>NC_142041.1:73779840-74089206 GCF_982192425.1 Myodes glareolus | reverse complement strand
AGAAGCTAAAATTATACAATGAAAAAAAAAGCATCTTCAACAAATGGTGCTGGCATAACTGGATGTCAACATGGAGAAAAATGAAAATAGATCCATATCTATAGTCATGTACAAAACTCAAGTCCAAATGGATTAAAGACTTCAATATATTTCCTACCACACTGAACCTGATAGAAGAGAAGGTGGGAAGTAGCCTTCAATGCATGGGCACAGGATATTACTTCCTAAATATAACCCCAGTAGCATAGACACTAAGAACAATAATAAATAAATGGGGACTCCTAAAACTGAGAATCTTCTGTAAAGCAAAGGACACAGTTAATAAGGCAGAAAGGCAGCCTACTTAATGGGAAAAGATTTTTACCAACCCTACATCAGACAAAGGACTGATACACAAAATATATAAAGAACTTGAGAAATTAGACATTAAAATTATAAATAACTCATTAAAAATAGAGTACTGAACAAAACAAAGAATTCTCAATAGAAAAATTTCAAGTGGCCAAAAGATGCTTAAGGCCATGTTCAACTTCCTAAGCTATCAGGGAACTTCAAATTAAAACAACTCTGAGATACCAATCTTACACCTGTCAGAATAGATGAAATCAAAACCACTAATGATAGCTTATGCTCGATAGGATGTGGAGTAAGGGGAATACTAATCCATTGCTAGACGAAATGGAAACTTGTACAACCACTTTGGAAATCAGTATGGCAGTTTCTCAGAAAATTGGGAATCAACCTACGTCAGGATCCAGCAATACCACTTTTGAGAATATACCCAAAAGATGCTCAATCATACTACAAAAGCATCTGTTCAGCTATTTTCATAGCAGCATTATTTGTAATAGCCAGAACCTGGAAACAACCTAGATGCCCTGCAATGGAAGAATGGATAAAGAAGCTGCGGCACACTTACACATTAGAGTACTACTCAGTGGTAAAAATAATGACATCTTGAATTTTGCTTGCAAATGGATAGAATTAGAAAAAAACTATCTTGAGTGAGGCAACATAGACCCCCCCAAAATGAATATGGTATGTACTCAGTCATAAGTGGATACTAGCTATAAAGAAAGGACATTGAGCCTATAATCCTAGAGAAGCTAGGCAATAAGACGAACTCAAAGAAAAACATATATATATATATGTATATATATATATATATATATATATATATATATATATATATATCCACCTGGAAATTGGAAACTGAGAAGATCTGGCATGATTGGGAGAATGGGGGGATAGAAATAAGGGAAAAGGGGAAAGAGGAGGGGAGAAGGGGAGGGTTGAGGAGTACTTGAGGGAATGGGATAGTCTAAACAGAGGTAGGAGAGATATGAGAGCAAGGAAAGAGATATTTTGATTGAGGGCGCCATTGTGGGGTTAGCAAGAAACCTGGCTCTAGAAAACTTCCCAGGAATCCACAAGGATGACCACAGCTAAGACCCTAAGCAATAGAGGAGAGGGTGCCTGAACTGGCATTGCCCTGTAGTCTCACTGATTATTATCTTAAATATCATTATAGAACCTACTTCAACAACAGATGGAAACAGAGGCAGAGACCCTCATCGAAGGACCGAACCAAGCTCCCAAGGTCCAGTTGAAGAGTAAAAGGAATGAGAATATGAGCAAAGAGGTCAAGACCATGAAGGGTTCATCCACTGAAACAGTTTGCCTGAGCTAACTGAAGCTCTCCAACTCTAGCTGGACTGGAAAGGAACAAGCATAGGATCAAACTACTCCCTCTGAATGCTGTTGACAGTTGTATGGCTGGGGCCGACTGAGGGACCACTGGTGGTGGCACAGAGATTTATCTCTACTGCATGTACTGGCTTTTTGTGATCTTATTCTCTTTGTATGTGTACCTTGCTCAGCCTAGATGTAGTAAGGAGGGCCTTGGAGTTTCCACAATGCAAAGTGCCTTACCTTCCCTTAGGATTAGAGGGGCATGGTGTGGGTGGGTGTGTGGAGGGAATGGGGAGAGGGGAGAGAGTGAAAATTTGGATTGCTTTTTTTTAAAAAAAAATCTGATAAAATTTTAAAAAATAAAATAAAAAAGAGCTAATATTCCTCTGCCCAGGCTGCTACAACAGCAAAGCATATTTGTTGGAGTAGTAAATTTTTAAAAGTCACTTTGTGACTGGGCTCCATTCATAGCAAAACCATCACAATAGAAAACAACAAAAACAAAGAAAGGTATTATTTATCTCAATGATAGAGGCTAAGTTGCTCAAGATCAAGACACCAACATCTGATACAAACCCATTTTCCACAAGCAGCATCTTTTGCAACTGGATCACATGGCAGAGTATTCATTTTGCTACTTTAAATTTATTTTCCCCTCACAATTTAGAGATCCTACCTTTTATTGTTATCATCTTAAGAATTGATTTTCAATGTGAATTTGTTCTTAAGACATATTCACAATGTATTTCCTAAGAAGCATGATATAGTAAAATGTATTTCCTAAGAAGCACGATGTAGTACTGAAATGTAATGCAAAATAGTGAGCTGGAGGTGTGAAAGAATAACCTTTACTTAACATAATACAAAACAAACATGCGAAACTGATAAATTAGGAAATATGAAATGACATTGAGGTTAGTAGTAGCTATCAAAAGAAGCAGCTGAAATTGTAAAAATGATTGTTGTTGAAAATGAGAAGAATAATGAGATAAGGTACAAAGATTTCTCATTTTTATACTATAAAACTGTTGTGATCAAATGTGATTTACATTGGTTAAGGCAGAGGAGGTTTTGATTTAGCAGGAGATGATGCTCACATCTTTTGTTTTAAAACAACAAGCACAATACCTCATTACAGAGACAATGTCTATCAACAGTAATGGTGAGAGCTGTGGGCTACCATAATGTTTCTGGGTTCCAGACAAGTGGATGCTCATTTTTACAATGTTCTTCACTTTGGGAAGACAGAGGGAAGGCAGGGAAGGCAGGGAAAGTAAGAAGGACAGATGGAGCTACAGTCACCTGACTCCTCGGAATCCTTGTGCTGCTGCATTACATTTGGTCCTTCCTTTCATTACAAATCCCAGAGAATTGCAGCAAATACTTGAGAAAAGCAGTATGTACCACAACAGCCTGTAACTTCTAAAAAATAAGTGAATGTAGATGCAAAGAATGCACAATGCTCTGTAAAACTACCCGTTCTGAATTAATGGTATAACTGATTGCCATTTAAAAAAATGATATACTGTTGAATATTAACCAACCAATCAAATTGAATTCATTACTACTTTCACTTTTATTGTAGCAAAAATTTACTTAACACAAAATTTACCCTTCTAGTATCAAAGTTTTACTGATTACATAATCATATGCATCGAATTCTAGAAACTCCTACCTTTATAACTGAGCTACAATGCACACTGAGAAATTCTCACCCTGTCTTTTTTCAGTCCCATGGCAATCACCCTTCTATGTTTTTTGTTTCCATGAACTTGGAACAAAGTGTAGTGCATTAGATACTGCATGTTGAGTATGCGGTATTGCGTTCATGCAATAGAAATCAATAAATTTGTTGTATATTTATTAATATATAAACAACATAGTCACCTTATGAAGTCAACCCCTAAGTGATTCTTTAATACTAGAAGGAAAACCACCATTTCCCCACATTTCACTTCCTGGTGGTCACACTCTTAGCAACTAAGGAGCTTAATTAAAGTTTAAAGTGCTCTTCAAAATAGCTATATTTGTTTCTATAAGAAAACTTTGAAGGTTTGAAATGAACAGAATGTGTAAACCTAGCAATTGGAATAATATGTGGACTTAATGTGCAGTCCATGAAGTGGAGGATTCAAGGCAAGTTTGTGTCACTGCAGTAAATGAAACTTAAATGATACAGTTCCACAGGAAATTCCCATGAAGGACAGAAGGAGTTCTTGTCAATGTTCAACCTCATAGTTTCCTGATCACACTGTCTGGCCTTGATCAATGATTGATTTCTTCTTATCACATTACATTTCCATTCATCTGTCTAAGTAGTGCTACTGGTAAGAGCTACTTAAGTCTTGCTGTCTGCATTTACTTAATAGGTGCCTATAAGGGTCATATATTTCAACCAAAAATGAATCAACCATTCTTCTGGACCCATTGTTTTGGTTGTTTAAAAAAAAAAAAGTCTTATCTTCCAGACCACATACCTGGAAAAAGAAAAGAACAGAAACCTTCCCCTTCCGTAAAGAAATAAAAGCTCCTGGTCCAGCGGTCTTAATTAAAGTTATTGTTCCAGATAGTGAAAAACTGGAATCACCTGGGAAAATGAGAAATTTAACAAGTGTAATATACTGACATTCAGGAAGGGTGTTATTCACCCTCAAGCTTAGGAAGGAGAGACTCTTCAGTTTGGTCTCAAAATAAATCCTAAAATAATTCCTCTTTAAAGTGTTGATTCTAAATTATTCACAAAATGAGTTTATTTAATTTTAAAATTAGATTTCAGAGTGATTGAGCCACTTATACACAATAAATCAACTATTAGATAAGCTGAGAACTGAAATGTTCTGTATTTTGTTCACACCTCAATCATCCTTTGCTGCTTCTATGGACAGGACAACCAAAGAGCTTTTATTGCCATGGTTTTTAGTTATGGCTCAACTATATCTTATTATAATTCTTTCTCATGTTTTCGTAAAATTTAAAATACTAAATTTCACCTCTAATCTCAGACATAAAGCCGTCAAATATTTTCTTGAGATAAAAAAGAGATTAAAGTTTTAAATAGAAATAATATTATAAAAAGAAGTTTCCAAGAAATATCCTTTTCAGGAAATGGTCTCTTGGTAATTACACTGTGAGCATTTAAATACTGTGATTACAGTTTTCAAATGGCCAGAAGTCATTTCTCCAAAGCTTCTTCACCACCCAATTACCGGATCATGTGCTTCTCTTACGATTCTGGCGTGATTCAGCTTGTGTTTGGGAGGGGAATAGGTGCTGTGTTTGATCAGCAGCAACAACAAAAATCACTCTCTTTTGTGAGACTCTGGAAAGGAGGGATAAGTATTGCACTCTTCTTGTGAAATCAAGCAGGTGGACTACATGTGTCGGGAATATTGCATTTCTGTAGTTACTTAATGTTTCTAAAGATCCAAGCTAAACCTGCTATAAGAACTATCTTCTGTTTTGTATTCTGTTTTTGAAGAGAAATGAAGTATTTAATAGTAAATCCCATGTCATCTAGATCTACAAAACAAATATACTGATACATTTTTAAAAACTTTATGGAAAAATCATAATTGTTCTATTATCAATTGTGAGACTGAGGAGCAGGAAGCCTATAATGGAAAACAAGGAATGAACTAAAAGGAAAGTGGTTGATGACCCTGAACAGGCACCAACAAAATGCAGAGTCATTTCTAAATTTCCATGATGTCAGTATCTGCTCTTCACGGGGAGCAAATTTCTTCAGATTCCTTGCAAGATTTTAAGGATATCTGGTGAGAACATAAAGATCCTATTTTATTTTCTTAATCAAAATAGATTCCAAAGAAGGAGGGTCCCCTTGAAACAAGCTCTCACTACCCCTGGAGCTTAAGAAGTTAGTGGAACAGAGCAGAAGAGCTTACAGGTCTGGTAGACCAAGGATGAGCAGCCAGATTCAGTCACTCCTGCCTGTGCTATGTCATCAGCACAGGCTCTGTTCCAAGTTTAGAACACTTACCAGTCTGTCAGAAAGACAAAACAAACCAACCATCTATAAACAAAGCCCAAGGTTAGTGAAGACTAAATAGTTAACGCGTTACGATTTTGTATTGTGTTTCCAAATAGAAGTCACAAAGGATTTCTTGTCTTTTGTTAGCTGTCAGTGTTGCTAGACTCTGGTCTTTGCACCATTGTTAATCTTGGTCGCTGGACTTTCCATATCTGATTACTAAAGCTCCAAGCTGCCTGTGTACACAGCAAACAATAGCCAGAGGGGACAAAAGTTCACCCTTGAGACAGGATCAGAGTTCCAACAGAATACTGGATGTTTCTTTTTTTTTTTTTTTTCCTTTTAATAGGGAGAAAGACCACAGGACAAATGACTATCATTGTCTGTACTGTCATGAGGACAGATAGTGATATTTACTCTTAAAATTCTTCCCATAATTCTTGCTGGTAAACCTCCAGTCAGGTCATTCAGTTCAAAGCAGAAAGAAAGATATTACTTGTGTAGACAGACAGCATCAGGAGAGTCCTAGTAGATTGGAACTAAAACATGTTCTTCCTAGCAACTATTTAAAAATCAATATTAATTAATAAAATTATTAAAAGAGTTGAAGAGAGGTAAACAGATTCGGTTTGTTGAGTGAGTAATTTAAATTCTCTTCCTTGTTCTGTAAATAGGTAGATTCTGATTACAATCATAACTTCAAGTACATGAAGCAGATTATCTCAGAAACCATGAACATTTTGGTATGAAGTTAGATTTGCTTGTCTCAAATGTGATTCACCTACTTCATTGCTGGATTTTATTTTCTTTTTTTTTGCCATTTCTCAAGTATTTCCTACCTTGAACAACCATCAAAATTGAATGGCCAATGGCAAAACAAACCATAACTTTCATTGATTTGTTCATTCCATGCTTGTATTTATTTGTTCATAACACACTTTCTGTCATCTACTATGTGTCAGGTACCATGATATGGTATGGAGAACAAAATCATTATCTTTAGCTCTAGGAGTTCAGAAGTTTTCTAACATTTTAATAACAGAGATAATCACAGCAGGAGCTAATATGACATGTACTGTGTGCTTTGTGTGTGGCTGATTTTTCTATGAATTTTATACATATAATCTTTTTAAATATATCCTTTGAAAGTAGGTATATTATTATTATTCCTATTTCATATGTGCAGGCATGGACAGATTAAGTTACACGGGATAACAAAGGACAGAGCTAGGCTTCAGATGTTAACAATGTGATTCAGAGCCCTATGTTTTCAGGTGCCAATTAAGTCATAAAATGGGTGTATTACTTTCAGCATCAAATAGGCAACACGGCAAAGAGCTAGAGTTAAGAAGAAAGAGATAAAAAGTGAAACAATGATGAGCCTTGCTCTGTAGCTGATGACTCTGGAATTTCTTTTTTTAAAATGGAGGGAGATAGCCATTCCAGAACCCTGCCAGGGTGAACTTTCTCAGCTTCTTTGTGTGATTTGTGTCTTATCCCATTTCGGACTCTTATCTAAGGGAGTGGTTGTTTGTTGCTTTGATTTGCTATTTATTTAGACTCTTATGAACTACAATTTCTGAACTGAATATCTGAAGTCATTTTCTTGGCATAGTTTATAGTGTCTTGGTTATATAGCTAGCCCTTGAAACTCTTCTAGCACTGACATTGATAATAACTGTTCACCTTTATAGTGATATTTCATTTGTATTTTAATAAATAAAGCTTACCTGAAGTTCAGAGTGTAAAACCCCACTGGTCAGTCTTACAGACAAGGCAGTGGTGACATGCACCTTTAATCCCAGTAGCCACACTATTTGCCATAAAAACCTGGCGATAGTGGTACATGCCTTTAATCCCAGACATAGAGAAGAAAATGAGATGACAGGAGAAAACTCTCAGATACAATATCATTCAGAAGCTTCTTGGAGGCAGGAACACCATTTTGGACTGAGGTATAGGGAAGAGCCAATGGCTGGCTGTTTTGCTTTCCTGACCTTCAGGTTGATCCCAAATTTCTGTCTCTGGGATTTTACTAATTGTACTACACTCCTTAGTTAACCCTTTAGCTTCCTGATGTGTGATTACATTTAACTATAAAATCAATTATCAAAGTCTCCATATCTCTACATAAGCCCAACAGAGAACAAAGACTGTTGAAATTCAGGTAACTAGTACTGAGATGAGTAATATTCCAATTGCACATTCTCATTGAGAAGCTGGACACGATGCTGGGGAGTGACTCAGGAGGAACAGACTAGAAGGTGTACACAGTACACATGAGTATATCTAAGTAATATATGGGCAAGGAGTGGTTCTTATCAAATGCCACCCATGTTTGTACTACATTCTCCTTCATTTGTTTTTAACTTTCCTGATTTGATGACTCTAATGCAAAGAGCCAGCTCCATCTGTTCAGCTCTTCCATGCTCAGCCTCATTGTTTAATATCATGGCTCAGTCATCTCTGGCTTCTGCCTCAGTATATGTGCCTCTCCTCTGACTTACTGTGGAATTTTCTTCTTCACTCTGCCTTATAGACAGCTGACTTTTCTCTCTTCTCACGGGCAGTGAGTGTAGTCCCCACCCCTCTTTAGGATCCTTGGTGCTGATGGCACAAATTCAGTTTTGTTGCAGATTTCTTGAAAACTACTTGGTTGCAAAAGCTTTTCAGCCCAGAAGAATGGGTGGATAGGACTCATAAATACATACAAGAGGATATTTTTTCCTTTCTTCTTGTTTTCTGCTTTATTTTTCTCTGATTTTGTTCATTGTTGAACACGAGAAAAGTTATAGAATGACATTTAATAGAACCACAATAGAATGTAACTACTTTTATTAGAGTAAAATATCTTTATTGAGGAAATCAAAGAATCTTGGTCAAACAGAACAATCAGGAACGATGTTACACTCAAAACTAATCTTATAAATTCTTGCTCCAAACTGGTAAAATACAAGTCACAAAATTGACTTATACTAGTTTAAGCAGCAGATGTTTGGAGGAAAATCTGGTTTGCTGTTTCTGAAAGACAGAAACAAAACCAGCAATGAGATAGAGAGCATTTCTTGAGCCTGAAAATTGAGACAAATTTTACTTAACAGTTTCCCCTCCAGTGATGCCAGCAGAAGACCCTGTAGGGACAGGGAAAATAGCTCAGTTGGTGGAGGATTTTCCTAGCATACTTGAAGCCTGGGGTTTGGTCTCCATATATCACACATAAATTGGATGTGATGATGCTTTCCTGTAACCCCGCTACTCAGGAGATAGAAACAGATGGGTCAGAAGTTCAAATCCATCTATTTGGCTATGTAGGAAGTTTGAGGTCATCCTAGGATGCAGGAGGCCCTGCTTTATAAAGCAAACAAACAAAAACTGAAATGATAAAAGTGAAGGCTCTTTAGTACAGAGCCAGGAAGTACATGAAAGATTTTTTAAAGGTCTGTGCTTTGGTAAATTATCTTACTGAAGTCAAATTATAATTATGTAGATGACACCATTTGGTTCTGATGGATATTTTCTTCCAGAAACTTTGTGGTAGATTTTAGAAATTGGGAAACAGCAGTCTATGTTCCTGTGGTTTGGTATTCATCAGAGATAAGGGAAATAAAAGCTCACATGAGTGAATTGTGTCTAAATACTCACTGGAGTTTAAAATGTGTATTGGAATATAAGGATTCTGAAAAGTCCTGCAGTTAAAAATGGTCCTTACCTTGTTACACTTCACTTTTACCTCAAACAATTGTACCACAGATATTGCCATCTTCTGGCTTGTTACTTAAGCATTTTTCTTTATTCACGAAATAAATGAACAGTTAACATTAATTAAAACTAAATGTAGGAGAGGTGATATCAGCCCCTAAGGTTGTAAAGAGTCACGGCAGAAATTAGGTGAAGTAAAACTAAACCTAAGAAAAGATTTAAGTAACATTTTACTTTAGGTTAAAAAAAAAAGTTCTTTCAGAGAAATACCATTTCAAGAGTTTTTTCTTTTTCCTAAAATAATAACTACTGGAAGCACAGACACCAAAAGTAACAATTAATAAATATGACCTCCTGAAACTGAGAAACTTCTGTAAGGCAATAGATACAGTCAATAAGATAAAATGGCAGCTTATGGAATACAAAAAGATCTTCACCAACCCTACATCTGACAAAGAGCTGATCTCCATAATGTATAAAAAAATTAAAAAAACTAGACATCAAAATACCAAACATTCTAATTAAAAATGGAATACTAATCTAAATAGAGAATTCTCAACAGAAGAAACTGAAATGGCCAGAAGACATTTAAAGAATTGCACACCATCCTCACTCATGAGGGAAATGCAAATCAAAATGACTCTGAGATACTATCTTACACCTGTCAGAATAACTAACATCAGAAACACTGATGACAGCTTATGTTGGAAAGGATGTAGGGTAAGGGGAACACTTCTTCACTGCTGGTGGTAGTGTAAACTTGTACAGCCACTTTGGAAATCAGTATATTTATTTCTCAGAAAATTTGGAATCAATCTACCTCAAGACCCTTGGGTATTTCTACTTCTGGGTGCAAATAAGTATTCACAATCTTACCACAAAGACATCTGCTCAGCTGTGTTCATAGCAGCATTACTTGTAATAGCCAGAATCTGAAAACCACCTTGATGCTCCTCAACTGAAGAATAGATAAAGAAAATGTGGTTTATTTACACAATGGAGTATTATTCAGTGGTAAAAAGGCAATGACATCTCGACATTTGCAGGTAAATGGATGTAACCAGCAAAATCCATCCTGAGTGAGGTAACGCAGATCCAGAAACACAAACAAAATATGCACTCACTTATAAGTAGATATTAAGAATGAAGGAAAGGATAACCAGGCTACAATTCAAAACCCCACAGAAGCTGGGCGAAAAGGAGGACCCTAAGAGAGACACACATGGAGGAACCCAAGAAAGGAAAATAGTTAAAATCTCCTCGGTGAACTGAGAAAAGGAGTAAAAAGGATGGCATAATTTTTATTATCATATCCACACCACAATTACATGTATCAGATAAATATTTCTAAATAATTCTAAAAAAAGCTTCTCAGCAACACTTGCACATTTAGTATCTCAGTAGAGAAAAATAATTTTCAATAATTCTATCTTAGGTTTATTTTTCAGGGCAAAGACACACAAATTAATGAAAGATTTAAGTACCAACTCTAACAAGCATTCTGATTTAAAATTTTCTCTGAAATTATTTTCTTCTAAACAAAGTATCACTTGGAAAAGTCTTTGTGAATGAGCTGCGTGTGTAGGGATTTCTTCTCTCCAAGTTGTCAAAGTACCTTCACAATAGTCTCTTCTTTTCCATGCTCCATCTGTTTCCTTCCCTCTTCACTCACATGAAATAACACACTATTCTTGGATCATTAATTAGCTGTACACTCTAACATACTAATTTTTATAGCTAATATATCAATTAAATCTTTACATGAAAAATTATTATGTAGAGAGAAGAAATCTCTTTTTTATTTTTAAAATATTTATTTATTTATTTATTATGCATACAGTATTCTAACTGTGCGTATGCCTGCAGGCCAGAAGAGGGCACCAGACCCCATTACAGATGGTTGTGAGCCACCATGTTGTTGCTGGGAATTGAACTCAGGACCTTTGGAAGAGCAGGCAATGTTCTTAACCACTGAGACATCTCTCCAGCCCCTGAGAGAAGAAATCTTCATTGACTGCATTATACTCTGATGAACAAGATGGGGTTTCCCCCACTGACATCTTTAAAGGGTTATAAATTGCCAGATAAAACTTTCAGTGGAAGAAACATTGCCACAGAAAGTTATAGTCAGTACAAAATACCACAACTTGAAGAGATACCATCTCATAATTTTATCATTGCAGAGATGGAAAACTTACAGATAGAAAGCAATTTTTCTATAATCATGTATAATAATTAAAAAAATAGAATTTAATTTTTTCATTCATAAAACAGTAGTTACATTCATAGCTCTCTGTAGACAAATTGCCTTTTTTTCTGCTGATCAAATGAATTTATAAAAGTATGAAAAATAAAAAAGTTTATATATAAGCATTAATTAAGGTATTGGGGTTTTAGTTTTATGGGGGAAGTGTTTATTTAACAAGGACAAAGTCTTGAATTTGGTCCTTACCAATAAAGTAAAAAGCAAACAAACAAATAAATAAGTCATAAATACTTATTAAGCACTGACTGTATTTGTGAATAATACAATAGCAATAGACTGAAGCAGAACACCCTGAGTTCTATAGCAACTGCTATTTGGTGAAATATTGCCCATACTACTACTTATGGGACTGAGGAAATAACATGGGTTGTGTTTCTAACACATGATTTATACTTGATCTTCTAATTTTTTAGACTCTAGTCATTTGAACATTGGTATTATTGAAATATGCATCTCTAGCTAAGCCCTCTGTTGTAATTTGTAGCATCTTAAATCTCATTGAATCTGAAACACCTTTGTTCCTAAATTCCTCAAGTAGGAAATTAAATTTGAACTTGTATCTCAACCCACCACAGGAATGTTCTCATTACCCCTACAACTTCCTAGTCCAGAAAGCTGTGCTCTTCCCTGGACATCCTTCTCTCCTTGATCATTACATTGAATCATTTCCGAGCCCAAAATAGACTCTTTTGTGTGCTGTGCAGCCATGGTCTCTCTTTCCACTCCCTGTCATTCCTGCTTCTGTGTCACTGCCTCTTGACTGCCTTCCTGCAGCTCATGTTATTCTCTCTCAAGCTACTGAACAACTTTTCTGTTGCCGGAGCAACAGAATATTTTTACTTGTGTATCAGAACTCTTTCAAATTCAGTATGTGGTGATCTTCATGGATCCTTGCTTAAGCAGTAAATGCTAAAGCTCATTGGTTCTGTTGTTTGAGCTTCCTCCAACCAATACAACAAGCAAAGCTGTTTCCTTGCTGTTCCATCAAATGTTGAAAGGTTATAAAAGGGAAGAATACAAGGTTTAGAGTTGTATTTATGACACATAATTAAATAAGTTTCTAATAATTTTCATTAGTTATATTCATTTCAATGAATAATTTTTTACTTGAGATTATGTAGGAAAATATCAATATAGAAATGGATTTGTGGTTTTTCTTCTTTTTAAAGTGTTTATTGGCAGGGAAATTGCAATGTTTATAAATGTTAAGAGAATGATGGAGAACAAAAGCAAATAAATGTAAAAAATGCAGAACACATACATATAATTTCATGTTTGTGTATGTGTGTGTGTACATGTGCAAATGTATCCGTGTTAGCACGTTTATGCAACTCTTCACTTCTCCCACTCCTGATTAAAAGATTTTGAACTACGGCTTCATCTTCAGGTCTAATAAATAGCTCAAAAAAATAGCTATGGGTCTTTTTTTTTTTTTTAAGCTATAGGTTTTAATTGTCTGTTTTGGTGGTGATATTCAAAGACTATCTGCCCAAGATGACCTTGAATTCACGCAATACACTGATAAATGTCAACACTGCAGGTATGTGCCACTTTGGCTGATTCTATGACTCCAAAATTTAAAAACTGCTATTTATACATACTCTAGGTTATAATGGAAGATTAATTGGATACTCACTTTAATCTTTTTACTATGTAAGTTGGGTATTCTTTTAAATCTTTTACAGTATATTTATGCACAAGCTCACAAACTTCATAGTTCTTCAAATTTCTTTTGGCACTATGTTAAAGGCATCTGTACTTTCATTTTATTCCAAAGAAGCAAAATTAATGACAGAATCATCAGGGAGCCAAGCTGACTAATGCATTTCACACCTCTGTCCTAACAAGCACATGAGATCACAAAACCTGTGCTTTCTGTGTCTTTTCTGCTCAGCCTATTTGACGGAGAAATTTATGTGATTCTTATAGAAAACAATGATACTTAAAAGGGGATGAGATTGAAGATGTAGTTCAAATATAGAATGCTTGTCTAGTACATGTGAAACACTAGGTTCAATGCCCAATATAAAAAATAGTAAATCAGTTTTGCTTATTTAGACACTTAGTCCCCCTAAACCCATCCAGAAAGACCATTTTTATTTTCATTTCCTCTCCAAATGATTAGCACATCTGGGCAGGCCCAAGAAACTCATATAAAATTATGCTTAAAAAAACACCTCAACATGTCCAATCAATGAAAATTATATTCTTAAGCTCATAGAGCTTCCAGAGAAAATGCACATAATATTCTTAATTCTATATGGTGTAGGAGGTTCTTCTGTTTGTGTGTTGCTTTTATTGGTGAATCAATAAAGAAACTGCTTGACCTGATAGGGCAGAACTTAGGTAGGTGGAGAAGACAGAACTGAATTCTGGGAGAAAGAAAGCAGAGAGAGAGAGAGAGTTGCTATGGAAACACCAGGTCAGACATACTAAATCTTTCTCAGTAAGCCATGACCTCGTGGTGAACACAGATGAATAGAAATGGTTTAAATCAAGATGTGAGAGTTAGCCAAAAGGAGGCTAGAGCTAATGACCAAGAAGTGTTTTAATTAATACAGTTTCTGTGTGATTATTTTGGATATAAGCTAGCCAGGTGGCTAGAACAAAGGGTCCCCGCTCTCCTTGTAACATCTATAGAAGAAGACATTGATTTCACCCCTAAAATTAGTCAGGTATAACATAAAAATACAAATTGATGATATACTTGACATTATTTTCTCTTCAGAGCTCATTGGTGACAGGAGAGTTGATTCAAGCTGCTGATTTAGAAGCACATTTTCTGTTGCAGCATTTCAGTAGTATCCCTTCTTAAGCCCATTCATCCAACTGCTTCTCTCTCTTAATTTTTCTTCCTTCTCTTCTTTCTTCACTTATGTTTATCATGTATTGGCTCATGCCAGCCAGTGTTATAAACACTTCAAACAGAATGACATAAAAAGATGGCAGTGCCTGTCTACAATTAGCTCAGAGGCCAGTAGTGACTGTTAGATAACCATGTTTTGTTTTGTTTTTGTTTTTGTTTTTTTCTGATTTCAGTGTGAAAGGAGCGAAGATAGAGTTGAACATATGGTGAATGGAAACCCCTCACCCTCCACCTTTACCACTATAAAAACTCAACTCTTACTGAATTCAGGGCTCTCTGTTGGGTCCAATATTGGACATCTGGAGAAACTGAGTTTGTTAAATGCTTAAAATAAAGGCTCTTGCTACAGTACTGAAAACAGCCTGATAGTGACATAAGAATAGAAGGGAGGATGACTGGAACAGAATTGGAGACCCGGATATTAATCCACAGACCTTTGAACTCCTGATTTTTGACAAAGAAGCAAAAAATAAAAAAATAGAAAAAAGAAAGCATATTTAACAAATGGTGCTGGAATAACTGGGTATCAACATGTAGAAGAATGAAAATAGACCCATATCTATCACCATGCACAAAACTCAAGTCCAAATGGATCAAAGACCTCAACATAAAGCCAATCGCACTGAACCTTTTAGAATATAAAGTGGGGAGGACTCTTGAACAAATTGGCACAGGAGATTACCTCCTAAATATAATCCCAGTAGCACAGACTCTGAAAGAAACACTTAATAAATGGAACCTCCTGAAACTGAAAAGCTTCTGTAAAGCAAAGGACACAGTCAACAAGACAAAACAACAGTCTACAGAGTGGGAAAAGATCTTCACTAGCTCCATATCAGATAGAGGTCTGATCTCCAAAATATACAAAGAACTTAAGAAATTGGTCACCAAAAGAACAAATAATCTAATAAAAAAATAAAGTACAGACTCAAATAGAGAACTCTCAACAGAGGAATCTAAAATGGCTGAAAGACACTTAAGGAAATGTTCAACATTCTTAGTGATCAGAGAAATGCAAATCAAAATAACTCTGAGATTCCATCTTACACCTGTAAGAATGGCCACTATCAAAAACACTGATGACAACTTATGCTGGAGAGGTTGTGGGGTAATGGAAATACTTCTGCATTGCTGGTGGTAATGGAAGCTGGTAGAGCCCCTTTGGGTGTATGTCAGTGTGGTGATTTCTCAGAAAATTAGGAAACAACTTTCCTCAAGACCCAGTAATACCACTTTGGGGTATATATCCAAAGGATGTTCAATCGTACCACAAGGACATGTGCTCAACTATGTTCCTAGCAGCATTGTTTGTCATAGCCGGAACCTGGAAACAACCTAAATGCCCCTCAACCCAAGAATGGATAAGGAAAATGTGGTACATTTACACAATGAAGTACCACACAGCAGAAAAAAATAACAACATCTTGAATTTTGCAGGATGGAGCTAGAAAACATTATGCTGAGTGTGGTAATGCAGACATATAAAGACAATTATCACATATTCTCACCCATAGGTGGTTTTTAAGCATAAAGCAAAGCCCACAAATCACAATCCCAGACAACTTAGACAACAATGAGGACACTAAGAGAGTCTTACATGGATCTAATCTACATGGGAAGTAGAAAAAGACAAGATCTCCTGAGTAAATTGGGAGCATGGGGACACTAGAGGAGGGTTCAAGGTGGAAGGGGAGCAGAGAAAAATGTAAAACTCAATAAAAGTCAATTTAAAAAAAACCAAGAAAGGAAAAAAATGGATAAGCCAATAAACTCTGCCAATTTGAACTAGATTTTTTCTTGTTTTAAACATAAAGGCTCAAATCCAAGGAACCCCTTTTGGTCATGGGCTAGGTATGATGATTGTTTTTCCTGCCAAAATAGAGGAACACATGAAATTGACAGT
This sequence comes from Myodes glareolus, assembly GCF_982192425.1. NCBI lineage: Eukaryota > Metazoa > Chordata > Mammalia > Rodentia > Cricetidae > Myodes > Myodes glareolus. The sequence goes on along the minus strand of NC_142041.1, from coordinate 74,072,792 downwards.
TTCTGAGTTTCTGAGGTCAAAGCTCAAGGACATCCCAGTCTATCTGGGAGAATACACTGGAAACAAGCAAAGGTTTATTTCATGTATGATTATTTAATTATTTATAATTCCTTAGCTTTCTACTTAGTATTTATAATATTTTGTGACCCACTGTTAGTCTTTCTAGTGCAATGTCAAATATCACAGCAAAATCGACCTGGGGGGATATCTAATTTGGTTCTTGATTTCAGAGGTTTTGGTCCATGAATGACTGATTTCATTGATGTGGGATTGAGGTGAATTGATCACCACGGCAGGGAGTGTATGGCAGAATAAAATAGTTGGTGTCGTGGCAGGTAGGAAACAGAGAAGGGAAGTCACTTGGAATGAGATCTATGCCTGAGAGAGTTGTCCTATGACCTTCTTCCTTCAACCAGACCTATAATCTCCCCTTTCCAACATAAGGTCACCAAGTGGGTTTTGGCTTTCAATATTTCAGTCTGTGGAGAATACTAAATATTCAAACAATAAAATCTTTTCACAGAAATGTACTTCCCACAAATGCTTATGTACATGTATTGCTTGTTTAAACACGAAGTGTTACTCAAATAAGTAGAAGCAGCAGGAGGAGAAAACAAAGGCCAGAACTATAAACTCTGTACATTTAGAAATTAGGCAGGAAGCCAGATGATGTTTGATATGGGTTATGAACAAACTGATTCCCTGTTTGGGTTTAATGACACAGGCAGTGATTGTGAGGTGATGTCACACTCTCCTTTACTCTCCTTTGCCGCAAGTATTTATAATTAATATGATGAGTGTGGACAGTGTAGTTAGGAAAATATTGAGTGGCTCAGAGTTGGGAAGTCAATGAATCACATGATCTTAGAATTCAGGAGAGTGGAGGACATCTCCACGGGCTTTGAAGAAAACTCCGTGTATAAGAGCATGTCCTGTGAAATCATGAAATCCCAAGTTACAACCCCCAGCATCCACACAAAATCCAGGAATAGCCGTGTATACATGCAATCCCCAGCATTGGGAACCAGAGACAGGTGGGTCTTGGAAGCTCACTGGAAAGGTGAATATCAGGTTCAATGAAAAACCCTGTTTCAAGGCAATACAGCAGAGAATGATAGGGGAAATAGACACTCATTTACTCCTCTTGTCTCCATGTGCATGTTCCTTCCCAAGTGTATGCATAACACACACACACACACCTCACACACATACATCAAAAAGTTAAAAAAAGGGTGAAGGTCAGAGAGAGAGAGAGAGAGAGAGAGAGAGAGAGAGAGAGAGAGAGAGAGAGAGAGGAAAGAGATATCTTGAAAAAGGGAGCCATTAAGGGGTAAGCAAGAAACCAGGCACAAGAGAAATTCCTAGGAATCCACATGAATGAACCCAGCTAAGAATCTAAGCAGTAGTGGAAAGGGTTCCTAAAATGTCCTTCCCATAAATCAGATTGATGACCACCTTAGTTGTCATCATTGAACCTTCATCCAGTAACTGATGGAAGCAGATAGATCCACAGCTAAGCACTGGTCAAACTCCTGGAGTCCAGCAATAGAGAGGAAGTAGCAATATTATGAGCAAAGAGGCCAAGACCATGAGGGGGAAACCTACAGAAACAACTGACCTCAGCATTTTTCACCTAACTACTGTCTTGCTGCACAGCCTCCAACAACCTCATTGCAATTCAAAAGGTGGGACCTGTGAAACTTCCTTACACAATACCTCCTTGGGGCAAAATAAAAACTATAGTGCAAAGAGTAAAAGTTATTTTGGTAATTTTGTAAACCACGTTTTTTATGATTTGAAGTTTGTAGACTGTCTTTGTTATTTGATAGATACGGAATGTAGAATTCTGATAATAGGTACTAGTTTCATCATGGACACAAAAGTTAAGATTTAGGCCACCTGTGTGCTATCCATGCCAAACGTGTAACTGAGACCGCTCTCTAACGTCAGTGTCGCCTCTCGCTTGCCGAGCTCCAGCCGAAGAAGAAGCGGGGTAAGTAAGGAGGTGCCCGTAAATCCACTGGTGGTAAAGCACCCAGGAAACAACTGGCTACAAAAGCCGCCAGCAAGAGTGCGCCCTCTACTGGAGGGGTGGAGGGGTGAAGAAACCTCATTGTTACAGGCCTGGTACTGTGGCACTCCATGAAATCAGACCCTATCAGAATCCACTGAACTTTTGATCCGCAAACTCCCCTTCCAGCGTCTGGTGTGAAAAATTGCTCAGGACTTCAAAACAGATCTGCGCTTCCAGAGTGCAGCTATTGGTGCTTGCAGGAGGCAAGCGAGGCCTCTCTGGTTGGCCTTTTTGAAGATACCTGTGTGCTATCCATGCCAAACGTGTAACTGAAGGCCCCACCCATACTTGAAAGACCCCCATGTCCACATACTATGTTAAACTCTGCTGAAAAACTTAACTGAGCCATAGGAAAAAGCCCCCAGGCTCAGCTAATGACTCTGCGAAATTTAGCTGGGCCATAGAACGAAGGTTCCCCCGGCCCAGCCGATGCTAAAACAGGATATCTATGGGTTGCAGACTCGCTGACTAGGCTGAGGAGAGGGAGTACCCCACCCCCAAGGCATTCTATCGAAATTGTCAACTTGCTGCAGGGTTCTCTATCCAGCTTTGTGGCTTTTGGGGAAATTCGGGAATAGACGTAGGGCCATTACCTGAGTGAGCTAAGCCCGCCAATGAGAACCAATGAAATGCTTGTTGCTATGCAGCCTCTTATGTAACTCTTAAATCCCTATAAATACATAATGTTCCTTCAGCCCGGCATGCTCAGTAACTTGGTTGCTGTAGCATCCATAGGCGCTTGTGTATATTCATTAAACTGCCTCTTGTTCTTGCATCCAGTGAACTGGCTCTTGGGCAGAGGGCTCCAAGTGAGACCCCCTTGACTTTTGGGGTCTTTCATAACAATTACGCCAAAAGATATCCTGCTAGCACACCGCATACGGGGAGAATGTTTTTAAGAGTCCACTATGAGGGGAAGCATTTCATTCTCAAAAAAAAATTTTTTCCTCTTCTTCCTGTTATAAGTAGTTCTGAATATTAGGTATTTTTACTATGGAGTTAAAAGGTACCTAGGTATATGATTGCTAGTGGAAAAATAGGGGACAGAAATCAGGTATTAGCAGTTTTTCCATTTTCATTTGTGTGTGAATTTTTCATATAAATTCAAGATGAAAAGCATTAATGCAAGCAAAATGTTTTAATGAACACATTTCAACAGTTCAACTTTATAACAATTATAAATAAACCTGTTAAAATTTTCTGGACAATGCCAGCATTTGGATTTTTTTTAAATTAAGTAAATTTCTTATTGACGGCAACTAAATGGTGTTTGTAGCATTTTTATCACACAGTAGATTCTATCATCAATAGATTCACTATCCTTTTCTGAGTTGTCCTACATGCAAGTGTATGTTTTTAATGTTGTCTGTCTTCTGTGCTGCTCCTGTAAGTTTGCTATTAAAATACATTAAACAAAAAAAGTTAAGATTTAGAGCATAGGGTTGTGATTACCATTTCCTGTGCTCCAGAAGCACACTGCACGTGGTGTTTTCCCCTAAGGGTGAAATGGTTAAGCCTGATCAGCTAGAACTAGCACTGTCAGGATATCCCATCGGCTCTGGTCTTTGAATGACGTAACTAACATTTGCTCCTTGGGCTAGTAACAAATAGGCCAGAGGGCTGCAGCTGTTACCTGGAATTCACATACAAGGGCTTCTGCCTCAAGGTTTTTGCCTTTTCCATTGAGGTATGTAGGCAGTTGAGGTATCTAGGCAGTTTTCTGCTTATATTACCAACAGCTGCCTTTTGCCTTGTTGTCTGCTTAAAGAGAGGCTGCAGAAGTTTCTTAGTCAAAGAACACATCCCGTATTCCTTGCTCTGGATTTAGTAAAGTAAACAATAAATGCAGTTAGCTCAATGTACTTGTAGGAATGAATAGAGGCCTAGACTCCAGGGCCAGGATTCCTGGGGCCATGCAAGTCTTTCCCCATCGTGAATGAACCTGATCCTCCTAAACAGCCCCACATGAGTCCTTTACAGATAGTCACAGGGCTCACAGCTAGTTTTCCCAAACTGTCTACAGACTCATTCATGAATCATTCAAGAAAATATGGTTCATTGACTGAGTGCACTATCTTGAATTTTAGTAAAAGCAAAAGAAAACAATACAACCTGCTATTTTCTAGTTTGGTCACCCAGCTTATTTATAATTAATTCTTAACAAATGTTTAGATTTTCCCAAACATCAAATGTTCTCCCAGATGGTAACTTTTTTTGAAGATATTGATATAGTCACACAAGTACACACACACACACACACACACACACACACACACACACACACACACTAAAACAATTTGGGGATTAAAGTTAAGAGTTGATGTTCTCATGTTCAAAGAACTGACCTTGTAAAAGGCCTAACTTCTTCTAGTGTCCATTTCTTTAGTGTTAAGTGTGGTGGATTGCTGTTTTTTGCAGTATGTTAGCAACATGTACTGTAATGTGCTAAGATGACCATTTGGCTTTTATAAGGATCACATTGAGCAGTATTTGTACACTGGCTCCAAAAGAGAAATATTTTTAATAAATTGAATACATGGGGGTCTAAATAATAATAATAAAAATATTCCTGTAAAGCTTTGATTACTGACAGGTTTATCAGAGTAAATATTTGGCTTACGGGCATGACTGAAACTGTGAATCAAATGGTTATACATCTTGAGTGCTAAGATTATGAGAAAAGAGTCAACAAGACTACTTGTGGTTTCGTGGAAAACAGGAATAAATGAATACAGGTAAAATGCTATAAGAAGCACATCCTTGTACCTTAAATGAGGTGTTTGAACTTTGGATCTAAATGGAACTGATACCTAAGTTTGATTTTGTAGTAACTTTAATTCCAATGATAAGTCTTCTCAAAAAACTAAAATAAAAACATCTCTGATTACTTCCTGGACTACTACTGACTCATCATCAAAAAGTTGAGAGCCCCTGGACATTTGGATTTCTAAAGAGAAAAAAATAACTATCCAAAAAGGATTGCTAAACAAATAGAAATATGACTTATAAGGGCAGGTCATCTGCAGGGAAGAAGGTGGAGTCACAAAACAATGATTTCACTTCGTTGATATAATGTCATGCTGCTGATAGCGCTACTTTAAGATTGGTTTTGCAGACCAGCTGCTCAGGATAGTTAACTAAAATAATGTACCTTCTTACAAAGTTCTGGCCAGAACTCCAAATAAGAATTTAAAAAAATATCTATCAACTACTCAAAGACCATTTGCAATTATAGCAGACAGTAATCTTAAAACTTAACCATCATTTTAGTTTTACAGGATCCCATAAAAAAAACCAGTGCCCCTGTGACAGTTGAAAGTAATTTTAGAAGACGACAGCCCTTCTCCCAACAAAGTTTGCCCTCAGTGTTAGGGACATCATTTAGGGGTTGATTATTACTGGTATAGGGTTGGAGGTTGAAGTGGAAATTTTGTAGGCTCAGGGATCTCACAAAAAAAAAGGAAAGGAAATTGAATGGGATAATAGATAAATTAGTGTGAGCTAATACTCAATGTATTAGCTTACTCACACTAATAATTAAAATAATAGTATTTGTGAGCTATTATTTATAGACAAGTTATATTGGTATAGATTCTTGTATTTTCATACAAATTCAAATTTTATTTATTATATTAAATATGTTCCTTTTTCTATTTACAATATTTGTACACCGATGCAAAGTTATTTTGCCAAAGTTGTAGTCTTTATGTTATATAGGTATTAAGTATTATGTTTGTCATACTTACAATTAGATTAATCATGACTTTTAGATAATAGAAATTGTATTTTGCATAGATAGGCGATCTTTAACCACACCAAAGAACTGTAGAATATGGCATTTAAATAACTTAGGATTTTGTTGATGTGAGACATGATTGCTCCTGGGAGCACCGATCTATTCCCAAGAAAATGTTGAATACTGAAGACACTCTATTTGGAGATTGCTTTCTTCTTGGTCAAACTGGCCTTTGGGCAAGGAATATACCATACTTCAGCCACTGGCAAAATGTACGGTGTCCAGACTGGACAAGCAGAATACAAGAAAAAAGACTGTCAAACCTTGACAAGACAGGGTAAGACCATTTTAAATTTTTTCCTACCTCTGAAAATGGTCTGTCTGTTACTCTAGGCCTTAGCCAAATCTGGTTGCTCCAACATTGCAAATGAGACTTTGGGTGATTGCCCAGGTAGCTAGTTGTCTCTGTCATCTACAGCACATTTTGGAAGCAACTTGATTGCACTTCCTACCTACTCAAGTAATTTATGTCCCTTCTCAGACCTTCAATGACGTTGATGACTAGATAGTTGTAGTTACTTTTCTCTTATGACTTAGAGAAAACCATTTCTAATACAAGACTTAGATTCCTTAGGATAGAATAATTATTAAAACATTTAGCATTATTTGCCACAGAAACTAGGCAGTGCATGCCTTTAATGAAGGTGGTGTATACCTTTAATTCCAACCTCAGAGAGGAATGTAAGATAGGGAAAGACAGCTCTTAGGCACAGTCTCCTTCTGAGATTCCAGGAGGTAGGATTTCCATTTTAGACTGTGGTCAAAGTAAGAGCCAGTGACTAGCTGTTTTGCTATTCAGATCTTCAGGTTGAACCCCAATTTCTGTTTTTTTTTTCTTTTTTTCCCCTTATTTATTTATTTAAAGAATTTCCACTTCCTCCCCTCCTCCCAATACCCTCCCGCTCCCTCTCCCCCCACTCCCTCTCCTCCTCCCTACCCATTCCCAAGAGCAGTCAGGGTTTCCTGCCCTGTGGGAAATCCAAGTTCCCCCCCTCCCTCCAGGTCCAGGAAGGTGAGCATCCAAACAGACCAGGATCCCAGAAAGCCAGTCCATGCAAACAGATCAAGACCCAGTGCCATTGTCAATGGCTTCTCAGTCAGCCCCCATTTCAGTCACATTCAGAGAATCCGGTTTGATCACATGCTCATTCAGTCCCAGTTCAGCTGGCCTTGGTGTGCTCTCATTCGATCAGTCCCCTTGTATCAGTGGGTGAATGCACCCTTCGCGGTCTTGACTTCCTTTTTCATGTTTTCCTTCCTTCTGCTCTTCATTTGGACCTTGGAGGCTCAGTCCAGTGCTCCAATGTGGGTCTCCGTCTCTATCTCCATCCATCGTCGGATGAAGACCCCCTCTGATTTTGCTTTCCTTGCTCACGATCTCCCTCCCTCTACTTCTCATTTGGACCGAGGGAGTTAAGTCCAGTGTTCCAATATGTGTCTCTGTCTCTATCTCCATCCCTCGCCATATGAAGGTTCTGTGGTGACATGCAAAATATTCATCAGTATGGTTATGGGCCAAGGCCAGTTCAGGTGCCCTCTCCTCTGCTGCCCAGGGAACAATCTGGGGACCTCTCCTTGGGCCTGGGAACCCCTCCAGAATCAAGTCTCTTGCAAACCCTAAAATGGCTCCCTTAGTTGAGGTATAAGCTTCCCTGCTCTCAAAGCCATCCTTCCTCCCTCCCCCCTCCCATTCCCCCAAGCCATCCCCAATCCTCCCCCTCTCTTCTCCCTAACCATCTCCCCTTACTTCCACTACCCCCCCCCCCCCCGTGCACCCAAGTTTGCCTGGCAATCTTGTCTACTTCTAATATCCATGAGGATAACTATATGATTTTCTTCAGGTTCACCTTCTTATTTAGCTTATCTAGGATCACTAATTATAGACTCAAAGACCTTTAACTATGGCTAGAATCCACTTATGAGTGAGTATATACCATATTCCTCTTTTTGGCTCTGGTGAACCCCAATTTCTGATCCTGAATTTTTATTAATCATCCTTCACTGTTATTGCTTGGAGTGCCTGATGTTATGCTATATAAACTGAACATGAAGGACCCACATAAAAATGACTGCTGAAGTTGCCTGAATAAGGTGAGACAGTCCTTCAGGGTTCCTGCTTTCTGAAAGAGACTGCCAGAGACTTTGCAGGACACAGAAGAAAGCAACTGAAGAACTTTGCCAGTACAAGGCATAAGAGATCTAGAAATTTCATACTTCATGGAAAAGTCTGCCAGAAACTATGGGCCTGTAGGCTGAAGATGGATACTGCAACAATATGGAAGAACTTTGGGTGACTGTCCAGACAAGATGTCTCTGTCAATTCCAGAGTTTTGGAAGTTGCTTACAATGCCCTTCCTGTTTACTTAGGTAATTTTATATCCTTCTGGAGTCTTTGATGGAGTTGAAGAACAGCTAGTTATAGCTGTTCTTAGTTTTTTAACTAAGTTAAAAAACTTATGGTTTTTCTTAGTTATGATAAAACGTAGATTAGATATAAAACTTTAGACACTCAGAAAGATGGGAGAGATGAGAGAGTATTTTTTTAATTTGCCAAATGTTAAATGACTAAATATTGTAACTGTAATTCTTGGTCAATAACTGTTTTGTTGCATGTAATTTTGCTAGGTTAAAGTTAAAACCTTCCTTTTTATTTAGACAGAAAAGAGGAGGTAATGTGGGATTCCGTTCTACGTGCTGTGAATATGTTTTTTGCTGCCATCAATTAATAAAGAAGCTGCTTTCAGCCAATGACTTAACAGAATATAGCCAGGCTGGAATATATATATATATATATATATATATATATGTGTGTGTGTGTGTGTGTGTGTGTGTGTGTGTGTGTGTGTGTAGAGAGAGAGAGAGAGAGTAGGTAGAGTGAGGGAGATACCATGTAGTCATCATAGGAGACATATGTCAGACACCAGACATAACCTTACCAGTAGGCCTAAATCACGTGGCAATACACAGATTAACAGAAATGGGTTAATTTAAGATATAAGAGCTAGCTATAATTATGCTTAAGCTATTGGCCAAACAGTATTACAATTAATGCAGTGTTTGTGTGATTATTTCGGGTCTGGGAGACCAGTAATGAACAATCAACATCTTCCTATACATAAAGATAATTGCAGCCACCTTCAAGGATGGATACCAAAAACACCAATTATTTCTGCAATAGTTGGCTTGCTGTACTATTATGTTTCCATGAAAGGGATTCCATAGGTAAACAGTAAAAGACCTGGATAATTGAGGTCATATCAGAATAGCTTCCCCCAGAGCATTTATGACCTCCAGTATCTAGCTTAATTTCTCACTGTCATGTCTCAGTGTTAGTAGTAATGACAACAACAGCATAGCAGCATAATGTCCTAGTATTATCATTACTTAGCATATCGCAGTGCAGCTTTCAGAGCCTAGTAAGCATAGAGTGATACAGCTATGAGAGGATTACTGATCATTTATTTCCAAATAAATTGCATGAAAATATGCCATGACATTCCTCTTCTGGTCATTTACCCCTTTCATTTCTTTAAAATTTCTGGAACATAATGGATAAGACATAATGGAGAAGAAAATTCTGGTTCTTCTTTTTTAAGATGTGGCTGGGAAAAACGTAGAGCTCAATAAAAATCAATTAAAAAAAAGATATGGCTGGGAAATACAAGAGTGAAGATTGCAGACTGAAGAATGTAACATGAAAGGGCTGGGTCTGCTTGTTGGGGTTTCTGTCCTGCCCTGTTCCCACAGCTGTTTAACCCCAAATAAAATCACACATAGATCTCTGTAAGTTATAATGTTGATTGGCCCATTAGGTCAGGCTACTTATTAGCTAACTCTCACATCTTGATTAACCCATTTTTCTGATCTATTTTAGCCATGTGGCTCAGTACCTTTTTCAGTGGGGCAGCTCACATCCTGCTGCTTTGGTGATCTGGGCAGGAATGGGAGGAATCAACTTCCTCCTCCCCAGAATTCTTCTGCTCTCCTTGTATCATTTCCACTTCCAGTCTGGTTTTCCCACCTACACCTTCTGCCTGGCCAATCAGCATTTATTTAAAACAAGATTGACAGAATACAGACAATTCTCTCGCACCAGAAGAACACTTTACTGATACACTTACAAACATAGATACTATTAGGACATAGAGTGCTGCATTGAGTCTCTAGATAAGAGGAAGAGATATTTTAAGTATACTTAAATAAATTTTCCTTTATCTGAAAATAGGGGATTTACAGATGTCACTTTGGAGAACTGGTGTTATGGTCTTTTCCCATGAACTTAATAGTACGATTAAAAATTGATACACAAAAAGATGGTTTTTACATTTTAATTATCCTTAAATTAGTGAGGTCATGTACAAACTCACATCAATAAGGACAACAGAGTTGTTATTTATATATATTTATATTGTTGACATGTGACTGTGGTGCACTGCAGAGCAGGCTGAGACGGTGCCTGAGGACCAGGCTGTAACAGATGTGAGCCATATGAGTGCAGCACACAGTACCTACGCAAGGAGAGACTCTGGATTTCCTGGGCTTCTTTAAAGATAAGTAAAGTACTAGGTTTTAATTTGAAGTGGGAACCTAGAAGTCAAAAAGACCAGGTGAGTCCTCATTTCTCTTTATCAGTTGTATGCCTCAGAGAGATTCTGTCTTCAGAATTGTGTGACTTAGTTGACTTATCTGTAATATAGAAATAACAGGGCTACCATCAGAAGATTCAATGAGATATTATTTGGAAAACACTTTAATGTAACTGATGTGTGATTTTAAGTTCAGAAAGTAACTTTTTTAAAAGTTACTGAAAGAAACCAGTAAATCAAAGATATTTGTTTTACTGTAAAAGAAAATAATTGTAAATCTTAAGTGATGTGTGTATCCTAAAGGACAAGAGGTTCCAAAGAAAGAGCAATATGCCTGAATATAGATCAGGCATCAAATGGAGGCTAAGAGGGCTGAATGGAAGACTCAGTGGTTAAAAGCACTTGTTTCTTAATCATTAGGACCAGAGTTCAGATCTCAGGGCACATGAAACAAGTTAGATATCCAGAAAACACATATAACTCCAGGTCTAAAGAATTTAGATCCTTTGTTAGTCTCTGAGTATACTCACAAGTACATGTTCTAGCACACATATACACGCACAGAAACACACATATGTACACATAAAAAATTTAAAAGAATTAAAACATGGGATTAAGCACAGGCAGTGAACAAGTCCATCTGTAAGTAATGTAGGCCTTCTGCTGTGTGGCATTACACTCACTTGACAATATCAACTACAAATCTGTGAACACAAGCTGTCTTGCCCCAGTGTAACTTGAAGTAGAGTACATCCTGGAAACATGGTGGAATCCTACTTAAAGCTTTCACTTAAGGGATAATGTGGCCTTCTGAAAACCTCAAGAAGAGCCAATGAATTAGGTCTAATTACAAAATACTGATCATGAGTCAGAGAAATTAGTATGGGGTTGACTGTTCAGTGTAGGTGGAATGTCAGGAGTGTAAATTTAAAGTAAAATTATCTCCCAGTTATCTAAATCTATACATTCCATTATTAGTGACAGGCCATGATCTAAAAGTAGTAACTAGAAAATTTCAGAAATGATCCCTAAGTTTTGAATTTGCACCATTGTGAATGATGTGGCAAAATCCTATGCATCCCTTTAATTCTTGCAAGAGCATGAGTTGCTACTCAGTCCCACATACAAACTCTGTATATCACCTCATGACCTGGCATATGCATTCTATAACTCAACCCCTTGGTTGAAAGTCAACCTGTGACCCAGCATATGCACATTACATGCATTGCCTCGGTCACTTTATAGATGTCCAAGAGAGCAAACTGACTGTCACTGTGACACGGGGCGTGTGTTAAAGTAATACTTGTTTTATTTGATCCTCTGGTGAAAAGTAGTTTTAGTGATTCACATCTGCCTAAGAGAATCCACAGAGTGCTTCCTGTCAGATGAGATGGTGAAGAAAGTTCTTCTCAGTGGAGGTAACCATGCCAGTTATGCTTAACACTGTGGGAAGTGTGATCCATGAAATCATAAACATGGGGAAATTGTGCCAATTTTGCTGTTGCATTTTGAACTGACAACATTATAGCTACAGAGTGTGATGAACACTTAGCGATGGTTGTAAAAGAGAAAACATGTATAGAAAAAAAAGCCCAGTGAGTAGTTTCCTAGCATAGCTGTGGTTCACATATCCAGCAGCAGCATCTCAGTCATGGACAAGAGGCGTACTGTAGTCTAGAAGAGCTCTTGGCCTACTCTGTCTGCACTTTAGCCCTGGATTTCTTGCTTTCTCTGGTCTAATGTGGTGCTGGTTACCAAGGTGAAATTTCAATTGCTGTGTAACAAAGTTTTCTGAGTTTAGCCCATTGCCATACCATCCATGTATCAACTGATGGTTCTGTAGATGGAAGTCTACATGACATCTTGGTGTTCTCTGTTCTCTGGACAGTTTAGAGCTGAGGTCCATGGAGGCTGGCTTCTAATCTGGAGGTTATAGAGAAGCTTGGACTTCCCAGTCCACCCAGTGTGCTGACAGAACACTGGTTCTTTTTTGTTTGTTTGTTTGTTTGTTTTTTGAGACAGGTTTTCTCTGTTGCTTTGGAGCCTGATCTGGAACTAGCTCTTGTAGACCATGCTGGCCTCGAACTCACAGAAATCTGCCTGCCTCTGCCTCCTGAGTACTGGGATTAAAGGCGTGTGCTACCACCGCCAGGCCAGAATACTGGTTCTTTTGACACTTACTCTAAGTCAAGGTATCAGCCTTTTCTTTGAAGTCACTTACATTCCATGTCCCATGTCCCCTCACACAAGCAAAGCCAACAACAACATATGGAGTATCTTGTGCTAACTAGAGAAAATCTCCACTTTTAAAAGACCCAAATTGGATGTCACCTACTTCTAGATCATTCAGTCTTCAACATTTTAAATATATGTGTAAAATTGCTTCACAGCTCTGAGCTCTACAGAAAGGGGGTTGGAATCTTGGAGTTTCTTCTATATGTTGGTGACACCTATAATCCAGGGGTAATATCGTATATACCTTGTAAGACGCAGTAAAGGTGCAATGTTGTAGTATACACAACATTCCCACAACAGTTTGGACACTACTAAAGAAATTGTTTCCTGTTTTGGGGATATAGACCTGGATCCATGCAGCTGCACCTAGGGGACTTCATGATGGATCCTACAGTAAGGAACTACATCTGTTATGCAGGGTCAGTGAGGAAGAGGCTTTTGATCCTGGTGAGAGCCACAGAGACAGGGCAGAAAGAGGGAGTACCCAAGGGAAAGAAACAGCAGAAAAAGAAAGAGAAGAGGGTGGGAAGAGAGAGGGAGTGAGGGGGAATACAAAGATCACATTAGAATCTCCTGAGAGATTTTTTTTTTCAAAATCACTTAGCTAAATTTAACCACAGACCAAATTGTATTGAAGTTTCAGGCCAGTATCTTTAAAAGCTCTGCAAGCATTTGGATACTCTGGGGTATTTAAAACTGTAAGGCTGAATGCCTAGGAACACACAACGTACTTATTAAGTCGACACCTAATTTCTAAACATGTTCTAGGGTTGAGTAAAAAACACTCCTTGGAAACAAATCTCTTTCTAATAAAAAATAAAAGTTCTTCCAACTCAGAGTAGAACAAATGGAGATGAATTCCAATCTTTCAATTCCCTTCTTGGAATCTCAACCCCGTAGCACGGGCAGATCACCTCAGCAGGGCTCATGCGGGAAGCAGCTGGATCAATAGAGACAGACTGCAGAAGCAGCAGGATCAGTCGAAACAGAGGGCAGAAGGGGCAGTGTCCCTGGGAGTTCACCCCTCCCAGCCCAGCCAGTCAGTTCTAACTGGCAACACCACCTTAGGTGTGGGCTTAAAGCAGGGCAGTGCTGGATGAGGGAAGAGACACAGACTTAAACACATGGAAGCCCACAGTCATTTATAAATCCAAATTCAGGGTTCCAACACTGGTTCCTCTACCACTTGGCTTGCACATGGTGGGTACACAGATATGCATGCAGACTGAACACTCATATACATAAAATAAAAATATTTTTTTAAAAATACCTTGCCAATCTATACATAAAGATTTCTTAAAAATATAGTTATTTTAGAATTTCTTTAAAAGTTGTATACAAACTATTTACAATGGCTTAAAATTGAAAAAAGTAGATATTTAATCATTAACATCACACTTTTTCTTGCCAAACAATTGAAAATAAATGGTTCTTCCATTTATAAATTCCTACGTCAATTTATAAAATGTTAAAAAGTGTCATTTGCACTTCAAAACAATAATACCAACATCTTTATTTGTAATTTTGTCTATTAAAAGCTTAACTCTAAAGCTTTAATGAAAATATTGCCATTAAAATCCCATGAAATGCTTTTTATCTTGAAAGTACTTTCCAGAAAAGTTCATTTCTAGGCTCTTTTCATCATTTAACTTAATGTCAAGTCCTGAGACTGGCCTAGATATTGGTGGGAGAAGTTGCATGGATGCAGGCCCTTGGACACTTTTAGTTCTCTTTTTGGTAAAGTCAAAACTGAAGGAAATTATTTAAGGTCCTTTGTCATCTTTGAATTGCTTCTTTTTTCACTGTGCTAACTTGAAATGCCTGCCTGTCCTAGGGCCCAATGCTCAAATGGATTATTAATAGTTGACTGATCAAGGAGCAAAACTAGATTACAGGCTACTGAAACTTGTCAGTCCAATCCCAAAAGCGTGTATGGGAGGGGGATTGAACCAGTGACAAAACTTCTAAATGTCAGAAAATAGAATCTACCATTCAGCTCTTTAGACATATAACAGTATAGAAATTAGCAGCTCTGATTAAAGCATCTAAGTTCTTTTTCTAAATTAATTTTTACCAAAAAATCTTCTGTTCAGTATATTATGATCATATTCTTCCCTCTACTCTTCCCAGATCCCTCTACCTTACTCCCCACATTCATCCTCATGTGCTCATGTGTTCTCTCTCTCTCTCTTTCTTTCTCTGTCTGTCTCTCTCTGTCTCTGTGTGTGTGTCTTTCTCCCTCCAAGAAATAATAAATTCAAAGGAAAACAATCAAACCTAACTTCAGCTTTAATAAAAGGAGACACCAAATGTCAAAAAACATATAACAATTTTAATAAAGTGTACACGGAAGCTCAGAAGATGGACCTATTTACCTGTTGGGGATGAGTTCTATCCTGTGTTCTGTATAACTTGGCTACCTATGCTCTTTCTGATCCAAATCTCACAAAGTGGCTTATATTTCCAATACTGAAGAGGTGAGGGTCAATAGGATTATGACAGTGTCTGGATGCCCAGAGACAGTCCACAAACAAAGCAGATGCAAACACATAACTAGGTGTCCTTGAATCTAAATTGGTCCTGACGTGAAATATATATGTGCTCTCTAAATTACACAAGAGGAGACTGGAGACATGGCTTAGTGGATAGGTAGGTGTGCAGACTCCTCTTGCTGAATATAGTTTCCAGAATTAGGTTGCTCACAACTATCTATAATTTCAGCTCCAGAAGACCCATAGCCTCTGTACTCTGAGGGCCCATGCACAAACACACACTCAATTTTAAACATAAAACTCAATCTACCATAACCTAAATTATTTGGGAAAATGGAAACTCTGATTTGATGTGTTAGTTCATTCTTATTTATTCTATAGACCTCACTTAGTTGAATTCACTGAATCCTGTTTGGATTTTTAATTTTTTTTTCAGGAAGAAGTTTTAATACTTTTAATGTGAACAGACCAAGATCTGGTGTCATCTTGCCGCCCAACAAGCACAGATGCCCTGAGATGTTTTTCAGCCACTAACATAGGGTACAAAACAGAAGAAGCCTACAATATTTCATTGTGTCCTGAGTCCAGTCACTTTTCTATGAACACCATCTCTAGCTTTAAAATATGACCCATGACCTTGTACAGAACAAATCAATGAACTGAAAGGTATGTGGTCTAGTAGAGGCATTCCACCCTTTATTTTAATTTTGAAAATGCAAAATTGCCTGAATTCCCAGGCTGGATTGCTGAAGTCCAATGCTGAGAAGGCCAGTGCTATTTTCAGCCCGTCTCTGAAGAATATCCCAGAGGAGGGCAGCAGACACATCTGGGAAGCTATTTTCAGGCTTCTGCTTTCAGAAAGACTCTGGAAAGTTGGGAAGGAATCAGAAGTATGTCAGGAAGTGATTTATGAGTGAAATCAGGTCAGGAGTACAAGGATGGCTAATCCAAGGGCAGCAGGGATAGGCACGAAAGATGTCCTCACCTGTTTCCCCCAGAGGGGTGTCATACATTGTAAGAACCAGTGCTGTTAGGTAAGACGCCCCTAGTCACACTAGAGCTGAATGCATCCAGGACCACAAGATCTAGAAGCAAAAACTGTTAAGACAGAATCCTCAGTCCCTGTTGGTGCCACCTTCCATTTGGAAATTTATTCCTAGTGTCTTGTAGCAGGCATGTCCATACTGTAAATACTTGTGTACATGTGAAATGTCTGCAGATCACTTGAAAAACTTTCTTAAAAAAAATATGCAGGTGCAGACACTTCTAAATGGCAGGATAATATGTATAGAGGACATCTCAGTTAATGGCTAAAGAAGAAAGCAATCCAATTGAAAACTATTTGATTAATAGTTATGAAGTAAATTATTGTGGTACCTTTTACTAACAATTATTTTCTTTAAAATATGACAACTTTTGCACAATATATACCATTATTTCTTTACTTTAATGAGGATAAGAATCACTTTATGACATTTATTAAAATACAGGTTTTGAACTTATAGATCTGGGTGAGGATTGGTATTTGACTTTATTAATGAACTATCAAACAGGCCCAAACTGCTAATGTGTGTACACAGGAAACTGGAAGAAGAGATAGATGATGCCCCAACTATACATCTTATTTTACCAAGTAAACTCCCAGTACTAGAAATGACTTACATCTTGTCGAATCATTGACCACAGAGTTCCTCTAGGTAACCCCTGAAAATTACAGGATATAGCTAATGGTATTGGTTATCCTTTACAACTTAAGAATTAGACCCTATTGTTGAAAATGCCACTTTTTTATGTTATCAAAATGAAAAATTGAGCTGAGACCCTCTTTATGAGGTAGAGCTCATACATGGCACTGATAAACTGGCCAAGAGCCCAAGACTAGATAGTTCTGGGGCCTAGAGGGAAATCTACTATTACTTTGCCGAAGGGAGAGCAATAAAATGACTCAATGACATATTGTCATACCTATAGGCCACTGCCTACTTAAAACTCATCAGATAAGCTTCTTGCAGTAGATGGGAATTAACAAAGAGACCCACAACTTGACAAATGAGATTCTTTGGAAAACTCAGGCTTTAATGTGATATCTTTATCAAACTACTGTTGACAAGGCTTGGAAATCCTTTCAGACGAGAAGGTGGAAAGACTACAATATCTGGAGGGAGTTGGTGGATGATGCCAAGGAAACAGTCTTCCAGACAAAACAGGTCTGATGCATATATGAACTCCGAGATTGTGACAGCACACTTAAGAGCTGCATGAGATCAAGCACATAGAAAAGGAAGTGCTGCACAAAATCACACTTTTAGCCAGCGAGCTGATTGCAATTGATACCTGGTGGTAGAGGGGATATAAGTTTTCTCCAATGAAATGACACTGAGTGTATCAACCACATTACAGAATAAGCCCCATGCTCAGGCGTACATGGCAGCACAAAATGGACTCCATGACTGTGTGTGTGTGTGTGTGTGTGTGTGTGTGTGTGTGTGTGTGTGCGCGCGCGCGCGCGCGCGCCTGCGCGAGCGCATGCACATGCACATGCATATACTTTTGGTTTTGTTTGGCATTTTTTTGCCATTTGAATTTTTTATTAGTTTTTTTTTGCTTTTTATTCTGTTTTGTTGTTGTTATCGTTTTGCTTGTTTGTTTTTGTTTTGGTGATAGAGGTGGTGAAGACAGGGGAGGGAAATGGATATAATAAAAATATACTATATGGGAGGGATGGCTCAGCGGTTAAGAGCATTGCCTGCTCTTCCAAAGGTCCTGAGTTCAATTCCCGGCAACCACATGGTGGTTCACAACCATCTGTAATGAGGTCTGGCGCCCTCTTCTGGTCTGCAGACAGAATATTGTATACATAATAAGTAAATAAATAAATATTTTTTAAAAATATACTATATAAAAAAATTAAGCCAATAAAAAAATGAGATTTTAAGAAAAGCTTTTCCATGATCCAAATATACCAATTCATGTACTTTTAAATTATGTTAAGAAGCAAAATATTAAATCAAGGAAATAAACTAGGATCTCACAAAAGTGATTCCTTACATGCTGTTCAAAGTAACTTCTGCCTCATGATTCTGGCTTATTTTCTTTTTCCTGCAAATTCAATGCCCTGTTTACAGTCATTGCAAACATGTGGTTGCTTATTCGTTCCCCCAGAAAGTATAGATTGTTCTGAACAGGTTGAGGTAAGCCGGAAAACAAACATGAGTGAAGTTAACATCCTAAAGAATGTTTCTGATGCTGCATACTACCTCAATAGCATATGGCAAATATTATTCAGAAAACATTTTCTCATCTTGACTTAAAGTGAAGTGAATTAAGCAAATCACCACCTTGGCAACAACTATATCATCTACCTAAGGCTTCTTTCCTACTTTTTGTATTTAACTGAAAATAATGGGTACATTAAAAATATAATACTTGATTCCTTGAAACAATTTAAATGTATGTGCTTCTTTTTCTCAAGTTACTAATTAAATGTATATTAATATACTTTTAAAGGCTTTCCTGTATACAGAGACACACTGGTATTTCGTGTGTGTTTGTGTGTGTGTGTGTGTGTGTGTGTGTGTGTGTGTGTGTGTGTCTTTCTCTTAAGCTTGGATTTATGAAGGTTTTAAAAGTAAATTAAATGATTGTGTGTGACATTCACAAATTTTTGTAATTAACTTACAATTGAAGGGATTTAAATCCCCCCTACTAATCTCAGGAACAACATTAGAAAGTCTTTAGAATCCAATAGAAATCAAGCAAGAGTATGAGGGATAGTTCACAAGATCAAGTGATATGATAAGATTGATAGGTATGAAGGAAATTACATACTCTTTGGAATGGTTTAGCTTTCCAGGTGTGTTCCCAAACAATCTTTTCTCAAAGGCTACATGAGACAGTTCTACAAGGATGACAAAAATTGTTGTGAACTTAGTCTGTGGTCTTTATAAAGTTTCTTGATTTTCCTTTTTTCAATAAAAGGTTAAAAATGCCTTCTTTTTCCTATATAATAGCCCAGGGAGTCAATCTTCCAGTGATCTGAACATACCATAGCAAAAGACACCATCAATCACATTGAAACTTGGAAGGGATCGTGTACAAACTAAGATGTGAATTGCAAAATTTGCAACTTCCAGGGCTTAGCATAAAATTCAAAGCAAACCATTAATAATCATATAGATTGCACCCTAAAATAATATTTCAGATATATTTGCTTTAATGAAATTTTATGATTAATTTTATCACTTGCTTTTCCATGTTTTAAAAATAGCTATTTTAAAATGCACAGTAGGTTGGTATTCAGTATTTATTGGACAGTACTGTTGTGGTTTATATATCTCAATTACTTGCTTTGTCTTGAAATGATACTGAACCTATCACTATATTTGTAAGTATTTTATTAATAGTACAGCTTATTAATTTGATCATCTCCACATGATAAATGAAGATTTGAGTTTAATGAAGGCTTGTGAAAGTCACTCATCCAGCTGAACCTAATCTAGTGTAGTTCTAACCATCCAGGGCAACATAGTAAGGACCTGTTGAGCAACAACAAAAATTAGTACATGGAAAATCCTTGGTGACTAAAACATTACTTCAAATAAAAAGCAGGATTGATCCTATAGCCTACTTTGCAGTCTAAGGATACCTCTCCTCTATACTCCTACTTGTGGCCTTGGCACTCATTCCACCTTGTGTTACGATTTATTTTTTTAATATATTAATAATGTGACAAGATGGTCTCTCAGCTTCAAAACAACTACTTTTTATGGGATTCAAGCTTAGAAAATACAAAGCACTGGTAGGGTAATAATAATACACAAATAATAATACAAAAATGAAAAGAAAATATATTAATGTTTAGAGGGGCTTCCCTGTACACTGAGACAAACTAGTCTCTTTCTGTATATTTGACTCTGTCTCTGATTTTCTCTCTTTGTGTGGGTTTGTACAAACAAAGTTTTGTTAGATAAATTATAAACCCATTGTAAAACAGAGAGCAAGCTTATCTTACTAAGGAAGTTACTGGAAATAAAATCTTGCGCAAGCAACTAAAATTCTTGCATGTCTAACTCAAATCTACATTGTTGGGAAATGCTAACCTATCCATTAAATTCCCATTATTCATTATATGAATCACAGGGTGGACTCTTTAAAACATGCTGATATGCCAACACTTCTGCATTAGAGATTCTTAAACTGGGAGGAAAAACCAAACAGGCTGTAAGATCTTTGTATTCGTCCTACCCTAACCTAAAACACAAGTCTTCCATAACCTTACGCTGTCTTTCCATGCTAAGTTGCCTGAGAAAGTATGCAAACCCTTTATTTCCCTATTCACCTTGCACCAGTATAATGTTTTCTTCTTCTGTAATGAACTACCTTTGCCCTAGTTAGCACTGAGCACCAATCTAATGGCCTCAAATCTGACTGGCAGCTTATAGTTCATGCCTTCTCCACTCCTTGGCTACTTACTCTTCACAGTCTTGACCATTGCTTCTTTTAAATATGTTCTTCTTACTCCTTCCCCATGTTTGACAAGCTTCACTTCTAATTACTGACTTTATAGGGAATAGTAAACCTCAAACCTCAGACTTGGAGCTACCCACCCTCCAACCTCTGCCTCCTGAGTTCTGAGACCCATAGATTTGCCCCTTCATTCCCAGCCTGACTCTGTACTTTCCTCTGCTTCTGTATTCTCAGATCTTCTTGGTATGCTTCAAAGGTGATCTTTTGGTGAGAGCTCCCTGCCATCTCTTTGACCATAGCATTTGCCTATCCCCGGTGTTCTCCATCCTCTTTCTCACATAAACCCCCATTGCTCTCCTACAAATTTTGGCTCTTCCTCTGAATTTACCATTGTTAGCCTGGGGGCTGCTGCTTTCCCTAAATTAAAGTCATTCTCTCAATAAGAGCATCAGACTAAGGAGTAATAGTTTTCATAGGTTCTTCTATGAAAATTGCCTTTTCTTTTCTACTCCAGTTCTACCTTGTTCATCACAAATTCACTAGAATGTCTTGGGGGTCCAGAGGGAGACCTAACACATAACAATACATATTAATATAATTTAGGCTCCAACTCAAAACCAGCTAAACAAAGTCTCTGCCATCATCACTGCTCAGTCATCCACTGGGTCATCCTCATGCTTGAAGCAGATACACTTATGTGCAAATGGTTACCAGTGCGAAAGCAGGGAGGGTAGATAATCCCTGTTGGAGAGCAAGTTCCCACCCTTATAATCTTTGTGTGTCTTATGCACAGTGAATAAGTCACAGCAATAGCTGGAACAGTCCTTTTATTTTCAGAGAGCAGGAGGGAGAAACACCCATTTGGAGTACTTTACACAGAGGAAAGATTTATGGGTAAATTACATATAAAGCCAATTATATTTAATATACTACCTGTTAGTATTTAAGTCATGACTATAGGAACCATGTTTGCCTCCTTTAAGACAAAAAAGAAAGGGGGGAGGAAGATAAATAAAAATTTTGACATTTTTCCATGTATGAATCTCTTACTGTTCCTGTGAATCTTTGAATGTCAGTTTCCAGACTTTGCACTAAGAAATGTGCTTCTGTTTTGTCTTACAAACAACATTCTTTTTTTGTGGTTCTAAATTTCTGAAATTAAGTATTTCTGAACACCTTGAAATTCTGAGGCGCGCTCTCTCTCTCTCTCTCCCTCCCTCCCTCCCCCCCCTCTTCTCTGTTTGTGTATTTCTCTAACTTTTTCTTTCAACCTCAGATATGAAAACTTCAGTAGCACCTTGAAGCTCTACTTTGAATAGCCTGCTCAGCACCACCAGTTTCTTCTGACTGGTTCACATCAGTCAATTCTAAATGAGAGACATTTGTCAAAGCTGTCCTCTCCCCCTTTTTTTGTGAACAACCAAGAGGTTTCCTGTCACTCTTCTTGTTGCTCAGTTTCAAGTCCATCCTCCATTTCCTTTGGCCTATGCACTAATTTAAACCAGAGCCTTCGCTATGCATTTATCAGACACATTTATCCCAGATTAAACCCTCCACAGTTTCTCAAAGTTTTGCTTGAACTCTCTTAACCACTGTTCTTTCTTACTCAAGCTCTCAGGTCTCACGATGTTGAATTCCTCCACTTGCCTTCGGCAGAGGTCTTTCCCTCTTTCCTCATAACCACTATTCTAGACCACTATTCTAGTTTCATCTTTAAATAAGGTTTTTAAAATCAATTCTTATCAGTGTTGGTTAGTCTAAACACTAATTCCCTTTATAAAACAGCTTCTAGCTGTTTTGTGTTTACTTGACATGGCAAACCTTTGTCCTTGAGCTATCTGGGATTGGTACAGTAGGTTCGGGTGAACAAGCCTATCCCTGTGTGGTTTCCTCTGCATTATGTGTGTATAACTAAGATCTGGCTCATGCCTGAGATCCCAATATCTGATATATGATAGTCACCTGGAGCCATCTGGCTCAAGCTTGCCAGGTTTATAACATCTGAACGGTCTCTGCCAGTAGCTATCCCCAATGGTTGACAGGTTCCAGCAGAGGATGGAAGGTATTGGAAAGGAAGGGAGTAAGCCAGGCCATGGTGTTCAGGAGAATCTTTCAGCCTGACTGACTGGCAAGCAGAGTGCTTCTTTATTTATACAGAAGTTAGTAAGGAGGGATACATTCATGTTGTTCCAAACCATAGATCATATCATTTTTTGTTTGGGGGCCTGTGTTTTACTTCCCTTTGCTCATCTTTTAGTCATCATTAATAAACTATGATGGAACAGAGCTATCATTTCCAGTCATTTTCCCTCAAGTTTTGATATCATTGGTAAACAGTTATCTTTCATGACCACTTTGACTCAACAACCCCGTAGACCAATTTTTAACAACCTAGAGGTATATGACAAGCTGTTCTCAGGCTGGTTGCTTTTGCTGCTACAAGCACATTAGACCAAAACAATCTTCAAGTCCACCCGGGTATACTGCCATGTCCCAAGCAGTGTTTTATTAACTCTTAATAGTCAGAGTGCCCGAGAAATAGTTTCAGGCCAAAGCTGCAGCAGTTACCATTCAATTTCTGGCATAATATGATGTTTATATTTTATAGCTTTATAGAATACTTTTATCATCTCTCTACAACATTCTTTGCCCAGTACAAAGGTAACTTTAACTAATCTAACTTTGTTGCTGTATATGCCATGTAATTGCCTGAGTGTGTAGTTTTATTCTTAATATCAGCTTTCACAAGAATTATTACATTGTCCCAGTTCTAGCTTTCCATGAGGGGACCTTAGTAGCAAGGAATTCAAACATTAAGCATGTCAAAGGCACAGGAAAGAGTTGTTAAGCAACATCCAGCAAGGGGAGTGAAGGGTCAATGCATGTCATCTGAGCACTGTGGTCTTTGTCAAGCAACAACTCCAGATACTTGGCATCACCAGGTCTCATTACACATGATCTCAGGAAAGCATCATTTATTAGGAATAAGCAATAGGGTCATCTAGATCAGAGTAGACAAGCATTTCCTACTATGAAAATAAAAGGACTCTCATGAGGGACCCACTAAGAGGCCACTAAAGAAACTACTCAGAGACACATCTAAAGCTGCTGTTGAGAATGCAGATTTGGCAGTACTCATCCATTGACTTGATGTATCTGATGAATATAATTTCCATGTACCTACAATTGCAGAGTGATCTAGAGTTTACTAAGCCTTGTATTATGGATATTTTATCCACACCCACACATTTGTTTATATGCCTTCTATTGTTTACAGATCCTTTGCCACATAAAAAGTGTTCTCAACTACAGCGATTTCCGTACCAAAGAACTTTTACGGCTTGGTAATAAATCAATGCTATTCAGTTCATATAAGCTCTGCCTTCTCTGCATTCCTTAGTAGTGACTTAACCTGTATACCCAAGTCACAATTCACAAGACACCCCTTTCTCACCAATAAAATCCTTTGATCTCTGCAGTTTCAGTTTGGAATAATTAATTCTGTGAAGCTATAGATAGCAAGTATCCTAGACTTGTGAGCCTCATGGCCTCTACAGCAACTACGCAATTCTTCCTCTTATGTTGAAGATGTTGCTATTCACATTCCAGGCCAGTATAAACAAGTGCTGAAAAAAAAACAGAATTTCAGGCCCTACTTTCAACATAAAAGGTGAGAATCTGTTTAGTAAAGACCCCAAGTGATTCATGGACACATGGAACTTGGTGATGAGCTATAAGAATGTGCACTCCTCATGTCCACAATGACCTTGTTAGACCCTGGTTTTGTGTCTAGCAATGGTTTTGGAAGCACCATTCAAATTCTATGTGCTATGACCTTCTGTTTTATGTGACTGTTTTGCTGTGCTGTGCTGCCCAATAGTCTGGTCAAACATTAGTCCAGATTGCGCTGTAAAGGGTTTTTATAAATGTGATTAACATTTACAGCTTGTTGAGCGTAAGTAAGAAGTTCACCCTTGAAACTGTGGGTGGGCCTCATCCAAGTAGCCTAAAGCCTGAGGTTTATTGAAGAAGGTTTTCTGGCCCAAGACAATAAAATAGAAATCTCTTGAGTTTATAATCAGGTCATTTACCCCATACAGAACAGACTCAAGGCTGCAACACTGGCTTCTATTCGTACTTTAGTTTGCCTGACTGCTCTATGAAATTTTGACTTGCTAGTCTCTAATTGTATAAGTCAATTCATAAAAATTTCTTTTCTCTACACACACACACACACACACACACACACACACACGAGAGGGAGGGGGACAGACAACACACACACACACACTGCATTCAATAATTCATTAATTCAGTTAATGAGTATTCTAAGGGTTTCCATTATGAGATATAATTCTGATAGAGAAGAGTACACAGAAAAAAAAATAAAGTCTCAAAGAACTTCCTTGTTGGTAAAAGAGATAGCCTACAATTCTAAACCACAATGTATAGGTATCAAAGGGCCGTTATGAGTCCAGGAAGCGAATGCATGCACAGCCTAGAGAGAAACATTAGCTGGAGATATCTGTAAGTATTTTCTCGAGAAAGTGCTTTGAACAGTGACTACTGCATTCCCTGTCAAATGATTCGGCAAAAACGGGGATTTTAAAACAGTCATTGGTTATCTAAAAGGTGTTCTCTACCACTCCCTGGGTGCCTCTGATTACAGCAGTTTTCTAGCCTGGAAAGAGAGAATGTCAAGAACAAGCATGCACTGAAGAACTTACAGACTTCTGCCACCTTCACTTCTCAAGTACTTTGACATAGAATAACTCAATTCCTTCATACTTTTTCATTAAAGACTCTAACACTACTGCAACATGAGAAAACTCTGGTCTTGCCCCCACTCTCCCTTTACCTAACATGATCCTGTTTTGGTCAGAACTTAACAAAAGATGCTTCACTTTTTTTCCCCATGGTTTTTTTTTTTTAATGAGTCACAAGTTACTCTCCCTCCCTATATTATATGATAAAACTATAATATTTAAGGATAAAAAATTAAACTGAGGTGTTCTGTTTAACCAAACAGAATGTTTAGATATTTGAGCACATAAATGTTGCAGGTTAGCTTGTTTTATTTCGAGGCTTGTAATAAAACTGACTCCAGGCTGGCCTGTAGTAGAAGCTCAAGTTTAGTGATGAGAATCTTGAGACACCAAAAGTATAGCAGTTTTATTCCATGAGCCAGAACAACCAGGAAGGCCAGGAGGAAATATGAACTGCAGGTAGCTGGGGTAAGATGATTCTTAAGTCAGTGGGCAACTCTATGAAGAAGTAAATTGAAGTCAAAAGCTGTAATTAACTCTCTAAGCTGGGTCTTTGTTGTGTCTTTTTCATTACAGGATAATGAGGACATTCTCTGTGACTCTGAGAAGTAAATACAAGGAGTATTACACTCCGCCTTGCAAATGACCCTGATTCCACGATACGCGCACTGTGGGGGTGGTGTTACTGCATCAGACATAAATGTTCTGTGCAAACTATGAGCAATTAATACACATATCAATATACTTCTGAGTAAAGAGACCCAGGAAAATATCTAATTTAGAAAAATTTCAGGATTCCTCACCATTCACTTCTACAGTGGTAAGAAGTTAGCACAATATGACCTAAGTAATGGAGTTTGAAGTCTGAACCAAGGATAACGGCCCACATGGGCAAACTCAGGCAGATGTGACAGGTGGAGTTATAGAAAGTGTGCCTTGAGCCCTTGAGCTGCTGCCTTTCCACGGACAGCCCCTGTTCTGTCTATCATTCCCCTGTAGTGATAGGAAGGAGCTGAATTAGGTTTCTCTCCATAGTTTCCCGAAATGTACACATTCTGCCCTGTTCCCACTGATTCCTGAGAAATAGAAACTGTGCAGGCATCATCCTCAGGGTCACCTTCAGATGAGAATATAAATGAATAGCAAACTCGTTTTCCTAATTTGTTTATATTTATTAGGATAGTGATCACTTCTTCTGGGAGGTGCTGTTTCCTAACTGGGAAGAAGGCTTAGTGAGCTCTCCCACGGTATAATAGCATGTGTCAAGAATTCAAAGTCTAAAAATATCATTTTCCAGATTTTCTTGTTGTTTGTTGACTTAACAGCTTCAGATGGGACTTGAAAATCTTTCTAAGCCTCAGTATCTTCATCTATAATATTTGTGAAATAGTAATTATGTATATTTCAGACTTACTCTGTATGGACTAAGCAAATAAGATAGCATCAAGTGACTCTAATTAAAAGAACACTTGAAAAAAGAGATTTCAAAATCATAGGCTCCTTCCTCACTGTGCTTCCTTATGCTTGAAGATAAAGGACTAGACCCTCAAAGGCAAATTTTAGAGAACAGAAAAGACAGCCTTAGTCTCTCACTCTTGAAACTCCATTAGGTATACACTTGCTCATTCTACTTAAACCCCATGTTGAGGCATTTACATACTCTACAACCAAGAGTATATGGACCTAAGTCAGCAACATACTAAAGACTGAGTGAGAGTAAATAGATGCATGGAAGCTTTTTACAAGTCTACAAGTTTACATGCCATTTTCTGTCTAGCCCTGGGGTGAGGAGCTAGAACAGAATGTAGAGACTCTTGTCTTGCCAGCAGCATATCAATATTACAGATGTTGAAGGAATGTTTGATGAGCTACAAGAAGCTGACGCAGTAAAACATAGGAACAGTAGAAGGTTCAATCACAGCTCAGTAGTAGAGCACACACCATGCTTCCATTTTGTATATTTACAGACAACCACAGCTGTAAATATTCTTCCTGTAAGTAACAGGAAGAATTCATCTTCCAAATCCAGACCCTCTATAACATTTTTTTTCCTATATATAAAAATATCAGACTAAAGATAGGTGTGGTTGTGTGCACCTGTAAGACCATTGCCGTATAAGAAAGAGATAGGTGGATGCTGGCTGCCAGCCAGTCTAGCTCCAGGTTCAGTGAGTGACTTACAGTAGAGGAGGGTGATATAGCAGAACATCCAACATTCTCCTCCAGCCTCTGTGCACATGCAAGTGTGCTCACAACCCACACATATACACACATAATCAACACTCACATATCTATTCTTTCTCTTTATCAGTTCTGGGCCTGAAGACTTGTAGCTGCGAAAAAGAAATTGCACTCAGAACCATAAGCAAACTTTTCTTGTAAAAGGCTTCCCACCCATGGACTTTTGTTCTTAACCTCACATGATAACCGTTTTATTTTGTTCCCTATTGCTGTGAGAAAACACTGTGGCCAAAAGCAGCATGCGGAGAAAAAGAGTTTGACTTACAATCCTGATCACAGTCCATAACTGAGGGAAGTCAAGGCAGGAACTCAAAATAGGAACCTGAGGGTCAGAAGCCATGGAGGAAGACTGCTTATTAACTTAATCCCCATGGCTTGCTCAGCCTGCATTTTTGCTCTTTTATAAACACAGGACCACCTACAGGTATGGCACCATTTACAGTCAGCTCATTGGTCACAAAAATGTCCCACGAACTTGCCTTCAGGCCAATTCAATAGAGGTATTCTCTCAGTTTTCATTCCTTCATCCCTAATAACCATACCTTGTGTCAAGTGAACAAAAAACTAACCAGAAGAGCAATGGAAATCTCCACATACAGCAATGTTATTTGCATACAACATAGATTCTTTAACGATAACATATATCTGAGATAATGAAGCATTTTTAAAAAGAAAAAAATTAAACTATTTTGTTGGTTTCATTGGGTGTTCTAAAATCTTGAGAGGTAGAACACATACAGCTGTAGTTTCTGCTCCCTTTGGGCAGGCATTTTTGCAGACTCTAAATATAATGATTATCAACCAAACGCTTTCATTTTTCAATTCAAATAAAGCATGACTCTGGGTTTCCTGGCATGATTCAACATGAGTTTAGGCTTTCAAAGCCTCAGGAATCCTTAAAGTTAATCCTATAAAATTAAGGAGATTATTTTTGCAAGCACTTCTCCACATTTAGGTGTGAGTACTGCAAAGATGACTTACTGGTATGGTATGCTTAACCTATGCATACTTTCTCACATTATCTCAACTTTTTATAGATGTTTTGATGTCCAGATGAGTGGATGCTTTCATTGGTTAAGTAGAATCCCACCATGATGCTAAACCAGTGTAAACAATGTGGTTCTGAAAATTGAAGAAACTTGTATGCTCAGGTTTCTGCAGTCACACAAAAGCTCCTAAGTCTGGTGAACTCAATATGAGTGTTAAAAGATTGGCAGACAAACAGGGTCTTTTGGGGAAAATGAAAATGAACTTTAAGGCTTTTAACTTTCCTGAAAAAAGAAGACTTTGAAAGAAAGAACTATCATAGATATCCTATTCTTTGTTTGTCTCAAGCAAGATGTAAAACAGAAGAAAAGAAGATCCAAGGGTAGTACCAGGTGCTGTGGTGAATGTGTTCCGGTGAATGTAAACATGGGAAGTCAAGTGTTTAGGATATCCAGATGAAACTGAGGAAGAATGACCTGTTAACTGCCAGTTATAAAAGGTGTTGAGCATTTTCATGTTGTTTTCATTTATATGAAATTAGAGACCAGGGTCTGCCTCCCCTCCAATACATGCTCTTTCATTGAATATGATTCCACAAGTTTGAGAACATGAAGAGTCTGTGTCAAGAATGTGTATATTTGCTTGGGGTGTTAAACCCAGGGTCTGCTATAATGGTGGTCTGCCACTGAGTTGTACCTCTCTGTATTCTGAAGACAATGTCACTAAAATAGCCTTAAACTTACTTTCTGAACTCAGATTTATAGGCAGTTAGGATTACAGGCCTGTGCTATCAAGCCTATCAGAAATTCAATTTTTTGATATTTACATATATTTTCAACTTACTGCATTTTATAAAAAAATGAATTTCATTGAGAGAAGTTAAAAACATTGGCATATTTTTACGAGCACTAACCATGCAACTGTTCACACAGAAGAAATGTTAACATGGGAGCATTCTATGGTTTGTTGATAATGGAAAAATGGGAAAACCTATCATGCTTAACACTCCCTTTGAGGGTTGAAGTAAAGAGACTGCCTGTAATCACATCCATTAGTGAATTCAGAAACAAACTCTGAGAACATCTTAGGATTTTCTACTAGTAGCTATCTGAGAAGTGAAGAAATGAAGGCAAAATGTGGAAAGGACATTGATCTTCCAAAGAATGAGCTTTCAAACTATTGTTCGTGGGATTAGGGTTGGGATTCATAAGCAGTGACCTCCTCAGCATAAACTCCATGACTTTGATGTCAGTGTCCCCAATTCTTGCCAGCAGCACCAAAGAGATCTCAGTCAAACAGAACACTGGACATTTCAGAATTGAAGAACGGATTTAGACAAGCAGAGAGCCTTTGTAATACGCCTTGAGCTTCAGCCCACTAAGTCTACCTTTACTAATTTCCTCTTCTACTAGAACAGTAGTTCTCAACTGGGGGATAATGTTCCCAGAAGACATCTTTGACTGTCAAAAAAATGGAGAAGAGGAAATATCTAATTAGCATCTAAGATTTAAACCAAGGAAATGGTAAAATCACGTGAGCACCTTCTAAAAACAAAGCAAACAATACAAGAGCTATTTTGAGAATATGCCAAAATGTGAGGTTAAGAACTTTTACACTATGGCAAAATGCCTCTGACAACACCAAGAAGGAGAGGCATTTGGGGAATCTATTAATAATTAACGAGATTCCCGTGAAGGGTCTGGAGATGTATAAATGACTTATTGTCACCCTGGCCTGACAGACACTGTAAGAATGCTGGGCAGAGCATGAAGTTGATCTAAAAGCAAAGGTAATAGATGAATCACCCAAATCCCTGCATGCTCTGTAGTGCTTTTCCCGTGTTGGCCCCACTCAGCGTTGCCCATTCCATCTGCAGTCACGGTGAGGTTTGGTTTACATGAGACCCCCTATTTAGGAGCCAAGCAGAGACAAAATCACTGCTCCCACTGCAGAACAGCTGCATTTCAGCTCTTCTCTGCCAGCAGTTAAGGGAAGAAGAATGCTATGCTGACTCTCTAATCACCATGCATCCAGGAAGATACAGAAAAGAAGAGAGGAATTCAGGGCAGCTGAGAAAGCCCAACATGATAATCACTGATGGGAATGAGTCCAGCATGCTGAGACTCAAAAGATGTTGTTCCGAAAAGCAGAGAACCATTGGCAATGGCAGAAACACAACAACAGAATTGTTTCTGGTGCCAAGGACTGCATAATCAAAAAGGATGACACCAAGTAACAAAAATAGGCAATCAACATAGTGGAGAAGACAGCCAACATCTTCCTCAAAAGAGCGCTCATGCTCCTAGTCTCCTGCCAGCTTCCCAGTGCGAGCAGCAGAATCTTTCAAAGGGAGTCTGACAGTAAAGGCTCAAGGCGTTATAGGATTGAGCATACAACATTTGGTAGGATATATATTATTTATCCAGTGTTTGTGAGAAATATGCTTCTTACGTTTATACAAAGTTTTCAAAGGAAGGAGAGAAGCAACATCACAATCCCCTCTACCTTGTGGAACCCTGCTGCAAAACTTGGCTTCATGCAGTTATTCCTGATTTCCTTATTGAGCTTTCCTTGTTGAGCTAATCCCATTCTCTTGTTTTTTATTGATTTTATTGATATAACTCCATTCTCAATAAAAATGATGATGGCCTTCATGGACAATGCCATTATTCTTTGACTCATTATCATTGAGTCATCATTTTATAATCCCCCCTTTTTTTTAGCATGTTCTTTCTTGTGTTGGCTCCAGTTATTTCCTGATTCAAATTGTGAAACCATGCTTGGTGCTGAATAAGGATGTGTAATTCATAAACTCAGACAAATCCTGGTGAATTTAAAAAAGAAGAGTGAACCCCCTTGGCCTCAGTCCTAATGAGGCTTTTTGAAGGAAATATAAACAAATTTCCATTCACTACAGAAAAGTGCCAACCAATCCAACCAACAACAGATCAAAAACCAAAAACAACGACAACAAAAAAAACAAACAAACAAAATACCCACTCTAATCTACCACAGTAAACCAATATATTTATTGAGGTTTCTTATAGAAACATTGGTAACTCAAAGATAATATGTTGCTGAAAAGTCCACTCAAACATGGGTGTCAGCTCACTATAGCTGCACACCTCTCCCCCAGGCTCTATACGTGGGCAGCTCCACCAAAGACAAACTTCTATTTCCCAGTACTTTCCCATTGCTTTCGTAACCTTGGGTGTCATGAGTCTTGGAACTCTCTGAGCTTCCTGAGATTTATGAGCCTCCCACCTCCATGCAGGCATGAAGATTTTAATTCTGAGGTAATCACTACACAAAATATTTTGTTAGTCAGCTTTCTGCTACTGCAACAAATACCTGAAATAATCAGTAGGAGAAATACAATTGAAGGTCTATTCCATGATATTTACCCCCTTGCGTCTGTGGTAAGGACGCACATGATGACAAGAATACATGATAGAGCAAGATTTACTACAGAGCCATAAAATAGACTAGAGAAAGCAAAAAGAACTGGGTTCTATGCATTCTTTATGCTGTTGTCTTTGTTGACTTAAAGACCTCATAATACAGGCTCCACTTTTAAAGCTTCCATCACTTCATTGACTAAGACTAAGCCTTCAATCACAGACTTTTAGGAGACACTTCCTTATACCACAAAAGAGTCGTAAGTTAAAGCAGCTCTAGTAATATTCACCAGTTGTCTTTGACCATTGATTTATGCCCTGATTAAACAGAACACCAGCAACAAAAATCACGGTCTACTGGAAGTAATAGAAAAAGAACATACCCCAAATCATTCTCTTCTTTGAAAGATTGATTGAGAAAGCAAATTCTTTCAAAGATCAAAATTTAGGAATAGTTACCATAAATAATTAGTACATTTTGATTTCCTACTTCTTTGGTGTGAAACTAAAATTTAGAAGGCTTTCAGTGTTTATGACCCTAACTAATTCAGGCAGTTTCCCCATGTCTGCTCCTCACTACTCCTAAGTGATCTGTTGTGAGATTGCAAGATGCTATACTTTACCCTGAAGACCAAAGACTGAGGTCCAGAAAGATGACTATAAAATGCTTGAGCCCAGAGAGCCAACAAAACTGATTTCTTTTGGTCTTTACATGATACAAAAGAAAAGAATTTGACCATTGGTATTTATCTTTTATCCAAGAGTGGATCTGATTTATTCACGACAATGTTGATCTCTTTTGGTCTGTTCTTTCCAACAAACATTGTTCTCTCTGTTTATTAAACAACATGGTAAATACAGTTTAGGAAAGGAATGAAAATGTTATTTTCTTAATCTTTTATAGGAGGTACACAAGGGAGAAAATTGGTTTTTGGTTCTCTTTACTCAGAAGACTTCACAAAGCCACAGTTAGGTGTTGTCCACATATTTCTCTTAAAATTTTTCTTGTAAGGAACATAGTTTTCAATGCCTCAATGTGTTCAGTGAACAGTGCGTAGACTTATGTCTACCCACTCTATCTTATGCACACTCCTGAGTTCTTCTGAGTTGCAAGTATGGATGCGTCACAAAAAAAAGACGGGGAACATGCTACATCAAAGCTATACATTCTGTTGAGCTTGTAGGTTAAATTCATTGGAGGTCAAAGATATTGTAATATTGAGCACAATGTTTTTCTTAAAGGTCAGTTAATTTTAAACAGACTGAGTATACAGTGTGTAATCAGAATGAGTACATATTTATAAATGATCTCATAGCACATTATTAGCTTGATTACTAGCTAGGTGAAAGGCAATTCCAAAGACAAGCTACAAGCAACATTTTTTTTAAAAAAAGTTTTTCCCACAGATTTTTTTTCTACACTAATATTACAAACTGTGTGCGTCAACCAAGAAAGAAATTAGAACAGCATATATTTCCTTATTCACCATGTATCAAATACTACTAGATGCTTGTATGCTTTACTTTCCCTAAACCTAATAACAGTACTGGAATATACATGCAATGTTCTTAGCACTGACTTTTGTTGGATTATCCAAAACACACATATTAATAAAAATAAATAGTTTCTACTTCTTCTATTGGGATTTGTATCATATTTAAATAGACATAAGAAATGTAAAAGTAAGAGGAATTCTCCCATAGCCATACATTTTTTTTTCTTCAAGTAAAAGAGAAAACTGGAACAATTTTCAGAGTTTCATCTCTCCAGACTTCATGCAAGATTCATCCTTTGAGCAACATTATTAATCACATCACAGCTATCTATTCCTTGAAATATATCCAACAAAACAGTTTGGAGTGAGATCTAAGCTACATATTTCTCAAAACAACTAACATTAAGCAGAAGAAAAGCATCTAAATAATTCCAGAACATCTTACTAACCAACCCTTCCCTGTGGAAGTCACAGTTCATAAATATCTTGATTCGATCAACAAACGGTTTTGTGATATTTGACTTCATGCTGCAGATGGTGTGTTTCCTTGTGGCAGCATGGTGAACAAGATAAAAACGTAACAAACACCTCCAAAAGATCAACAACAAAAAAATCACTTCCAAACTTCAGGAATGACACTAGAATTATTTTGTGAAGTCATGAGCCATGTTGTACATTATAAAATGGCTTCCTTTTCTGTGGGTGAAATGATTACAATTTTGTTTTAAAAATATGAACCATGGAGACAAAAACAACCAGAACACTTAATGCTTGGGGGGCAGGAGGGAGACAGTGGACTTGAGAGGAATACGAATCCCAGATGAGCAGTAGAAAAGAGTTCTTTTCTAATTTATGCCAAAGACTAATAATTGTGAAGTTAACTGCACAAGGTTCTTTTGAAAACTGGATGAGGGGGATCTGACGGAAGCAGAGAAGACAAGTTGCACAACAGTAAACTGATAGCTTCCCACACATTTCTTCCCTTCAGCTGAGAGTCTGAATGAGCCTCTGCACTCGATCAAAGCTGGGAAGCATTGGCCGCTGTTCAAAGTAGCCAGCCACTACTTAAGTAGAATCCATGAGACCCTGTGACCTGCCAGTTCCACTTCTAGGAACCCTCAGAAGCAGCAGCAGAAAATTATGTGGAAAAGTCTAACCAAAGGTTACTCGTAAGTTTTTAATCATCAAGAAGTTTTTTTGTTTTTTTTTTCCCTGTGGCGGTGGTTAGGGTTGATCTTTTTCTCAAGCTTCACTCAGTGGGACAGTCAATAGACTTCCTGCTGCATTCTGGTCAAGATGCAGCCAACACCATGTCTACCTGCATGCCACCATGTTCCCAATCATGATGATGAATTCTGAACTAATTATGAACATGGACTGAACCTCTGAAACTGTAAGCAAGCTACCCCAATTAGATGTTTTCTTCATAACAGTTGCTGTGGTCAAGATGTCTTTTCACAGCAAAAATACTCTAACAAAGACAAAGTAATTCCTAACAGTTGAACCTTGTGGTGAGAGAAGAATGGTGAAGTGAAAAAGAGGATGCATTTGGGAAACAAACGTGATTTTTTCCTCAAAATAGGTGGAGTTTCATGGGGGACAGGCTTCCCTAGCTTCAAAAAAGTTATTCCCTCAGGCTAAAGTCCTCTTTCTGATTTTTTACTCATACAAAAATGTTGCCAGTATACAAGTTTTCAGATGTCATTTTCCAAAGAAGGCAATTGTGATCAATAACAGGTACACGGTAGGTCTATTGTATTTAATTGTTGTAACACCAGTGAATCCTCAAAACAATCTCACTTTAGCAAATGTACAAATTTCAACGTCACTTTGTCTGCTTCAACATCCCTGGCTCACTTACAAGATAAGAAAAAAAAAAAACCTGGTTCGGGAGTTAACGAGCTGGAACAGACTTCTGTTGCTGCGACACAATACCTGACATGGCAGTGTAAGAGAGAAGCGAACAGTGTGTGCCTGCAGTTTCAGAGCAGTCCCATTGGTTCTGGGTCTGTGGTGAGCTAGCTGATCATCAGGGCAGGCGGACATGGTGAGTAGCCACAATGCAGACAGAGTTAACAGGAAAGGTCAAGGACCAGAAAAGCCTTTCTACCTGAACTCGGTTATTGAGAACTCTGCCACATAACTCTCGCACATTAGATTTGTAATATTTTTTCATCTTTTGTTGAATAGTGGTCAAAATAAAAGTCCTCCTCCAGCAGGAGTGCACACATTAAGGAAGCTGGAGTATTTTTCCTCAGAACCACAATCTTAAAACTTCATGAAACATTATAAAAACAAGTTAATAATCTGAAAGAAAAATTTTCAAACCTAATTCTAAGCAGTGACATTTGATTAACTAGAAGAAAGACTTAAGTTTTTTGTGTTATGACTATAGAAAATATTGCAAAATTGTTTTCCTACATAAGGGAGAGGACAGGGTTTGAAGAGATGCAAGCCCATGAGAAAATTTTTAGGTACTTAAGAAACTGAAACATTGTTTTGTTTTTATGTATTTTGCTATATTTTACAATTACTCAGGTCTCAGTGATTATATTTTATTGTACTCTATTTTCTTTATTTCCACTCAAAAATTTACACTTCCTCCCCTCCTCCCATTCCCCTCGTGCTCCCCCACTTACCTTCCTCCCTCCTCTTCCCTCCTAAGAGAGGGCAGGGTAACCTGCCCTGTGGGAAGTTCAAGGCCCTCCCCGCTCAATCCAGGCCTAGGAAGGTGTGCATCCAAATGGACTAGGGTCCCAAAAAGCCAGCACATGCAGTAGAAACAGGTCCCAGTGCTATTATCGACGGTTTCTCTGTCTGCACCCATTGTCAGCCACATTCAGAGAGTTCGGTTTGATCACATGCTCATTCAGTCTCGGTCCATCTGGATTTGGTGAGCCCCCATTAGATCAGGCACACTGTCTGAGTGGGTGGACCAATCCCTCGCAGTCCAGACTTCCTTGCTCATCTTCTCCTTCCTTCTGCTCTTCAACTCGCCCTTGGGAGCTCAGTCCATTGCTCTGATGAGGGTCTCTGTCTCTATCTCCATCTGTCGCCAGACGAAGATTCTATGGTGATATTCAAGATAATCATCAGTGTGATAGTGGGGCAAGGACAGTTCAGGCACCCTTTCCAATGCTGCCCAAGGACCTTGCTGGGGACATCCCTGGGACACCTGGGATTCCCCTCTAGAGCCAAGTCTCTTGACAACCCTAAAATGTTTCCCTTAAAGTAGATATCTTCTCCCCTGCTCCTATATCGACCCTTTCTCAATCTCCATCCTCCCACTTTCTTTCCTTCTCCCTTCTCCCTTTTCTCTTCCCCTCTCCCATTCCCTTACGTCCAACCCCCATGATCCCAACTTCTGCCAGGCAATTTTGTTTGCTTCCAATTTCCAGGAGGATGTATATATGTTTTTCTTTGGGTTCACCTTGATATTTGGCTTCTCTAGGCTTGTGAACTATAGGCTCAATGTCCTTTTTTATGGCTAGAATTCACTAATGACTGAGTACATACCATATTCATCTTTCTGGTCTGGGTTATCTCATTCAGGATAGTGTTTTCTATTTCCATCCATTTGCATGCAAAATTCAGGATGTCATTGCTTTTTACCGCTGAGTAGTACTTTAATGTGTATATATTCCACATTTTCTTTATCCATTCTTCCAATGAGGGGCATCTAAGTTGTTTCCAGGTTTTGGCTATTACAAATAATGCTGCTATGAACATAATTGAACAAATGCTTTTGTAGTATGATAGGGCATCTCTTGGGTACATTCTCAAGACTGGTATTGCCGGAATATACCAGTATACTGGTATTGCTGAGGTGGGTTGATCCCGAATTTCCTGAGAAACTGCTCCACTGATTTCCAAAGTGGTTGCACAAGTTTGCATTCCCACCAGCAGTGGATGAGTTTTCCCCTTACTCCACATCCTCTCCAGCATAGGCTATTATTAGTGATTTTATTTTTGCCATTCTGACAGGAGTAAGATGGCATCTCAAAGTTGTTTTGATTTGCATTTCCCTGATGGCTAAGGAAGTTGAACATGACCTTAAGTGTCTTTTGTCTATTTGAACTTCTTCTGTTGAGAATTCACTGTTCAGTTCAGTACCCCATTTTTTGATTGGGTTAATTAGAATTTTAATGTCTAGTTTCTTGAGTTCTTTTTTTTTATGCCAATACCAGGCTGTTTTCAGTACTGTAGCTCTATAGTAGTTTTTGAAGTCAGGGATTGTGATGCCTCCAGAAGCTTTTTTTTATTGTACAGCATCTTTTTGGCTATCCTGGGTTTTTTTGTTTTTCCATATGAAGTTGAGTACCGTTCTTTTGAGGTCTATGAAGAAATTTGCTGGGATTTTGATGGGCGTTGCATTGAATCTGTAAACTGCTTTCGGTAAGATCGTCATTTTTATTATGTTAATTCTACCTATCCAAGAGCATTGGAGATCTTTCCACTTTCTGGTGTCTTCTTCAATTTCTTTCTTTAAAAATTTAAAGTTCTTATCATACAAGTCTTCCACTTATTTGGCTAGAGTTACTCTGAGTATTTTATGCTATTTGTGACTATTGTGAAGGATGTCATTTCTCTGATTTATTTCCCAGTCCTTTAATCATCTGTGTACAGGATGGCTACTGATTTTTTTGAGTTAATCTTGTATACTGCTATATTATTGAAAGTGTTTATGAGTTGTAGAAGTTCCTTGGTAGAATTTTTGGGATTCCTTATGTAAATTATCATATCATCAGCAAACAGTGAAAGTTTGATGACTTCTTTTCCAATTTGTATCACCTTGATCTCCTTTTGGTGTCTTATTGCTCTAGCTAGAACCTCAACAACTATATTGAATACATATGGAGAGAGTGGACAACCTTCTCATATTCCTGTTTGAGTGGAATCACTAAGAGTGTCTCCCATTAAGAGTGATGTTGACTGTTGGCTTGCTGTATAATATATATATATATATATATATATATATATATATATGTGTGTGTGTGTGTGTGTGTGTGTGTGTGTGTGTGTGTTTAGTTATGTTCCTTGTTATATTATATTATAATATAAATATTTATATATATATTTAGTTATGTTCCTTGTTGCCTGCTCTCTCCAAGACCTTTATCATGAAAGCATGCTATATTTTGTCAAAAGCTTTTTCGGCATCTAATGAGATGATCATGTGGTTTTTATTTTTCAGCTTGTTTATATGGTGGATTATGTTGACAGATTTTTGTATGTTGAACTATCCCTGCATCTCTGGGATGAAGTTGACTTGATCATGGTGGATGATGGTTCTGATGTTCTTGGATTTGAATTGTTAAAATTTTATTTAGTATTTTTGCATCAATGTTCACAGGTGAAATTGGTCTGTAATTCTCTTTCTTAGTAATGTATTTCTGTGGTTTGGGTATCAGCGTAATTGCAGCCTCATAAAGAGGGTTTGGCAATGTTCCTCTGTTTCTATTGTGTGGAATAATCTGAGGAGTATTGGTATTAGAAAATGTTCAACATCCTTAAACATCAGAGAAATGCAAATCAAAATAACTCTGCGATTCCATCTTATACCTGTAAGGATGGTCAAGATCAAAAACACTGAAGACAACTTATGCTGTTAGGGTAAAGCAAAAAAAAGTGAGCAAAGGGAACACTCCTACATTGCTGGTGGGAATTTAAGCTGGTACAGCCCCCTTTGTATGTCAGTGTAGAGATTTCCCAGGAAATTAGGAAACAACCTTCCTCAAGACCCAGTAATACCACTTTTGTGTATATATCCAAAGGGTGCTCAATCATGCCACAAGGACATATGCTCAACTATGTTCAAAGCAGCATTGTTTGTCATAGTCAGAACCTGTAAACAACCTAAATGCCTCTCACCCAAAGAATGGATAAGGAAAATGTGGTTCATTTACACAATGGAGTACTACACAGCAGAAAAAAAATGATGACACCTTAAACTTTGCAAGAAAATGGATGGAGCAAGAAAACATCATTTTAAGTGAGGTAACCCAGACCCAGAAAGACAATTTTGACATGTACTCACTCATGTGTGGTTTTTAACATAAAACAAAGAAAACCAGACGACAATTCACCATCCTAGAGAACTTAGTCAACAATGAGGACCCTAAGAGAGACATACATAGATCTAATCAACATGGGAAATAAAAAAAGACAAGATCATCTGAGTAAATTGGCAGCATGGGGACCTTGGGGGAGGGTTGAACGGGAGAGGAGAGGCAGGAAGGGGAGCAGATAAAAACGTAGAGCTCAATAGAAGTCAATTTAAAAAAGAAATTTCCAGAAGATAAAGCAAGTAATAATGACAGAAAACTTAAAATGATCAAAAAATTATAGAATGATTTCATCAAGCTCAACATCTGAATAACTCAGACTGACAATAGTCTGTGTTTCTGGGGGCAGATGTCTCTTGAACACCCTCTGAACGAACAACTCAAAGGCACAACCAGCACTTTTTGACTTCTGAGGAAAAACATTGTCTGTCTTTTACCTTGGCAGAGTAATACCAAACTGTGTGTGTGTGTGTGTGTGTGTGTGTGTGTGTGTGTGTGTGTGTGTATACAATCTACTTACCTATAAAATTCTCAAAACAAAAATATGAAAACAAAACAAAAACAAATTTTAAAGTAGAAAATTAAGAAAGAAACTCACACATGAAAAAAATTTAATAAAATAATCCAAACATATCCCTAGAATTTAAAGCTGTTAGTTGATGAGGAGATTAAGATAAATTTGCATTAAGTTTTAACCCAGTGAAAATTTAAAGCACTGGCTTAGACAGGAAAACAGGTTGAAATCAAGGGAAAATGGACACAGAGTGAGATGAAAGAAAAGGAAAGAAGGGAAAAGGAGAAAGTTCAAAAATTTTAATTTAAAGAGTTAAGTGTAAACATTACTTAAAAACTAGTGTCTGTCTGAAGCCGCTCGGCCTGTGGTCACACCACTCTGGATGCTCCCAGTCTAGTGTATTTCCAGTTTGGGAACCCTCAACCATCTGATATAAGTATATTTCTGTTTCTGGACAAATTGCTAAGGGTCATATAAATATATTCTCATATATACAATATATGAAAACAAAAAGTCTCTGTACAACTTATAAGGAATTCACTGAAAATTATTTCACCAAAAAAGCAAGCAAAATTTTAGGGAAAATGACTATATGCAGTAATGAATAAAGATAAGAACAAAATTTGGAGAATGAAATTAATTTTTTCAGATTTATATTCTCTTTAAAATAAAGAAACAACCCATACTTTAAAAATGTTGGCATCAGGATAGGTCCTACTCTAAATTACTCCATTTTGTACAAACAGTGGTTTTTCCTTAAAATCTTCCATTTTACAAGCAATATTTGACTCCATTTTGAGGGATAAAGGATGGCTGCATACCGTGTGTTTACCTAGAAACTGCCAATCTGTGAGGTATCACCATACAGCACTGATTGATAAATTATTTATTCCAAGGAATAGCAAAGGAGCCAGCCAGTAAGTTTATTGAGATGAATTGAATCTAGAGAAACATAGGTAGGCTGAAATATTTTCAGGGAAACCAGACCAAAGAACTTATTGTATATGCCAGGCAGATGGTTTGTAAGTAGATAGATAGTTTGTGCAAAACCTTGTTCTCTGAAAAACCCTAACAGATTTGCTTTCTCCAACTCACCTTTAACCTTCCAGGTATCTTCCTATACAGTAGACTGTCTGCCTGTCTTAATATGTTTTCACTTCAAACACACTACTGGATCTGCTTTGTTCACTTAGTAAGTATTTATTAGATGTCTGTCATGAGCATTGTCGCTTAGTAATGAACATGTCTTGTTTAGCAGTACGGGTCTGCGATGGTCACTAGTTACACAAACCCGATAAAAACCCAGAGTAAACTCATCATAAAACCTCTCACATGGCTTTGTGAGTACCAATTTCTAGACCACAGAGAATTCTATTTCATCTATAATAGAAGTCAGGTTAATTGAGTCTTAAGCTCTATCTCTATCCAGGTCTTTTTTCCAGTAAACTTACACCACTCTTCAATGTTCTTTTGTGTCATTGTCTCTGTTATTCCCTTTGTTTTTTTTATAGTGGTAAATATATACTAAAATAAGTATACATAAATGAATGAGTAAATAAATTTTGGGTTGACATTTCTTATCAGAGATGGCAATCATATGCCAATACACTAAATCATATTTCTTTATTTGTTACTACATACAAACTTTCTAGACTGATTTTTCCTCCTCTCTGAAAGTGAGCATCCATATCTTCCTCAGTTTTATTGTTTTTCAGAAAGTCTTTTAGTCAGTTTTATTAATTCCCAATATATGTGTGTTGCTTTAACAATATGTTTCGAGAACTGTACTGTTAGGAAACCTTGATTTAATACAATAGATGGGGCTTATACAAATTAGGCTGTCTATGTTTAATTTAACTTGATATATTCAAATGGCATTATTGTCTGTTGTCATACGTGCTGGCCCTTGTTAATTGAATCAAGGTTAGATGTTTTGCCACTTCAGTAATTGACATTAACAGGAAACTTATTATGTAGCAGACTCTCTGTACATTAATGCACTAACTTTTATTAACTTCTTTGTTCCTAAAAGAGATGCTAGGTAGAATGTATTATCATTAATCTCAATTAATAAAGGATGAAACCGGAATTTAAAGAGATTAAACTGTTTGTCTAATGTCACAAACTCAAATGCAACAAACCTAGCCCCAGTATCAACCTTCTAGCCCTCAAGTAATAATTTTGACTAAAGTATGTTTCCTTAGAGATCAGTGTTACTATCTAAACTAACCAACTCAACAGTTACTCGGGATTATATCAGTAACATTACTCACTGCATAGTAATTAATTATAATTCCTCTAAATTTTTTTATTTAAAAGTGAGAAATATCAGTAAAAATAAATGAGAGAAGAAATATAAGAATTCTGAATACTTGTGGTTGGAGTTTCCTTCCATCATTAGAACCTAAAACAGCTAATATAATTACAACTCTTTCAAGCAAAAGGTAAGAAAATTTATTTTACTCCAACTACTTATTTGGGGCACATATAATCTCTCTTTGCTATCTCAGTTTTCCTTGCAAAAGCTACTTCTTTCAAAGGTACTTCCCCCTGAGGGAACATGAGTAAATAGGGCTGTTTTCAGCAAACATAAGATTACAAGCTGTTCCTGAAAATCCAGGAGCCAGGCCTTTCACCCTAAGCCCATCACCATTCCATAGTGAACAACCTATAATTAAAATTTGAAAGGAGAAAGGATAGAACCAGATTAATCATAAAGCATAGACTGAAAACAGATATCATTAAATTGAATATTTGAGAAAAATAAATTCAAGTCATTTTTCTGAGTTTTCTAAGCATATTCCATAACTGATAATGGGGGATGAATAACTCCAAATTAGTCTCTGAAGGTTTGTGTTTTTGATACTATTCACAAGTCAAATTACAAAATCCTTTCTTGTAGGTAAACTTATAAACATAGAAGCAAAAAAGGAAGAGAGACAGTTTTAAATTCTTCATTTCATTGTTGATCATGACTCCCTAAATGCCCTCAGACTCTGGCTTCTAAATGAAAGCAGTAGCATGTCTCCTGGGAGGAATGAAAGGGTGTGCAGGGCTTAGTAGTTTACATATTCCCTTCCGTGATTTGCCCATCATGATTTATAAAACTAAAAATGGAAACAGTAGCAGGGTATGCAACATCCCTCGATATACAACTGTTCCCAATATGCAGTAGACAGCACCAAAACTAGAGCTCTATTACTATGATTATGACTAACTATACAGCTTGACAAGACCAACAACGGATCACGTGTGCCAGATTCTATGTTGATCGTCGTCATATTTTCTAAGACTAAAGTTATTTATTTAAACCTGTGATTCAGAGCTTGTAGGTACCAAGGTCTTTTTCCCTTCTTCCTGGCGATTCCCAGGGCCATGTGACCTCCGGCTCCCTGGAGATTCTGCACTAGCACTGGCTGGAGGGGATAGTTTAGGAAGAGCCTGGCTCTCTTTGTTATGGTGATTCCACCTGTAATCAAGGTTCTAGCAGTGGGCTCCACACGCCTGGCCCCTCCCAGCTGATTCTGCCTGAGGCACAGGGGCCTTTACTCCCCTTCTCCTGCTCCTGTTGGGAGGAGGCCTTGCCCTTTTGATCCTCCTTTGCCCACTGGTATAAATACCCGACTTGAGTTTAATAAAGTGGCCATTTACTCTTGGTAAGTGAGCAGGTCTCTTTTTTGTGTGTGTCTGTTTTAAACCCTCAGGACAATCGTCCATTCTCGTGGGCCCGAGTTCGGGAAGGTGCGCGCCTGGATCGGGTGTGGGTATCCACAGGAAGGCGGGGTCCAACAAGAGCTATCCCATCTGATGAGATCTGTGTCACCATGTCTTAAGCAATGCTCTTCATCAAGATTTTGGAAAACAGTACCGTTTCAATTGTGAATGAAGAGTAGAAAATGGAGGATACATTTCTCTGTGTTTCTTTTCTTCATTAAATAGACCATTGAATATGCAGAGTCCTGGCCTCTAGTGTCAAGTGTAACATAACTCCATGAAAAATGATATGAGAAGTTGGTATTCGGAGGTTAGTAATTTAGAGAGAGTAATGCATTCATACCTACTCATACATAACATAAAAAAGCAAGCACAAGCTTGATTCTATCATGTATGAAAAGAGATACCATGTTTAAAATGACTTCTGCATGAAACATTTTTGCAACTTGAATCTATTTTACAGCCTTCAAAATATTTATAAATATCTGGTTCAATGATTTAAAAAGCCAAGTCACTTATCCTTTTTCTATCTGCATTCTGCCTCTAACTCTATACTTCAGTATTTTGTTACTCATTAATAGGCCCTACTTATACATTTTTGTGGGGTTAACAAAAGAATGTCTTGAACAGATCATGGCTTAGTAACTGAACAAGATGCCAATTATTCTTAAAATCAACCAACTGTCACACTGAGTAAAGCTTGAGAAAAAGATC
The DNA here is from genome assembly GCF_982192425.1 of Myodes glareolus. Taxonomy (NCBI): domain Eukaryota; kingdom Metazoa; phylum Chordata; class Mammalia; order Rodentia; family Cricetidae; genus Myodes; species Myodes glareolus. The sequence continues at coordinate 74,028,248 of NC_142041.1, read as the reverse complement.
TCAACTCCCACCCCCACCACACACTTCCAAAGAAGGTGTGGGCCAAATTAAAGATCTGATTTCCAATCTCAAGGTCTGAATTAAAGACTGTCATCCAGTCTCCTCCAACAAGGTCTCACTTCCTCCAACAGGACCAAACCTCCTAATAGTGTCACTCCCTATGAATTCATGGGGCCAAATACATTCAAACTACTCAGGCCTGAGAATGGGAAACAGGGAAGTTTTTGACAATACACTTTGTGAGCAGAATTACTACTAATATTTTGTGTTTCAGTTAATGAATCATCTCTTTTCTTGTTTTAGTGTAAAGTGGGCAAAACCAAAGTCTTATTTTCTATTTTCACCCAGAGCCAAGGTGAAAATTTATTGTTTTCTGCACCATTATTTTCAAATTAATTGTTCTTAACCTGATTCTATAAAAGGTCTTTGATGATTAAAAAAAAAATTCTTCGTGATAAAATTCCTGTAGAAATTAGGGATACAAGGGGCACACCAATATAATAAAGGAAGGAGTTTATAAAGTAAGCTAAAAGCCAACATCAACTTAAATGGAGAGAAATTCAAGTCAATTCCTCTAAAATCAGAAACAAGGCAAGATTATCCACTCTCTCAATATTTATTCAACATAGTATTTGCAGTATAATCTATAGCAATATTACAACTTAATCAGTTCAAGAGGAAGCAAATTGGAAAGGAAATGTCTGAGTACCTTTGTTGACAGATGATTTGATAGTGTATATAAATGATCCTAAACAATTCCACCAGGAAACACCCACAGCTTATACACAACTTCAGCAAATATTTGGATATAAAATTAACTTACAAAAATCAGTGTCCTCCTATATACAAATGACAGACTGAGATAGAAATCAGAAAACAACACCTTTCACAATAGCCTCAAATAATATAAATTATTTTTGGGTAGCTTTAACCAAAAGGTTGATCACTTGTATCATTGAAAACAATAAAAATTAGAGCGCTTGAAGAATTTATCAGCACATGGGAAGATCTCCCATGTTCATGCATTGGTAGTATTAATATAGTCAAAATGGGCATCTACGAAAAGCAATCTACAGATTCAAAGGAATCCACATAAAAATTCTAACAAAATTCTTCACAGATCTTGAAAAGTTAATTTTTACATTCATTTGGAAACATAATAAATCCACAATAACTAAAATAATCCCAAATAATAAAAGAACTACAAAAGCTATCACCACCACCACAATTTTTAAGTTATTTTACAAAGCTATAGCAATAAAAAAAAAAGCAGCATGATACTGGCACAAAAGCAAACGCATTTTCCCCAGGCACGTTTGCCCACAGCAAACATAAAACAAGCAGAGGGGCATAGTTAGCTGTAAAATCTTTGGGAATTCCTGATCTTGAAGAATTTCTTTGCCTTTGTTTTCAGTGTAAGTCAATTTATGTAGACTAATTTTGAATAATGGCTGTGTTTAGTAACTGGATGAAAAAATTCCTGGACATATTACATTTATTTCCCAGGAGGCAGAATAAAACTTCTGCAGCACACAAGTAAATTGAATCATCAAAATGGATATCACAAAACCACACCAATGAAGTGAACAATTTAGCTGAGAGGATCAAAGAACTGAGTATTTTATCTCCTTTCCAGTCTAGACAGTACAAAGTTGATCAAGTTATAGAAATCAGGAGAACTGAATGACCAGAAAATATTTTTTTTAATATGTTTTCTTTATGTTTACAAATGCTGAGTTCATAAAAGCAAAGTGACAACTTGAATTCAGGAAGCTCCATGTTAGATTCCTAACATTGCCTCTTTGAGTTGAACAGCTGAGTAGGAATCAGTCCTCCAGAAATTACCCACATATTAATGAGTGATTGATACATGGTAAAACATTGCCTTATTAGTTGCACTGTAATAAATACCTGACAAATTACTGAAATTTCCAGACTGATTCACAAAGAATTGGTATAGAAAAATAGCATTGCTGATTTGCTACTTTTTGCTCAATGTAAGAAAGCAACAATAGTAATATTTCAATAATATAAAAATGATATTAGATGTTGAACTCCAAACTATACACAGTCAAAGTACAATGACAAATCCACTGAAGATTTCGTGAACCATCATGCCAAAGCATTAAAAACAAGAGTTGAATGGTCTCTTAACCAGTTTTGTGTATCCAAGTAGAATAAGACCAAAATGAACTAAGTGTTAAAAGTGTGAACAACTACTCACCCAGAAAAGTAATGAAAACAGAGGATAAGCCTGAAGAATCCTAGGAAGACAAGAGAAGATATCTCTTAAAGAATATGTGAGAAGGAAAAGAGGGCTTGTGTCGTTTTGGGCAATTTTCTGTCACTGTAATGGGTAACTATGACGAATCTGATTCCTCAGTTTAATAAGAGAGAAGATTTATTTGGGCTCACAATTTTTAAGGTGCTTTCCTTTTATTGATTGGCCTTGTTGCTTTTGTGCCAAAACAAGGATAGACATCTTGTCAGGAGGTCTGTGATGGGGCAAACTGTTTAGGCAACAGTGACAGAAAGCATAGAGAAAGGAGGGAGAGGACTTTCCTTATTACAGTCAAAGGGAGCAGAACACCTCCCAGCAGGCCACTCTCCTTAAAGTTTCCCTCACCTTCTGATTTTATCATCTTAGAAATATCCAAAAAATACCAGCCTTTGAGATACAAACATGATAAAAGCAGCTTTAGCATCCCTAATCCAAAATGAACAATCCAAAATGAACAATGCATTTCTGTTAGCTTCCGATGCCCTGGTCAACCTGTTAGGAAAATGAATGTAAAGTTGTTAATGCTGTATGGATCAAGAGAGTGTATTACTTACCTTTTCTGTTGTTGTAATAGAGTACCACAACCAAAGCAACTTAGAAAGAAAGCATTTAATTGGGCCTGTGGTTCCTTAGGATTAGAGTCTATGATGGTAGAGCTAAGATATGGTGACCGGAACAGTTGAGAGCTCACATTTCAAACCATGAGCAAGAAATAGAGAGAGAAAGCAGGCCCCAGTGTCTTACCTCCCTCCTCCAACAAAGCCAAAATTCCTAATTCTCCTCAAACATCCACCAACTGGGTACCAAGTATTCAAATGACTAAGACTTTTGCCTGGCATGTTATTCAAACTACCATATTAGGAAAGACACATAATCTTGGAAACTTTCACATATGGAAGAGCCTTAGGACAGAATCAGCAATGATGCAGGAAAAGAAAGATGGTATATAAAACCTGTTTGGATGAGAGTTCCCCTCTCTCCACATCCTCTCCAGCATAGGCTATCATTGGTGTTTTTGACTTTAGCTAATCTGACCGGTGTAAAATGGTATCTCATAGTTGTTTTGATTTGCATTTCCCTGATCGCTAAGGATGTTGAGCATGACCTTAAGTGTCTTTTGGCCATTCTAAGTTCTTCTGTTGTGAATTCTCTGTTCAGATCAGTACCCCATTTTTTAATTGGGTTAATTAGAGTTTTAGTGTCTAGTTTCTTGAGTTCTTTGTATATTTTGGAGATCAGGCCTTTATCTGATAAGGGGTTGGTGAAGATCTTCTCCCAGTCAGAAGGTAGCCTTTTTGTCTTACTGACGATGTCCTTTGCTTTACAGAAGCTTCTCAGTTTCAGGAGGTCCCATTTATTCATTGATTCTCTTATTGTCTGTGCTACTGGGGTTCTACTTAGGAAGTGGCCTCCTGTGCCTATATCTTGTAGACTATTTCCCACTTTCTCTTCTATCTTTCATCCATTGTTGGTGGGAATGCAAACTTGTGCAGCCACTGTGGAAATCAGTGTGGCGGTTTCTCAGGAAACTGGGAGTCAACCTCCCTCAAGACCCAGCAATTCCACTCTTGGGAATATACCCAAGAGATGCCCTATCATACCACAAAAGCATTTGTTCAACTATGTTCATAGCAGCACTATTTGTAATAGCCAGAACCTGGAAACAACCTAGGTGCCCCTCAATAGAAGAATGGTTAAAAAAGATGTGGAACATATATACGTTAGAGTATATATGTAGATACTCTCTCTCTCTATATATATATATATAACATATATATATGTTATATATATAACATATATATATGTTAGAGTAACATATTTACGTTACTCAGCGATAAAAAACAATGACATCTTGAATTTTGCATGCAAATGGATGGACATAGAAAACGCTTTACTGAGTGAGGTAAGCCAGACCCAAAAAGAGGAATATGGTATGTATTCACTCATAAGTGGATTCTAGCCATAATTAAAGGTCTTTGAGCCTATTATTCGAGATCCTAGAGAAGCTAAATAAGAAGGTTAACCTGAAGAAAATCATGTACTTATCCTCCTGGAGATTGGAAATAGATATGAGTCCCAGATCCTTCAACCGACGATGATAGATGGCGATACAGACGGAAACCCACATTGGAGCACCGGACTGAGCCCCACAAGGTCCAAATGAGGAGCAGAAGGAGGAAGAACATGAAAAAAAAAAAAAAACTCAGGACCGCGAGGGGTACGATCACCCACTGATACAAGGGGACTGATCTAATGAGAGTTCACCAAGGCCAGTTGGACTGGGACTGAACAAGCATGTGATCCAATCAGATTTTCTGAATGTGGCTGGATTCTCTGAATGTGGCTGGCCCGGAGCCTTTCTGAAAAGCCATTGACAATGACACTGGGACTTGTTTCCTCTGCATATACTGGATTTTGGGGATCCAGTCTGTTTGGATACCCACCTTCCTGGACCCGGAGGGAGGGGGGAGGAACTTGAACTTCCCACAGAGCAGGAAACCCTGACTACTCTTAGGGATGGAGAGGGAGGAGGAGGGGGAGGGGGGAAAGTGGGAGGGTGTTGGGAGGAGGGGCGGAAATGGAAACTTTCATAATTTAATAAACTTTGGAAAAAAATCTAAAAAAAAAAACCTGTTTGATAGGTCCAGCAGTTGTGGTGCATGCCTTTAATCCCAGTACGTGGGAGTCAGATGTAGGCAGATCTCTGTGAGTTTGAGGCCAACCTGGTCTACAAGAGATTGTTCCAGAACAGTTAGGGTTATTACACAAAGAAACCCTGTCTCAAAAACCAAACAAGCAATTAAATAAATAGATAGATAGATAAATAGAAAATAAATAAATAATGAAATAAAAAAGAAAGAAAACTTTTATAATATTTTCAAACTGATTTGTTTCCATAGGATTAACAAAGAGGAACAAACAGAATTACAGCCATCCAGGGAAAAATTTGTTAGACAAATATCAAGAAAGAAAAGAAAAGCTCCTTAAAGAGACTTTGACTCTTAAAAGATTGGAAATACTTAAGCTTTTGGATGGAAAGAAAGATTCCAACTTTAGACTACAGTCTGTGTGTGGATACCAGTGAAGAAAGACCCAAGTTACCACTGATCCAGTGTTTATGCAGTTTGAACTTGGAAAGCTCAGACTTATGTGTGACAGCTTGTTTATTTGGGACTAAGGTTTGTTTTTGCATATGTGTAAAATATGACCTGTCTTAAGATGGCACTTACAGTAAAAAGAGAAATAGAAGGAGGTGGATCAAATTGAATATGAGCTGGTCACTTGTTCTGAGGAATCAGGCAAAACAACCTACTATTTGGAGCTGGCCCTGGAATTTAAGAGCAGATCCCAGTCAGTGCTGAAAAGCAGAACCTTCCATTTGAGGGTCACATTTTCTATTTGTCACCCTTCACCTGGACTCAGAAAACTATATAGTGCTTTTCCTAAACTCTTCGACAAAATAGAGTAAATAGTAAAAATCAGCATACCAAACCCTTTCTGTGTGAACTTGAGAATCGGGATTAATCTGTTATCCTTCTGAGGAATACCTGTGATTTAGAACTAAGGATTTCCTCCTAACCTTGCCACAGACGTTGAGCTGTAAGACATTATAATGCCTGCATACTCTTTCCAAATAAAGACATGGAGCATGCTGACCTTTGTGAAGTGTGCACCATCAGCACTGAGCTGAACAAAAATTCTTTGAAAGGAGAGCCAAGGTGGACAGGTGTTCGGGATTCAGTTTTTCAGGGACTTATGCAATATCTCGGTTCTAAAGCTTTTAATATTGAAAAGTTCGAAAAGAAATCCTTCAAAAAAAAAAAACCTTTAAAAACTGTTTTACTGTGACTGAATTCAGCTTCTTTCAAACGTCTGATACAGCTTCTTTCAAACATTTCTACCTTGCTGTCTTGCTCTGCTAAGGATTCCATCTTGCCCCTGGCATTTTGTACTGACCCAGTCTGACAGAAGCAAGGCAGGCTAAAAAGAGCAGCCATAGAGGCAGCCAACACCTCCCTCCTTCAGCTGCTCAGAGGATATGTTTTATGTGATATTCTCATTTAAAAATGAAATGAAGCTTTATTACAAGTGTATAAAATGAATTTTATATCCATGAAAAGAGATATACTACCAATAAAAAAAATGTACTGGCATCCGCATATATGAGATATATAATAATATTAAGCAACATAAATGCCAAAAAATCCTATGCAAAAACCAAGTTCTGCTTCATTCCAGAAAGAAAGCATATTATACTCCCAGCATAAAAGTACTCGCCTTTTCTCATGTGCAATCACTTTCTTTCTAATTTGTTAATATTGTAGAGGGAAATAAAGTATCTATCATACTTAATGTACAAGCTCTGTTTCATTCCAGAAAGAAAGAAAGCATGTTGCATTTTACACTCCCAGCATGAAAGTACCCATATCTTCAATAACTTTCTTTCTAATTTGTTAATATGGTAGAGGGAAATAAAGTATCTATTGTAGTCTTCTTTCTCTTGTTCCATTGTTAGTGAGCTTTATCATCTGTAATATGTTTTACATTTGTTATGTTACATTTATGAATTCCTTATATATGTGATCCACCACCTATACAATAAGATGATTGTCCTTCCCAGTTGTGTGGCTTCTTCCAACCCAAGCCACAGAACCAGCCAACAGCAGAAGATTGTAGCCCATCTTCAGGGCTGTTCAAGTGACTTTTTTTTAATTGATTTTTATTGAGCTCTAAATTTTTCTCTGCTCCCCTCCCTGCCTCTCCTCTCCCCTTCAACCCTCACCCAACGGTTGCTCCCAATTTACTCAAGACATCTTGTTTTTTTTTCTACTTCCCATGTAGATTAGATCTATGTATGTCTCTCTTAGGGTCCTCATTGTTGTCTAGGATCTCTGGAATTGTGAATTGTCATCTGGTTTTCTTTGCTTTATGCTTAAAAACTACGTATGAGTGAATACATGTGATAATTGTCTTTCTGGGTCTGGGTTACCTCACTCAAAATGATGTTTTCTAGCTCCATTCATTTGACTGCAAAATTCAAGATACTATTATTTTTTTCTGTTGTATAGTACTCCATTGTGTAAATGTACCACATTTTTCTTATCCATTCTTTGGTCAAAGGGCATTTAGGTGTTTCCAGGTTCTGGCTATGACAAATTGCTGCTATCAAGTGACTTTTATGGGCATTGAAATATTGGCTTCACAAATGGCAATTATATTCTTCTAGATGTGATTCTTTTTCTTGGGAATCTGGAGTTCATGCTGCTTACCTTCTGCCTGTCTACTACTACTATGTAAATATTTAACTCAGCAGAACATTTTCCTCACACTTTATGCTACATGCTATATACTATGTATTATTAGTCCACTGCTTCCACATGGTAACCTCAATTCTAATTGGAGAGTACTAAAGACTTATTTTGTTCATAAAAATTCTAAGACTTCAAAAGAGGATGATACTTAATGAAAGACAAAAATTTGGTCATAGTCATACACGTTTCAAATTTTACTTTATGGGCTTCATAAAGACAACTTGTTTTGGTTTAATTCTACCTGCTGTTTATATTTGCACTGTATTCCTTTGCAAGACAGTCTTTAAGGCTGTTTAAATCCAGTTGTAACTGCACCAATGGTAGGGAATTTAATAATCTAATCTGTACTGAAAATATTTATCATAGCTGATTATATTTTTATGATGAAATTATATTCTTCATTAATTTCTTTCTGTGATGCTTCCCCTGATGATTCACAGCAAGAGTAGATTCCTAAGAGTTATCCTGACTATTGCTCAGGGAACAAACAGGGGCCTGGATGATCTTATTCTCACTTCACTAATTATTTCTGAAAAGCAAAGAAAATTCTTGAGTGTATTAATGCACAACACATCAGAAGAAATCAAAATAAACTGTTTAATTCATTAAGTATAAACTCGCACTACTTCCATATAAATTTTAAATCTTACGGTTTTTTCAAAACAGGAACAATAAAGTTTAGAGCAGCCTGCTTTTTGCTCACAGTATGTTAACACAAACCAGATTTTGATATAATTTATAAAGTTCTGTGAATTTGTTTCTTCTGTTTCTTTTTTTTTTTTTTGGCTCATTCCTATTTAGAAATTTTCTACTTGGGTCATGGACTTCATGGCAGTATCTTGCACTATCCTTGACCCACTCATTAAGTAGAGTTGATCATGCAGTTATTCTAATTAGACTGAGGCATGAAAGCCATCATTCTGCTCCTGAACCAACTTTTCATTGAGTGTTGGGAGTGAGGAGAAGGGATCTCTCAAAATGGTTAAAAACATTATTTCCTCCATAAATATGAGTATTTCTTCAAACTCATGAATCTTGTAATCTAGTGAAATGCTCCTTACACATAATTCTCCCTGTAGATTTAAAATAAAGTTTATTACATTTCTTTAAAATGTTGTGTTTGTTTTACTACATTGTTTGCCTAATGTAGTAATCAAGGTCCATCCAAACTTATCATGCTTTCCATATAGATAAACATATTTAGGACCTTGGTCTAACACCGAGGTTGCAAACCGTATGGTTTTTAGTTGATTTCGTTTTATCCAAAGCAATATAAAGCATAATAATTACACATCCAAAATGTATCTAGTGATGTTTCTCTACACACATATTGTATACGACTTAAAGTAAGTGACACATACCCACCTCCTAAAACATTATTTCTTTATATAGAATGCTTCATAAATTTGTGTGTCCTTCTTGAACTGGGTCCATGCTAATTCATGTTATTGCAACTCTTAATGTATAGGCTGCTGAAATGAGCATATAAAGAAGTAATTTTAAGCTTATAACTCCAGATTTGATTACACTATGTTTTCCATTCATATGCAGATTTTCAGATTGAATATGCCTGACCTTCATTAATTTTTTAACCAATCTTTAATATATTGGTTATATTATTGAATGTAAGTTGAATCAGAGTCAAACATACTATGGCAAAACTGACTAGTACATTTGTCATTAGAGAAAGAGTATCTGTAATGTAGAGAGCAGAACTGTCAAGCTAAAAAGCTGTCTATTGCAACCTCAATGTTGACAGCTAACTAACAGCTAATAGTCAACTAAATGCAAGCAAACGCTATGAGAAGTTGTTTAAAACACCACTTTAAAGAAGAGCTAAGTAAACTGATGGCATACTTCTCTTCTTTCACTCTCTTTCTGAGGAATCATGGCTCAGGCTGTGGTGATTACCTTGCGAGCATGAAATAGCTCTGGGAATAAAAGCTGTGTGCCAAGAATAGAAAATATCTTGGTATTGACAAACAACCCTGCCACTCCCGTAAATCTCTTTTGGCAAAGTCATTTTGGATCCTGACAATTGAATGTAATAGCTAAGGACTCTTCGAGTTTCTTTAACAAAACCTATATTTTAGTAACATCCATAGTCAGTGATTTTTTTTGATAGGCTTTGCCTGTCACGTAGTGACAGGAATGAAGACCTTCTATTAAATGTATCTTGTCTACGGATGAAGTCATCATTCTGCTTAAACATCCATCATCATCTAGACATTGAGGTAATTAGAACATATTTTATAAAATAGACTGCCTCCTGGTGCAATAGAATACAAGTTGCATGAGCAACAGTAAGACAAAAAATTACACATAGTCTCACTTTATGTATGTAAAGAACACTTAACATATGTTATCAATCTTCAGATATAGCCAACAGTTTTCAGCTTTGCTTTACAAATGGAGAACATCTCTCATTTCTTCTAGGATCAGACCTATTTTAGTAAGAACTTTAACTGCATAATATTTAAAACTTTTTAAATTTTATTTTTATTTTGTATGTGTGGGTGATAACTTTCATGTTTGTATGTCCACCACATTGATGCAGTGTCTGCAGAGGCCAGAAAATGTCAGATTCTTATAACTAGAGTTACAGGCAATTGTGAGCTACTATGTGACTACTGGGAACTGATTCCAGGTCCACGGTAAAACAAGTAAGTGTTCTTAAATGTTGAGCCATTTCTTAAGCCCATTATTCCATATTTAACTGGAACTCCGTTTACATCCTGTCCCAGGCTATACAACCTGAATCTAGCCAGATTTGGCCTAGAAAGTTTTCTCTTAATAATAATAACAGGGTCTGTAGTGACAACTGATACAGCCTAGACCAGTCATATACTTCTGAGGATGTTTATTAAAAACATTTAGAAAGACTATTTCTTCTTGTTGATGAAGAGGAGTCTGGAGAAGTTGGTTGTTATATATCTTACCACTCAGGCTTCCTGAAGAACACAAGAGTTAAGTCCCTAAAAGGGTATCTGAGTCACTGGATTCAGGTCTCCCTACAGACAATATCCTATTAAGTAGATCCATTCCTCATTTCTGTCTAAATTAGTATGAATGAAACTCTGTTGTCTTATCAAATAAAAGTCCTTTCTACTTAATTGAATTGTTGAGATGGTTTGGAAAACAAATCTGAGGTGTAACATTGAGTTCTGAATTCTACCTTTTCTATTGTGACTTTGGTGTCTATTGTTACCCTTAGCCTGACGTTCATCTTGCCATGCTAATATGGACCAGTTGGATGAACTGAGAAACCATACTGCAGTATGTCTTATACCAAGACACCATTTCATTATAATGCTTATGAAAGGACATAATTTTGCTTTTAAGGAGTGAAAATATCATCACCTCTAAATGTTTTGCTGTTAATAAACCCCTATACCATTTTAGTAAGTCTCTTTCGACAAAATCATTTTGGAGCCTAACAATTGAACATAATGGCTAATTTTTTTAATTACTCCAACAAAATATTCACATGATGCACTCATGAAGTTGGAAAATCAGATAAAGCACAAGGCCAGTAGCTAGAATCCTCAATCCGGGATCATCTCCGGCTCCTGAACCTACACAAGTAGGAATGATCAAGAGAGATCGTCCCAAAGGCCACTCAAACATTAGGTCACAATCCAATAGTAGAACCTGAGAGCATGCAGGCTGCCTTTCAACAGATTCCCCCTTTTGAGAATGGATCTTTATCTTTCTCAAGCAAGAGAATATAGCACATTTGATTCACACGGAGCCCAGTATGCTATTCAAACTTTCTTTTCTGAAATGTAAGCTTTTTAAAGAGTTTTTCTAGCAGACTTTCCAGAAGAGATCTTAATATTTTTGGATAGACAAGGAGGCATACACATTATTCAGAGACCCAGAATGTGGAATTCCTATGCAGTCTCTTAAAGAATCTTGTTTGCTGGGAGGGTTGTTGGAAGGGGAGAGGGTTAGAGAGAAGGGAGTAGGGGAGGAATGGGGAAAGCTCGGTGGAGGGGGGGAAGGGAGGAAGGATGAATATGGGATCAGGGAAGAATATATTTCAACTAAGGGAGTCATTTTAGGGTTTACAGGAGACTTGATTATATATGGGATCCCAGGTCCAAAGAGAGATCCCCAGATTGTTCTCTGGACAGAGGAAGAGGAGAGGGTGCCTGAACCGGCCTTGGCCCATAACCATACTGATGAATATTTTGCTTATTACCATAGATCCTTCATCTGGCGATGGATGGAGATAGAGACAGAGACCCACATTGGAACACTGGACTTAACTCCCTAGGTCCAAACGAGAAGCAGAAAGAAAGATAACGTGAGCAAAGAAGGCATGACCAGAGGGAACCTTCATCCGACGATAGATGGCGATACAGACGGAGACCCACATTGGAGCACCAGACTGAGCCCCCCAAGGTCCAAATGAGGAGCAGAAGGAGGAAGAAAATGAAAAAGGAAATCAGGACTGCGAGGGATGCTATCACCCACTGATACAAGGGGACTGATCTAATGAGAGTTCACCAAGGCCAGTTGGACTGGGACTGAACGAGGACGTGATCTAACCAGATTCTCTGAATGTGGCTGGCCCGGAGTCTTTCTGAAAAGCCATTGACAATGACACTGGGACTTGTTTCCTCTGCATATACTGGATTTTGGGGATCCAGTCTGTTTGGATACTCACCTTCCTGGACCTGGAGAGAGGGGGGAGGAACTTGAACTTCCCACAGGGCAGGAAACCCTGACTGCTCTTAGGGATGGAGAGGGAGGAAGAGAGGGAGTGGGAGGAGTGGGAGGGGAGGGTGTTGGGAGGAGGGGCGGAAATGGAAACTTTTATAATTTAATAAAATTACTTTCTAAAAAAAAAAAGAATCTTGTTTGCTTTGATTTTTTTTAGAACAGTTTTTAGAACAGAGCTATTTGTATGTCACCAAGGCTGTCATTTTTGAAATTGTATAAATAAATGTAAAATTTTTAAGTATTGAAAATCTTTCTCTCTTTCTCTCATTCATTCTCTCTCCCCCCGTACGTCCCCTCCCACACACACACACTCCATGAAGCTAAGTGCTAAGAGTTAAAATTAAGACAGCACTCTTAATTCTTCCTGCTTGGTTTATCTATTCCATGTCTATTCATAACAGAATCTCTTCCTGAAACACCGAGGAACTCATGAGCTTCTTAGAACATTTATGTAGATTATGGCCTTTGTCAGAACAGTTGTTAGCATAACAAGGAAACAGAGTGTAGTTTGAAATTATGAATTATGTCTCATACAACTATAGAAGGTAAAATAAGAAATTACTCTAGTGTGACAGTATTACTTGAGGCCTCTCCAGGTTCTCCTCCAGTGCTGCAGTTCTGACTTCAACGTTTAGAAGATTCCTTATGTGAACACTAGACCATGCCTCATGCCTTACAAGTGTCTAGTCCATATGTTCTGTTTAAGGTGACCTACCACCTCCAGCCTCTAAAATGAGCATGACTCAGAGTCAGTTAAAAAGCTCTTACTATAAGGAAATTCAAGGATTTGATTATCCTAAACTGTGCCACAGTTTACCCTCATAGCCATTTTTTTTCTTACCTAAGCCATGAAAACATTCTTTGTCTTGCCAGCAGTTACCTGATAAGAAATGAACTGGTACTGAATGCAACTTTATCTGCTCACTGGATAGAAAACGATATAAGGCAATCATAACATCAGCTGAAACCCAGTTTCTAAACAGATTGCCTAATTTAGTCATGTAAGCCAATGAAGAATTCCATTTGAAGTTATATATATCACTTTAATGTCTCTATTAGTTTGATTTTTTGCTTAGGGTATTTTAAATTTGGTAGTTTGGAATCATGAAAATTCCAAATATTAATGAAAATTTCTTACTAAGTGTTTTAAAGACTATACTATAATCATGCAGGCAGTATACAACTTTCTAGTGAATTTTAGATAATATAATGTTTGAGATAATATCTATAGCTATAAAATTTTTATTACAAATATTTGAAAGTATTTCTTGATTATTGAACTCTACAAAACAAATCTGTTGAAGCAGATATGAAATTTTGAAATCTTGTTTTTTCATATATGAAAACAATAGAAATCATTGGAAAAATAATCTTACTTGGTCCATTAGCTTTTACAGTATCTTACTAATGCCTACAATGTGTCAAGAGTTGTGCCCACTTCAGAGGTTCTGTGCTGTGGACCACCAGGAATCATCTGGACTAACACCTGTAAAGGATGTTTCAAAGCAATGTGGAGGTGGACAAGACCCCGAGTGCGTGAGAGGTGTCAGGCCCTCCTATAGAAGATCAAATTTGTGACAAGTGGATCTAATTCTGTGTTCTCAGAGAACAAAAATTACAATACAAACAATGACCTCTATCCCAGCCAGGTATTGCTACAGCAATGGGTAATGAGTAATGGGTTCATCAGAACTCTGACATAGAAGACAATTCACATTAATCTTCATAATCAGATGTTTACATAAAGTAAATGTATCCTCAATTTTTAGTTACATAAAAGCAGTTTTTAACAATTTTTAAGAAAATTAATTTTACATGATATCTTTAAATTTATTAGCAAGTAAACTTTCTAATATACCTGTAAAGTATATTATGTTTCAATTTTGGGTACTCACTTTCAAGCATGCGAAACTGGGAGGTGTCCAGAATCAAACCTGCATAACAACAAGAGGGATCCAGAAGTCACTGTAATCACCAAACTGTGGTCTCTGAAGACAGTGCCAGCTACAATCTGTGCCAGAGAACTCGATGCCCTGTGTCCTGCCTCCGAAACGCCATGAGCTACTTAGGGACTTGCACTAGGCTCTTCAAGTAGCAGAAGCAGAAGTAGGGAGACAGAATCTCTATCTGATTGCTTAGATTCCTAAGTTGTGTATCTGACCTCCCACACCTAATTACATCCATAACTCTGGACATAAGGGTCCTTAATCATGTAACTTTATCAACTTCTATGCTGGAAGGCCCATCAGACAGGCTCTGGATAAGACACTGAGTGCACATCCACACAGTTGGTGACAGATACTGACACTCCCTGGAAATCGGAAGGACAAAAATCCCCCCAACATCTGCTAGATTTGTAGCTTAGAATTGATTTTTCTACTTAGAAAATATGTGAATGTTTGTTTAGGGATATTGATGCTGTTAAAAGCCACAACAATTGTTTTCTTCTCCCTTAAATATTTATTTTTAAATATTTTATATTTAAATATTTTATATTTTATTTATAATTTATATTTAAATATTTAAATATTTATTTTTAATATTGATAAAAATAAATAAAAAATAAATAAAATATAAATAAATATTTATTTTTAAATATTTAAAACAGATATATGTGGTACCTATATATTGTTTAATTCATATACCAGACACTATAGTCACTGAAAGTCTTTAAATAACAAATCTGAAAGCTATTTGTCACTACTTTTTACTTTACCCAGTTGACTTAGTTACTTCTCCTGTTGCTGTGATAAAATACTCCAAAAATGCAATTTAAGGAATTATTAAGGGTATTAAATTATTAAATTAAGGTTTATCTTGCCGCACTGTTAAGGGGTACAGTCATGATAATATGAAGTCACAGAGGCAGGAGCTGGAGGCAGCAGGTAAGATGGCGTCTGTGCTCAAGAAGCAGAGTAGACCAGACTGGCGCTAACTCACAGAGATCCACCTGTCTCTGCCTTTCAAGAGCTGTGATGAAAGGCATATGCCACCACTATCTGGCTTGATCATCTTCTTTTATGCAGTCCAAGGTCCATGAAATGGTCTTCCCCACATTAGGAAAGACTATCCCACCTCAATTTACCAAATCAAGAAAATCTCTCCCATGTTTTCTCAGAGGCTAAGCTAACCTAGACAAGCCCTCGCAGGCATGCACAAAGGAAGTTCTTCTACATGACTGGCTATCTTGACAAGGAGACAATCAATTAAAGTAAACAAAATTCTAGAAAATAAAAAAATAAAAAGCCATCATATGCAACTTACCAGCATGCCTCTCTGAACAAATATTTTTGTATTTTTAATTTTTATGATTATATTTTTTTTAAAAAAAAGAAAAGTAAAAGCACTAGCCCAGATAGTGGCATTGTAAGCTGCAAGAGTGTTATTTTACAGTATAGTACTTGCAAATACGGTGGCATGAGGTTTGTCTTTGCCTTTCAAGGAGTATACACTAGCTTGAGTGCTATAAAAACTTTGGACAATAGTAAATCAAAATGCATTTTGTTCAGCAAACCAAGCAAGGGATTACTTAGGAAACTTCCTCTTTGGGGTAAGTATGAATCTCTAGTAGAGAGCTCGTGTGTCCCAGCCATTCAGGTATCATCATTTGGTCTTTCCATAGGACTTCTTTCTCAGAATTTTTGCATGTTCCGCTCTTGCTGCAGGGTGCTGCCCCTGCAGTACCCACAGACTCACCTTCTTACCTTGTACACGTCTTCACATAGACATCATCTTCTCAGGAAAGTCAAGATGCTGACCCACTCTATAGTCTCCACTCCCATGACTTAGACAATTTGCCTTTTTCAGCTAAAAGAGATGAGTACAACATGTACCATACACCTACAGCAAATGTTGTAGATCCAAGCATCTAGTTTTAATTTGAATTTCTCAAAGAAGCATTTCCCCAAAATTCCTTAAGCATCATATATAATTTAGTATGTAGAAAACTTGATGGTTGAGAAACACTATTTTCTTTTGTTCTAGGAGGCACTCTGCATAAAAATTTTAAGAATTGTCAAGAAACAAAATGAAACTATTCTCAAAGATTTTACTCTTATTCTAATCAAGTCCAAGTATGCAGCTCCTTCCCAAATAAGCTCCATAATTTGACAATTGTATTTCTGCATCATTACCAGTAGACTTTCCTCCCTATTAAAGTAGTGCAGAGGATACTATTGTCTTTTTCAGAATATAATTACTATACTTAAAAACCTTAGCAGTTGAAAATTTGATTATATCAATGTCAAACCATAGCAGAAAATATTTCAAACTTTATGGTATTCTGGATTGGGTCTGTTTCAATCACGATTTAAATGATTTAAAAGTTGCTAATTCTATTTTGAGAGATACAGACAATATACCGCCTTTTAGAATTTATTTCGTGAATATTAGGCAATGGTCATTTTTACCTTGGGAGAAGGGATAAGGCACATATCCTAAGGATAAGAGAATACCACATAATTCCATGATTATCTACAGTATTTATTGTGGAGCTGAAGGATGTCACATACATTCCATACCTGTCTACAGAAACTCATGATTTTTTCCAAGGACTTATGAGGTCTTCTATAAGTGCAGATCTCAAAGTGTAATAATTTCAATGAATCTGATGAACCATTGTCCATGACAAAGCAGATACTCAAGATCATAAGGACCAGGAAGAAGCTTATCACAAGAAAGGATCCTATCTGGCCTGATGGCATGAATTTAGTGTCAGAGCCTGGGGTATTAGAAGGAACTGAACCAGGAATATGACTGTGTACAACTCAATATGCCATAAATACAATGAATCTGAGTTTGAAACTTTGAAAAAGAATTGCATCCTAAAAACAATCACACTTGAAATTTCAATTTGCTTTGGCATAAAATATCATAGCTCAAGCCAGTAAAAGAGATTCCTATGTATCCCGAGTAAATACTGCAATATGGAAGCATGCAGGTGAGTAGACTTTTGTCTTGTTTCTTGGATTTAAGACACTGGAATTGAATCTTTAGCCCAGAGTAAACAAATTAAATGAAGACTTGCAGTGTTTTACTTGAAACCATTGAAATACAGTTTCAGGAGATGCACCTACATTTTTCTCCAGGACATTTCAAAAGTCGAAATACCACTAGATGTCTGTTTATATAGGTTTAAAATCCTTTCTAGGTGCCAAATGAACTGTGGAGTTTGTCCATGGTGTGATTTCTTTCTTTCTTTTTCTTTCTTTCTTTCTTCCTTTCTTTCTTTCTTTCTTTCTTTCTTTCTTTCTTTCTTTCTTTCTTTCTTCCTTCCTTCCTTCCTTCCTTCCTTCCTTTCTCTCTTTCTCTTCCTCTCTCTCTCTCTCTTTCTTCCTTTTTCTTTTTTTGCTAAAAATTGATCTTCTTTCATGTGTTCAAGTTCAGCTTCTCCTTTGTTTGTCATTTGATAAACATTCTGAACACTTATCTTATAATTCCAATGAAATGCTTGAAAGAGGCTCCGCCAGGAACCTCATACCCTGCACCTATTCCCACCCAGTCAACGTTTTTTAAACCTACATTAGCCCATTCATCTCTCTCACAAAGACCTCTTTAAGCTACTAAAAGAAGAAACTCAATCAGCATAAAGTTTATTCCAAAATGCTGCTGCTTCAAAAAAAAAAAAAAAAAAAAACCCTAATTTCTCGTGGGATTACCAGAACTTCCTTTTTGAATGGTTTGGAAGAACTTGAACTCAGTTGACCCTAGATTGTCTTATATTCCTGTGCATTCTCATTTTCCCATCCAATATGAGAATAATAATATCAGACAGGAAAGAAACATGCATATTCAGATGTATTCCAATCTAAAGAAATGTGAATTGTTGATATATTCAAAAGCAACTAGCTGTTTGCTAGGCAGTTGCCTATATTTAGGCTTCTAAAAGAGAGAAAATGTTTCTAGAACTTTTTATTTGAAAGCTATTTTTTGTACGTGGTTTTAAAGTATATTTTTAAAAACTCCATTAGTTCTTACTAAGGGTAGTTTTTCTGGTTTCCATTACAATATTCAAAATGAGTGAAGTTGCAATCAAAGAAAATTATTACATTAATAGGTGGTTTAGTATTTCTGTTGAGTATGAAGGTTGTCCAATATTTTTAAATCATGAAGCTAGTATTTAAGTCTTCCTTTTTAAATGGAATCATTGAACATCAGATATCTTTTGCATGAAATGACTAATAAAGCCCACTTAATTCCAAATTTAAAACAATTTCAAAGGTATCAAAAGTTATTCTGTTCATATCTTGCTTCTATAAATATCATATTAATAACACTTTTGGCAATTGCAGAGGAAGGGCATTTTTATGCTCAATGTCATGAAAGAATGGGATGAGATATGTAAGTATCTCTATGAGATGCAATTTTGCCTTCAAAAATTCAATGTCATTTTATGCCAGTTAATGGGCTGTGCACACAAACTAAGTTTCTGTTCAAAAGTTAACTTCTATTTTAATAGCAACCAAATTCAGCATATCTGTGCTCAATGAAAGAGAGAGCAAAAGCATAATTGAAGTGACTAGAATATCTCCTTGGGGAAATGTTGACTGAGTTTTCTGTCCTAAGTTCTTCTTACTCCATGGGACTGACTAACTTAGAAGGCAGGTGAGTGACTGCTGGCTCTGATGAATTTTCAAAGACAATTCTACCTCTATTGGTAGTTTGTCAGTCACCTTTTTCTGTATCCTGAAGAATGACTGTCAGACTCATGCATGAAGCAGGAACCCTGAAGGACTGTATCACCTTTAGACAAGTTCTTTTTTCTGTGGGACCTGCATATCCAGTTCATTCTGCATACCATCAAACAGTCCAGGCAAGAGCAGTATGGCTAACAAATTCTATAAGGAAACTTTTCAATGCCTATCATATATTAGTTAGGTATATATATATGAAAATCTTTGAATATCTAAAAGCCTAACTAACATCACAAGCTTGACTATTATAGATGACTATTAACCTGTAGTTCTTAATTATACATTACATTTTTAAATGAGCTGTACACATACAATACCTTAATCAAGAACAAAAATAAATAAATAACAAAATTGACCTTAAATTTGTGTCAATAAACCAATATTTAAACCAATGGAAAGTATTCATCTCTGTAGCATATCCCCTTTAAATGTAAATAAATATTTATAAACAATCATTTAGGGAATTTGGACATTGTTCTCTAGACTACTTACTACTTTTAGAGGTGCTGTTAATCATGTCTGTCGTGGAATATTTTGTGTAGTAGGTCCATTTCAGTGATCAGTCCTGAAGTTGTCATGGATGTTGGACCATAAGGGCCATTGTTTCTAAGGGTCTTATTTGATCAAACCATATTAACTAGTAAGGAATCTACACCTTTCTGTCCTCTGTGGAAACAAAAGCAGAACACCTTTTCTTAAGCAACAAATCTTTAGACCAAAATTTTGAAATCAAGATACATTTAAATATATATATATATATATTTGTTTAGCTTAGCAATCAGTACAATGTCTCTCTGTACTTAGCTTATTCTGTCAAAAAATTAAAGAAAACACAACAGTATACATAATCCAGACCCTCTGTGTATTTTCCATTTTTATGTGGTTATTTTTTACTCTACTACTTTTATTTATTTCTTTATTAAAAATTTCCACCTCCTCCCCACCTCCCTTTTCCCTTCCCCTCCCCACTTCCCCCTCCCTCTCTAGTCCTAATAGCAGTCAGGGTTCCCTGCCTCGTGGGAAGTCTAAGGTCCTCCCTCCTCTATCCAGGTCTATAAAGGTGAGCATTCAACAAACCAGGCTCCCACAAAGTCAGTCCATGCAGTAGAATCAAAACCCAGTGCCATTGTCCTTGGCTTCTCAGTCAGTCTTCATTGCCAGCCACATTCAGGATGTCCAGTTTGATCATATGCTCCATCAGTCCCAGTCCAGCTGGCCTTGGTGAGGTCCCATTTTGACCTTAAATGTCTTTTGGCCATTCGAAGTTCTTCTGTTGAGAATTCTCTGTTCAGTTCAGTACCCCATTTTTTAATTGGGTTACTTAGAGTTTTAATGTTTAGTTTCTTGAGTTCTTTGTATATTTTAGAGATCAGACCTTTGTCTGATGAGGGATTGGTGAAGATCTTCTCTTAATCAGTACATTGCCTTTTTGTCTTAATGACAGTGTCCTTTGCTTTACAGAAGCTTCTCAGTTTCAGGAGGTCCCATTTATTCATTGTTGCTCTTATTGTCTGTGCTACTGGGGTTCTACCTAGGAAGTGGTCTCCTGTGAAAGAAATTGAAGAGGATACTAGAAAATGGAAGAATCTCCCTTGCTCTTGGATTGGGAGGATCAACATAGTAAAAATGGCAATTCTACCAAAAGCAATCTATAGACTCAATGCAGTCCCCATCAAAATTCCAACAAAATTCTTCACAGACTTTGAGAGAACAATAATCAAGTTTATATGGCAAAACAAAAAACCCAGAATAGGCAAAACAATCTTATACAATAAAAGTACTTCCGGAGGCATTACCATCCCTGGCTTCAAACTCTATTATAGAGCTACAGTAATGAAAACTGTTTGGTATTGGCACAAAAATAGAGATGTTGACCAATGGAATCGAATCGAAGACTCAGATGCTAATCCTCAAACCTATGAACAACTGATTTTCGACAAAGGAGCTAAAACTATACAATGGAAGAAATAAAACATCTTTAACAAATGGTGCTGGCATAACTGGATGTCAACCTGAAGAAGAATGAAAATAGATCCATATCTATCACCATGCACAAAACTCGAGTCCAAATGGATTAAAGACCTCAATATTAATCTGATCACATTGAACCTGATAGAAGAGAAAGTGGAAAGTATTGTATTACTTTTTAATATTTATTTTATTATCTTTACTCCTTTCATCCATGACTGTCTAAAATCTGTCTCTTTAAAGACTTTGTGTTTATTTTTTAAAGCTATTTCTTTTCATAACTGTTTATACTCTTTGTCTTCTCTCCCCCAAGCCTACTTACATTGTTAAACACACTGTAATGCTTTCAGATGTTTGTTTCTGTCTGAATCTGTCTTTATTGAGTATCTGAAATCATTTTCTCACCAGGAATGCTTTTAAAATGGTAAGCAGCTTGGTCACAGAGGCCCTGGATGTTCACTCTGCCTCTTTCAGCCTTTCAATATGGCAGAGGTATTTACTGCCAGCTCTGGAGCTGCAGAGTGGGAGCCATGCTCACCACCTCAACTCTGGTTGGCCCAAGCTGCCACCAAGTAACTTGTAGCACACTTGCCCACAAATACCATTCAAGTGCTTGGCCTCCTGAAAGAGTCAGAATTGTTTGTGAAACTAGCGTGACGCACAAAACCTTCTTAAATGAAGCACACAGTTTGTGTATTTGTGTGTGTGTTTGTTTTGTTTTGTTTTGAATGGGTTTTTTTGTTTTCTTGGGTTTTTTGTTTTGTTTTGTTTTTTTGGCTACCACTGAGTCAGGAAGCCTTCTCTTAAAGGAATCATGCTTCTGGTTGCTTCTAGCAAACAGAGCCAACCCAAGAAAATTCTGCTACCACAAAGCTGTAGCTAATTGCTTTGTGTGTGTTTGTAGAATTCCTTTCCAAGCTCTCTCAGATTTTATGTGAATGAAGCTGGTCCATGCTGGCACTCCATTTTATAGGCAGAGACTATTCATTTGTTCCCTGACTGCTCAGACCTGAGTAATCCCACATCACCTGACTGTTTGTCAAAAACAAACTACTCGAACTAAAGTCAGAGTAGCATATACAGCACAATCAAAATGTTGACAGATCTTACATTATTTAGAGAAAATATGCTTAATTGGGAACGAAAATTACAGCACTCCCTCCCCGAGTCTATGCTACTGTCACAGCTTGCTTCATCCTTCTGCTGGCACCTGGTGCTTCTCTGTGCATTTTGTATTCCGGAGTTCATTGTCTCATCTCAGCTGAGTCTAAGCGGGTCGCATGTACCCAAGAGTTCTTTGCAGTGGCCGCCCACTCAATCCAATCTGCCTACCTTGTTCTTTTTGTTCTTTCCATCATTTCCTATGATAATGCTGAGAAACTGCAGATGAGATGCGTATTTTGCATGAGCATTGTTGGGAAAACTGGGTTATAAATCAGTAGGTTTATACCTCAGAGACAGAAGTTATCAAGTTTCTGTTAGTATCTTGCACCATAGCCCATAATTGTTGCTGGATAAAGTTTTAAAAAGCCACACATCTTACTTGTGTGAATATGATGAAAATAGAGCACTGAGTCCTGAAAATACACACACAAACACATCAAACAGACAAACAAAAACACAAAAAAATCTTTTTTAAAAAATTTATTTATTATGTATACAATATTCTGTCTGTTGTATGTCTGCAGGCCAGAAGAGAGCAACAGACCTCATTACAGATGGTTGTGAGCCACCATGTGGTTGCCGGAAATTGAACTCAGGACCTTTGGAAGAGCAGGCAATGCTCTTAATTACTGAGCCATCTCTCCAGCCCCCAACACAAACAATTCTTGATTTTTCTATTCTTTATCTTTTTCTGTAAATGCCTTGCTTTCTGCAATTCAGATTTGTTTTGCAGTACATTTTCTTTAGCATTTCTTTATCTTTAAAGAGGAATATTACAGTTTAAAGTTACCATTCATGTGAATGACAACACACATTTGCCTCCTTGAGATAGCAATTCAGTTTAAAGGTTTTATGTGCTGGAAATATTCAGAATTATAGGAGGTGCATGTTGGGAATAAATGTGGAGACCTCAAGAAAGAACAGACTTCATTTTAAAGAAGCTAACGTTTATCAATTTTGGGCCACTCATGAAACCAGGTTTTGAGAACACAGCTCGTCTTTCATAACAATGAACAAAAAAGCAGCTGCACAGTGATGATATCACTTTGTTGGGGAGTAATTCCACTCTGTCTACTTCAGTGTCAGGGTGCATATGGTAAGGCATCTGTTAGCCGTAGTTGCAGTCCAAAATTGTCCAAGTACAAACAGAGAAGAATTTTGATCTTTTTGCTGAACTGAACCTAGTTATAAATTAGAATAATAGAATATTCCAGGTGACTGGAAAATATATGATGTGCTTGCCTCTGAGTTTTATAATTGAATATTCTGCAACGATATTTTCCACAGGAAACTCAGTTCTCACCAAAATAACAGAAGATGAGAAATGCAGTAACAGGCAATATCATGCTTAAAAACAATATACTTGGAAAAACTATGATCATAAAATATTATATATTGGAAAAATCTGGAGCTTCGGGGTAGAATGAATATTATTTTATCAAGCAAAGCTTATTCTTCAAAACACTTTAAACAGAGTCAAACTCTTCTATAGACAAAATATTGTTAAATATGTGTATCACTTAATGACTTGTATATGTTGTGAAATGCATCAGAAGGCAACTTTATTTCTGTGTAAATATCATAGAATATGTTCATACAACTCAAGCAATACAGGTACATTACTATGTGAGTTTGATATGATACAAAACTTGAGGTACATAAAATAGTTGCCAGTGTTATAATCTTCCTGATCAAAAGACCCAAGTTTTAGACCTTTCTGAGAACAGGTTCTAACTCCAAAAAGGCTTCTTAAAACAGCTTATCAGTGGAACCCTTGTCCCATGCTTAACCTAAAATATTCAGTCTGTTCTAGACTGAAGTCAGAGCCTTACTGCTATCCTGAGCTTATGTTAGACTCATAGAGCCCTTGGGTGCTTGAGCCTGGTCTGCTTTAGCGAGACACCAATCCTCCTATCTATTAAGTGCCAAGGGATCAGAGAAGGGGGTACAATGCTTTGGTGGTTTGAAAAAGAATCCAGGGCTATTACATGTCTTGACTAACGGTGACAACCTTTTCGTGGCACAGTTAGAATATCAAATGGAATACTTCTATCCAAAATTTTTATGGAAAAGTAATGTTTCAAACATGAAGATTCCAGAACAAAGCACCATAGATAACATGTGCCTACACTCACAGCATTCCCAAGGTGGTGGGAGAATCACAAATCTGAGCCCAGTCTAGGTTATAAAGCTAATATCTTTAAAAAAAAGAAGAAGAAGAAGAAGAAGAAGAAGAAGAAGAAGAAGAAGAAGAAGAAGAAGAAGAAGAAGAAGAAGAAGAAAAAGCCAAAAGGAAAAGAAAGAAAAAAAACAAATATGAAAAGGATGAAAAAGAGGAGTAAAAAGAGAAGGAAAGAAGGAAAAAGTTCTCAGAGCATCTCAAATTCTCTTCCTATCTTTCAATCTCTCTGAAATATCATACAACTAAAAAATGTGATCCTTATACAACATGAGAACTATTTATCAAATTGTAATTCTACATGTATTTTCCTTTGAAATGGTCATTTTAGTTAGATCTTGTAAGATCTACCAGACACATTCACATTTTTTCCTTTGTAAATTAAATGAAAGACTGAAGATCGTTATCTGTTGTGTTTCAAAGATCCCTTTGTATGATCATCCAAACTTTACCTGCATTCCCTTCGATGTCGATTCCATGAACTCTTACATCACCCAATGTCTTTGGCATCTAGTCATCCCCTACGTCTCCTCTTTCTTTCTCTTTCGTCCTTTCTTTATTTCTTTGCAAGAGGGACATAGTGTCCATATGTCCCTTAGAGACTAATTTATTTCTTCCTTTCTTACTCTCTCGTTTTCAAATATGTAAGTCTGCTCTAATTCAAAGCTAGCTAAATCTACCTTTGACAATGATTCTCCCTTCTGACAGTTATCTGCAGATGCTTAAGTATACATGCTAGAAACTACCTGGTCAATTTTGTTGGATATCTGTTTTTCAAACTGACATGTGACCTTTTGTTCTTCAAACTGTTGACAGAGTGGAATAATTTATTTTGATGAATATTTTTCTTTTTTAAAAAAATTTATTTTATGTACATTGTTATTTTGCCTACATATATGTCTGTATGAGGGTCCCGGATCCCATGGAACTGAAGTTATAGACAATTGTTAGCTGCCATGTGGGTGCTGAGAATTAAACCCAGGTTCTTTGGAAGAACAGGCAATGTTCTTACCCTTTAAGCCATATCTCCAGCCCCATGAATATTTTTTTCTCAACAGGATTGTAAAAATCAGTTTTTGATTTTCCTCTCTGCCTGTCTAGCTCCTGCAAACTCTAGAGACATTTCGAGGATAGCAGTTGGGAGAATGCCATAGGACTTGTTGGGGCTGCTCAATCCTTCCCACAGAAGAGCCCTCTCAGAAGCAGCAAATATTTTACTAATGTTTTCTTTTGTGGCTGGGATCTGTGGGCTTATTTTGTTTGTAGCTGTGATGTTTGCCAAACACTCTGTTTTTTTTTCTCTGTGGTTTTCTTCTAGGCTATAGAGGTAGCAATAATTCATGGAAAATGTTTATAATATGTAAATTCCGTCTTCCATGTTTTTGCGGTGTGTCTCAGAGACAGAAGTGGTCATTAAGCCTGCAGATCAGTATCATGTCAGGGTCACAGGATTGACATATCTGTTCCACCAACCTCTGAAATCTTCAGCAGGTTGCTTGACTATCCTGAAATAATAAACTATAAACTGTATTTTCAAATGGCTCTTGTGCATTGTCACTGTGCAGATTTTAAAGAATACAACAACTAGGTTTAACACATATTGATCATTTGAGCTATTGAGTGACAAGTAAAAGTAAGGAACTGTTTCCTTTGAAGAAAAGAGAAAATAAAAGAGTTGGGCAGAAAGCAGAAGAAAGGGAAATCTTGACAAGAGAGGATTATAGTTCCCCCCCCCCAAGGAAACAGACAGACAAAAGATTAGAAAAAGAGGACATTTGACTGTGACAAGTGAGAAAAACGATCTTAAGACAAGGAGAAATCAGCAGTGAAAATGTGTGTTGAGTTCAGAAGCAAGTCAGAGATTTCTTGTCAAAAGCTGTACTGTCTGCACAAGCACAGGCAAGACTGCTTAATTTTGAAATTTTCCTTAGGTCAAGAATCATCGATTGCCTCTAAAGATTGGGAATTCCCTACGGCTGTGAAGCGGCAACAGTGTCTGGGATCCACCTCATGGCGCTGTCTCTTGGGAACGTGCCCAGCTCTTTGGAAGAGGCTCTAGAGAAAAGCACCACTGGTGTCTCTCACCAGCAGCATGTAATAGAGCGACAGCAGATGTTACCCAACCCCACCCGCTCTGCAAGCAACTCTCATCCCAAGTTGGCCTCTATCATCATATCTCAAACTCCAACTTTATAGTTAAGATATTTCCAGCATCCTGATGACTACTAGAACATTTGTTCTGTGAGAAAAAGTAAACAAAATGACTCATATGTTTCACTCTGCATTTCAATTTTGATTGGCTTGAGCAAAAAAAATAAAAGAAAGAAAGAAAGAAAGAAAGAAAGAAAGAAAGAAAGAAAGAAAGAAAGAGAAAGAAAGAAAATCCAGAAGTTTGAATTACATCTGATTTAAACTCCTGGAGCTTTATGCATTCTCCAAGTAAATTCTAAAATCGACCAAAAACCTCTCAAACAAAAAGTAAAACAAAGCCAGACGAGTATAAGTATTTCACCTTGGGAAGGGCTTGCTCCTACATGTTGGGTTAATAGGACAATTCTAATTCAGCCCAGGAGCCTGACCTCTGTGGGAAGAGTCTGACATATTGATATTCTAGGTACTTCCAGTGGATACTGGAACTTTCCCAAAGTTAAATTCTTTATTACAAAGTGCTTTTAGCCTAATTTCCTTACCCTCTTATAAATAATGCATTCCGTTTGAGGTTTTTCTGGCAGGCACTTTGTAGTCATGGGTTGGATTACAATTGGAAGTCAGAACTGTGTAAATCAGAGAGCCTGGATTCTTTTGTGGCGTGGGTGTCTAAGAACAAACTAGAGGAAGTATTATTTGAGTTTAGAAAATTCCCCCAGAAAAACATGTTTTTTCCTGGAAAAGAGTGGTAAAGGAAGCTCAACTATCTACTGTGAAAGTCTGAAGCAAACTCTCTGTCATTTTAACAGAAGAAATCAATAAGCATTCATTATTCTTTCCTAAACCACAGACTTGTATTCATTTGTTCAAGTTATGAAAAGTAATTTAAAATCAGGAATATACAGTAGATATGCAGACATTGGGCAAGGAGTTTCAGAAGCATGCTATTACTTACAGCGTAACAGGTCAATGTTTCCATACTTCATCACGCTTGGGTTAATGGGTTTTTGAAAGTCTCATCACTTGTTATTGCATAGCTTATACTTATTCTTTAAGTACATATTTTTGAGTATAGATGCTGCTGTAGAAATTAAACATCATCTCCATTCAAATAATTTCATAACCTTTTGACGAGAGCAGGCTAAATTTACTGAGTTCCTTGATTAGTAAGGAATACACCGCTTTGACCAGACTGCAATCAAGTCTTCAATAAAGAAACAAAGTTGACATGATTTGAGATTTAGAAGTTTTACATGTGGGTCTATGAAGAACAGAATAAAAGGGACACTTACCTGATGAGGATTAGAAAACAGGTTGGAATTGGTAGAAAGAGCAAGGAGAGGACGACTGTGGTGAGAGATTCAAAACTCTGTGAATTAACGGCCAATGTTTTCTGGTAGAGTTCATGTCTTCTGGGAACTTAGAATAATCACTCAGGTTATGGGCTTTGGCAAGAGTCTCCTAAATTGGCAAAACTATTCCAGTAAAAACAAGGAACAAGTAAAGCCATGCTACCGTGTTAACAAGTGTTGTAGGGAGTGTGGCGGTGGAACAGTGGGGACTCTTGGGTACGTGATCTACCAGTAGACAAAATTTTAAAAAAATGTGCATTTACAAACTTTGCATCCCATCCATTTTAGTCAACATCAGATTTATGAGCAAAATGAAAAGCTTAAATTCTTGGCCAACTACTGTTTTCTTCTTTTATAGTTCAAATTTAGAAACATTATTCTATTGTTCAAAATGGATTTTTTGAATTTTTCTAAATGTTTGCTCTTACTGCAAGTGTTTCAGCAAGTTCTGCACTTTAAAATTGCACTATCTAGTAGGTAACACTGATTTCAAAATTTATGTTTTTTTATGTGAGCTAACAAGTGATTCCTTAGAAAGCTTTATCTATTCAGTAAAAGTCAGCATTTTTTCTGAAGAATATCCTAGACGGTAAATAAGGATATAAATCACAGTGCATGAAAAGGAATATGAATGGGTGGAAAGATAAGTCTACAGTGTGCTTACAACCTGATCCAAGGTAGTTCCATCTGTCTCTTAGGAATGTGTTTGAATGGTACCGAGATTAGTGTGCTCACTTGTACTTATGACTAAGCAGGAACAAGCTGTAACTACATACCCTCCCTGGGCCTCCACCCTGCTCTGTACTCTGCAAGTGGTTTCAACACTCAGCAGTTGTACTAGTCACAAGACTTCTACAGAAAGAGAATATGTTGCTTACCATAGGACAACTATAGAATGGGAAATGGGTTTCACTGGTGAGCATGGGAGCTTGCCAAAGGGCACCCATATTGTCCTGGGAGGAGAACATGCAAGCCAAAGAGAGCTGTAAAACTTGATTTGACTTGCCTGAAACCACCTTCCTCATTTTAGATAAAATAAAGAAATCTTATCAGCTAGGGCTTTACACTCTGCGAACTGGCTCTCCTCATCAACTGCAAAGCCTACCTCAACAGATAGAAAGCTCCTATGCACCTCACCACTCTATCAAGATGTTGACTACTAGCAAACCCTCCATTTAAGAAATGTCACTCCAAGCTAGAGAATTAGTACAATGAAAAACTCCCTGGAATCTAAGATGGGAACCCTAGCTAAAACCCCTAAAAATGAGGGATACTGAGCCTGAACTAGACATCTCTAATCAGGCAAGACTTTCAGTGGAGGGACTGAGACAGACACCAACCCAGCCACAAAACCTTCAACCTATAATTTTTTTCTGCCTCCAAGCTGTGCTGGGGTAAAGGTGGCACTGAAACTGTGAGAGTGACAGTCCATCGGCTGGTCCAGCCTGAGGTCCGTACGGCAAGCAGGAGAGACCATCTGTTACACTGCCTGTTAAGAATATTTTCTAACACAAGCTCTCTGCTGACACAAAAATTCCAATCAAGCCAAATCAAAACAAACCAAATTAAAAGATATCCAGGTTTAATTGAACTCCTGCGCTCTCAGGTGGCCTGAGGGGAACCGGAAAGCCAAAGCCACCAACGCAACAACCAGGGTTAAAGAGGGAAAATCTTGTGTTTATTTTGGGGGGGGGGGAGCAGTTTAAGTACCCTGGGGGAGTAGTCTTGACTTTTTCTGGGGAGGGGTCAAAGTTTGACGGGCTACCTTGACCTTTCTCAGGGAGGAGTCAAGGTGCAAAGTGCCAGGGAACAGAGTACTCTTCAAATAACTAACTCCTAGGTCTCTTGAACCTCAATGGACAGGACCTCACACAGTAATCCTCACCACCCACTCGGCTGCCAAGCTCCTGGGATACCCATGCTGGTACCATCTCTCAGGCTTAATGGGGACCTAATCAGGACACTTGTCCATCCAGCAGTTAGGACCTTCCACCCTCGGGTTTTCCGAGATGCCACAATGAAAGGCCTACCTGCTCCTCATTCTGGCACACACATCTTTGGTGACACAAACAAGACAAGTAATAACAATATTTTTTCTCCGAGACACCTGCCTTCTCACCTCCCTCAAGAAACAGATGCCTGGTATCTCTGGGATGACAGTAAACAGGATGCCTTTCTCGCTGATCACGGACCCACCAACACCCAGCTCTTCCCTCCCCCACGTCTCTCTATGCCTACAGGAAGTAATCAGACTTGAGTCGCCCCTTTTTCAAAAGAAAGGTTAAATGTTGGTCATAAATATCACCTCAGCTCCTGTCACCCCTTATACAAACAGTCCGGAATGTAAATCCCGGACTCCAGTCTCCATCTTTGGAGGCCCCGCCCCTGTGCCCCTTGCACCTTGGCCCCTCCCCAAGAAGGGTCAAGGTAGCCAACCAAACTTTGACCCCTCCTCAGAAAAGGTCAAGGCTACTGCCCCAGGCTACTTAAACTGCTCCCTAAAAATTAAACACGTGGTCCCCCCACCCACCATGGTCACATTGGCGGCTTTTCGGTTCCACTCAAGGCTACCTGAGAGCACAAGGAGTCAAATTAAACCTGGATATCTTTTAGTTTGGTTTGATTGGGATTTTTGCGTTGGCAAAGAGCTCGTGGTAGAAAATATTCTTAACACTGCCTAGAGGGCCATGACCCAGAGGCTTGGTAGCCCAGAGACTTAGGATCAAACCAAACATAAATTGAGGGGTAGAGGCCAATGAAATGATTCCTAATGATATTCTGCAATACTCTTTGTTTGATGCCT
This sequence comes from Myodes glareolus, assembly GCF_982192425.1. NCBI lineage: Eukaryota > Metazoa > Chordata > Mammalia > Rodentia > Cricetidae > Myodes > Myodes glareolus. The sequence goes on along the minus strand of NC_142041.1, from coordinate 73,997,621 downwards.
ATCTTAATTGTCATCAGAGAGGCTTCATCCTGCATCTGAAGGAAACAGATGCAGAGAGCCACAGCCAAACATTATGCCAATCTCAGGGAATCTTGCTGAAGAGAAGGAAAAAGAACTATAAGAATTGGAAGGGGTGTCAAGGTGAGGACAACACAAGAAAACCCACAGAATCAACTAACCTGGGCTCATAGGAGATCACAGAGACTGAACCAAGAACCAGAGAGCCTACCTGGAACTAATCTAGGCCCTCTGAATATATGTTACAGCTGTATAGCTTGGTCTTCTTGTGGAATTCCTGGCAGCGGAAGCAAGGCAGTCTCTGACACTTTTGCTAGCTTTTGAGATCCTTTCCCTCATGCTGAGTTGCCTTGTCCAGCCTTAATAGGAAAGGATATACTTAGTGTTACTGCAACTTGATATGCCATGTTTGGTTGATATCCATGGGAGGCCTGCCCTTTTCTGGAGAGAAATAGAGGTGATGTGGATGGGGCACAGAAGGAGAATGGAGACAGGGACTTGAAGAAGAGGAGGGAGGGAAAACTGTGATTATGCGAAATTAAATAATAATAAGAGTAAAAAGAAATGTCACCCATATCCATTACCAACACAAGGAAATCTAAAACATTAAGGCAAGCAAAGATGTCATGAGATATCTGCTGTAAGCATGAGACCCTGATGGCAAGGGAATGGTTTCTGGTGGACCTGCAGCTAAAAGATCCTGAGAGCTGGAGCATGGCCAGAGCCCTAGATAAGCTGCCCCTGAACACCATAAAGTTGGCATTCTTGTTTCAAGGATGACTCTGTGTCTCTGTCTGTGTGTGTATGTGTTTAAATCTCCAGCCCCTTGCCTGCCTCGCAGTGTCCTGTAGTGCAGGCACTACATTTCTTCATCAGTCAAATGTAGTTAATAGAAGTAACTCAGAGGTTATGGTCAAGATCTAATAGCACCACTTAGAATCAAGATTTGTACATAAACTAGCCAAGAATTCTTTTAAAATGTGATTTTCATATTCAGCCATTTTATATATATAGTATAATTATATAGTATAATTATAATTATAGTATAGTATAATTATATTTAACGTTATAACACTATATAATTTTATATTTTGATAATATTGTTGATATAATATTAATACACTACTATCAATATTATTTTGTATTATACCAAAGTTATCAGTAGTATTAATTATCCTTTGATGTATAACTAACTAACCAGTTTAAAACCGTATTTATCCCCTCATCTTCTATAAGTCAGACGACTGGTTGCACTTTATCCCAAGTGACTGTATCAAAGTGCCTGAAAAGGGCCGAAATTGATCTTTGAAGCTCCATTATACCACTGTTGCTCTGTTTCTTTTTGTCAGAGACTATTTCCAAATTCTTAGTGCCAGGAATTTTTCTTAATGCGAGCTCTCTGCTGACACAAAATCCCAATCAAACCAAATCAAAACAGGCCAAATTAAGAAATATCCAAAGGGATTCCTTCGCTCTTGTGTGGCCCTGAGGGGGAACCGGGAGGCCGCAAATGAAAGAGACCATGTGTTTCTCTTTTGGGAGTTCACTTAAATACTCTGTGGGAGTGGTCCTGACCCTATACCCGAGAGGGGTCAGGGCCTGGCATCTTGGGATTTGGAGTCCAGACCAATACAACTCTCAGGCCTGGGGGCTAGGATAGATGCAAGGGGCTGGGATCTATGTTCCCAACTTAAGACTTAGATTGGAGCTCACAAAGAAAAACACCAGATGGAATAACTGATTGAAGCAGCTCTGCCTTAGACTTTTGCAGTTTATTCAATTAGGTAAAGGGGATATTTACTTAACTGAATAAAAATCATAGAGGGGAAAGATTGTGTTATAGTTTGAAAACAAATATACTACCTATGTAACTGTATTTACATTGAGAAAATAAAGTTAAAAATGGCCAAGATCAAAAACACTGATGACAGCTAATGCTGGAGAAGTTGTGGGTAAAGGGAACTCTCCTGCATTGCTGGTGGGAGTGCAAATTGGTACAATCCCTTTGGATGTCAGTATGATGATTTCCCAGAAAATTAGGAAACAACCATCCTCAAAACCCAGCAATACCACTTTTGGGTATACATCCAAAGGATGCTCAATCATGCCACAAGGACATGTGCTCAACTATGTTCAGAGCAGCATTGCTTGTCATTGCCAGAACCTGGAAACAAGCTAAATGCCTCTTGATTGAAGAATGGATAAGGAAAATGTGGTATATTTACACAATGGAGTACTACACAGCAGAAAAAAATTAATAACATCTTGAAATTTGCAGTCAAATGGATGGATCTAGAAAACATCATATTGAGTGAGGAAACCCAGACCCAGAAAGACAGTAGTTATCACATGCACTCACTCATAAGTGCTTTTGTTACATAAAGCAAAGAAAACCAGCCCACAATTTAAAATCCCAGAGAACCTAGATAACAATGAGAACTCTAAGAGAGACAAACATGGATCTAATCTACATGGGAAGTAGTAAAAGACAAGATCTCTTGAGTAAATTGGGAGCATGAGGACCATGAGAGAGGGTTGAATGGGAGTGGAGAGGAAGCGAGGGGAGCAGACAAAAATGTATAAATCAATAAAATAAAAAATGGTGCTATACATACTGTGTTCATAAATAAAAGCTACTATTTCAAAAAAGAAAGAAAATAAGGTTAAAAATAACAGTAAACTAAAGTGCATTTAAAGACACCATGATGCATAAAGAATATGGTGGAGGTGTCTAATTAACTATACATGACAGCAACAGTAACACTGCCGCTTTTAAATTTCATAAACAGTTTTGTTCTTGGGAGCTCAATGATTTGTTTGATTATCAGCTTGATGGGGTGAACAACTGCTTTCAGAGAAAAGAAAGCATTTTCTAAAAACCCCCAAAATATTTTTGATCAAGAAACATGTCTAACAGGCCTTCGGTTCACTACTTAGTACTCTTTTTACCTTTTAAAATTGTCATTACTGGCCAGGCGGTGGTGGCACATGTCTTTAATCACAGCATTTGGGAGACAGATACAGGCAGATCTCTGTGAGTTTGAGGCCAGCCTAGAAGAGCTAGTTCCAGGACAGGCTCCAAAGCTACAGAGAAACCCTGTCTTATAAATAAATAAATAGATAGATAGATAGATAGATAGATAGATAGATAGATAGATAGATAGATAGATAGATAGATATCATTAAAGGCATAGGACAGAGTAAATACTGGATGAATGAATAAATTTGGGCTTAATAATGCAATGGCTTAAAGCATGGCAGGAATCCAAATCCCCAAATCAGAGTCGATCGACTTATTATATTTTGTCTACTGAGCTAAGGAAATAGATCTTAGACAAGTTTCAACAAGGGAACAACTTAAAGAGCATTTTGTGCAGACCTTATTCTGTAAAATTCAGTTTCTGGGACATTGTCTTGTTTGAACTGTCTCCTGTTATTGAGGTAAAGGCTCCTTGAAAAAAAAAATGAATCCTACTTTCAGTAAATCAGAGACATTAAACAAAGCATAAATAAGTGTCAGCGACATTAACAATACTGAAAATAAGGATGCAGAAAGAAAAATTGCTTCATCTGGCATGGTAATGCATATGCATTGTGACTTTTAACTTCCTGCTTTTTCTTTGATTTATATTCATCCTCGTCTCCAAAAGATGAGAAAGTGTATGGCATGTGCAAGGGCACACTGCATGAACAGACTTTAGCAGAGTCCAAATGTGTACAGCAAGGAGAGTCAGAGAAAATCATGGAGAGAAAAGTCTAGATAAGTCAACAATGTCCCCCAGAGTGCAACAGAAGGGAAAGGAGTGACTTGGGGAACGAAGCCAGAAGTCAAGGGAGAGTGGGTGTCTCAGCAACTGCAGCTGAACAGGGTTGAGGAAGAAGCAAAGGATACATCTGTAATAAGACCAAGACTCTTTCCTAAAAGGGTCATTTCACTGTTTAAGCTTTATTACTCAGCTGAGCTTCTCAGAGAAAATTAACCTACAGATTGATAATTCACAAGAAGCCCCAGGCGTGGAGGGACAGATGGCTGGAAAAGTGGTTCTAAAGAAGCAAAGTGAGATCTCAGTCACTTCAGAAGGGGACTTTGTTGACTGGGGTCTGTAACATAGATTATTTAAGACTCAACAGAGACAGTCCAGATGAGGCAGCTTGGCCCGTTGTGGGGAGAGGAGACACTAGAAGGGACAATCTGTCCTTGAAGAATGATCACAGATACACAGACCCACATGGAGGGCCTCTCAACAAAGTGTCACCTTCCTCAAGGCAGAGGTTAGTTCCGGACCTGAGGCATTTCATACATCCTGTTTACTAAAGACCTATGATTAACTCTGGGAGAAAATTAACAGGATAAAACCATTTCAATCTTCTTCCCTACCATTTCCTTCCTGCATTTCAGTGGGTGGGGATTGCAGTCCACATACAGAATTCACTGATTCAGGAAATGAAAGATTTGGATTGGAATTTGTTTGACAGATTGCATTTAGATAATTGCACATGCTCTACCCACACAGACTCTGTAATGTCATCTGCTAGCAGCAAAGTGCCTTTCTCCCACAATACAATGATTACAGAGTTCTGGAAATAAGCTAGGAAAAAAAAAGAATTGAATGAAAAAAGGAAGTGCTTGGGTTATTGGGCAAACAGGGGCAGCAAAAACATGGTGTCAAGAAATGTGTATTCAATCAACAATAGGATAAGTTCTTTCTGTATTACAGTCATGGATAACGCATTTTGTTTTTAATGATTTGCTTGTTCACACGACAAGTTTAGTATTGTCTGATTTGGAGATGAGGCAGCTAAGGAAACAGAAACAAGATTTCAAGTCTCTTATCCTATTCAGTCAGTGGATGTTTCTGGTAATGTATATAATCTGCACGGCTATTCCTACAATCTGTGTTGGACATGCTATCTTAATAGGAACAAGTAAAGGTCCCAGAGCTAATTTGTATCCCAGTATCTTGTGAAAGTTCTAAGATACAATAGAGATTCTTTTCCATCTGTGATTGTTCTTTGAGGCCTCAAGATTTATTTAACACCACAGAGAGTATGGCAGAGGTCCAAAACGAAATGAAAGTAATTCAGGGCTCCCCAGAAAGACAAGGAGGCCTACCTTAAGACATTTGCAGGAGAGGAGAGAAGCCTCTTGTACTGTGAGAAAGTCGGGGCGGGGGAGCTTAGAGGGTGCAGAGGAGATGTGGAGAAAAGGTATCTTTGGTCTATTCACTGAATGGACGGGAGTTGCCTCTTTGGTGCCTGACATCTCTAAGTTCCTTGGAGTTTGTGATTACTTCACAAACTGATATAGGCTCTTTACCTCTCCCTGTATCACGAAGAATTCCAGAATCAACTTTAACAGACTGCCTCAGATAGAGAGCTTCCATGTCTGAGTGTTAGCATTCATTCCCTGAAGTCCTATAGCCCAGGTAACCATAGACTCAGACATATTTCTTAGAAGGTGTCTGCTAGTGTCAGTAGTAAGGCAGAAAGATGGAGTTTGATTGGTGTCAGAATACATTTGAAGGCCCATTACAGGAAAGCTTTTATCTTCAAGCCAAAAGAATGGAATCTACCTCTAGATGCATACATACATCCCTTTAGAGTTAATACAATTGGGAAGGTCAATTAATTAGTCAAGTGATAACACCCTCAGGGACAGGGATTCACTTTACAGATGCTAAAGACATCAGAAGGATAATGAGATAATCTACTTTTTGTTGCAGTACTCTTCTGTAATTTATCTCAGTCTTCACAAACTGTCATGACTGTTGCGTCTGTCTATTTGAGTCCTAACACACAAATATGTGACTTGTTTTGGTATGTTTTTCTTTTTTTTTTCTTTTCTGTCTCTTTTTTTCAGATGATGACCAAAGTCTAAGTATACTTGTCCTGGTACTTTGAGTTCCCTTATTCTTTCTCTAAAGTTCCTCTCCTCAATATGTGGCTGGTCTAAACCAGCTAGGAATGCTATAAACTAGAGCCAAGATGAGCCCATTGATGTAATAATGGTAGCATGACTTTTATGGAGGGAACAAATCATTCCCTAACTGGATGTGGCATCCAATTATAAACTTGATGCAAAATCTGTAACAGAAGAAGCCTTAGACCTTGAAGGGGCCTAAAAATTCTATAGGAATATTGGGTGTCTTTGAGAATAATAGAGCGTTTCTTTTCTCATAGAGATAGTGCCCTAGAAACTTCAATGGCCACCCTGAGTCAGGGGCTTTCAGGTTCTTCTCTTGTGAATTTGAAGAAAAAAATTGATAGACCACAAGTGAAAGGTTTTAGAAAGTTTATTAAGAGATGTATGAGTATTAGCAAAAGAGAGAAGGGGTTTAAAAAGAGAACTCTTAAATAATTGGAAGTGTTTTATGACAACAAGTACATTTTCTGGTACTTTCTTCAAGGATTTATGCCAGAAACTAGGTGAGGATAGGCAGATGACAGTTGCTCCACCAAGGTTATCCAGGTACTTACTCTTATTTTCAGTCACCTAGAAAAGTAGTCTTTAGAAAGAGATGCTCACTTAAAAGACAACAACAAAAACAGGAATCAGAGACTAATAAATACTGATAAATACATGGAAAGCCATGAATCACAGAGGAGAAACTTATTGGGTCCATGGAGGTTGCACAAAGACAAATGGACACAGATCAGTAAAGTCTAATAAACCAGAAGTGAACTTTATTCCAGGAAAAAAAATAAAAAAATAAAAAAATAATTCTCCATGGGACACAAAAACACTACAGTCAGAGAAGGGTTTTTGTAAGGCTGTGGCAAAGGCCAGTTTCTGAACCTACCCCTCAACAACAACAAAAAAAGTTACTTTTTACATCAGAAGAAAATTACAGAAAGCTCCAATTACTCAAAATGCAATGAACAACAGTCCCTGGATTTTCTAGATGGACTGGATACATATGTGTGTGTGTGTATGTGTATATACATATGTGTATATATATATAAGTATATGTATGTATGTATATGTACCGACAACACTGAATAAACTCAACAGATTGTATTTAAATATATTTATTTGGTTATATGTAAGAACAAGGGTTTAGAGAAGAGGAAGCTGTGAATTTTGGAGGTATGGAGGACATGGAAGGAAGGACTAAGAGGAAGGGAAAGAAGAAATAATGCTGTACTTATATTTTCACTAGAAACAAAAGCAAATGAGAAGCTTTTTTTGTATCTTTGGCTTCTAGGAAGGAATTTTTCAAAACTGCCGCTCTGGGGCCTCTGCCCTACATAAATGCTTTTCATTTCCCATTCTCATCTCTAAGATGATTGCTTAGCTGAACTGACACAAAGGCCACTGTCAGCCTCAGGCAGAGACACTTCCTTACAGTGAATGTAGGTAAACGCAAAGACCCATGGCTCTACCAGATGTTGGGCTTACACAAGACACATCACCATCTTAAATCTCAGGGAGCATTGAAGAAAGGAGAAAGATAATATTTGTGTTAGAATTTTAATTTTAATCTCATTGCTTTCCCTACTACGAACTATTTTGTTTCTGTATACCATCTCTCTCACCCAAATATTCATTCACATATTTCCTCTTTTCTACTCTTACTTTGGTTAATATAACCAAGAATATTTACTGAAAGAAATCCAAAATGTTTTACATTTCTTATAGTATACTATTTTCTCCTTAGTGTTTGCCACATGGTAATTATAAAGTTTTTCATTACAAGAGCAATTCTTGGTTTTTGTTTCCAGTTTCAGCATATTAAAAACAAGCACAATACTCTCCTGATTGAGGTTACTACGTTTTATGCCCTATTACTTTATAAGAATAAACATTTTAATAGCAACTCCATGTCCTCTGTCTTTATAACTTTTATTTGCTTCTTTATTTGTTCTTTGTAATCTGAATCACTCAGTTCACTGGCTTCTTTGCTTCTAAAATTGTTCTTATTAGAACTTACTAGTTAATGTGATTAGTTAACTTATAAATGTCATCCTGATTTCAGAGCCATATGTATTTCCTTTTTAAAAGATAAATTTATTTTAGGAACAAAATAAAGTAGACATAATTTTCACTTTTATTTATATAAATGGTGCATAAGAATGTGCAGAAACAAAGTGGTGATTCATGTCCAAAATCTCGATAAATCTTTATCTTAACCACATAAACTTGGAACTCTCTTGGTCCAGTGAATTAAATTCCCCAGACCCTGAGACTTCTCTTGCTTCATGTTTTAAAGTAGGTATTGGAAACAATGACTACAGCAAAATGATTTTATGCATGATAATATTTAAGTATATTCTGCTTCCAACCAATCAAAGGTAACATTTATAATTTGTATTTGGAACTTTGACTAGGCCACACATGTAAACCAAATAACAGACATAAATTCTAAGTACTTGAAGGAAATTAAGATTGTATTTTTAGATTAAACAATATATTCAATATAATTAACACTGCCCATAAGACTACTTACAAATTAAATAGGAATGAGGAGCTTCCTCATCATCAAATATACTTTGTGGTTTCTTAAATGTTTCTAATTTTGAAATAGTTCTATCACTAACCAAGTAGATTTTGACAGAGTTGCTACTGAAACTGTCTGAGTTTTAAGACTACCTAAAGCACAACCTTTTACAGCTTTGTGTATTTGCTATCTCAAGTAGTCTGAAGAAGTGCCCTTGGAATCACATCGTACTTCCTCTTAGAGTTGTGTGCTCTCCAGCACACTATTTAATGCTCCTGAGACTCAATTTCCTTATTTGAACAGCAGTATAGCAGTGTTCTCTCTGCATAGGGTCATTAAGCTTCCTCTGAGCTGCTAATTGCCCCATGTCTGACATTCAACAAAAACTCAGCAAAAGTCACTGTTCCTTCACAGCTATAGTTTGATATACCTTAGCAAATGTGCAAACACCACAAATATCCTAATATTTTTTTTTCTTTTTTGAAAAAAAAAAACAGCAGAATCTCTTTACAGACTTTCCTTGCCTCAGTCCTTCTGGTTCTTTTTAAGTAACACTGAGATGTTCTTTAAAGCATTAACTTTTATTTATTTTTCACTCAGAAGTTTGTTGCTTATAGTCAGGCATAATGACATAGACCTCTAATCCTAGCATTTGGAAGGCCTGGGCTGTACGTAGAAACCCTGTGCCCAATGCTGAATAAAAGGAAGGAAGGAAGCAAGCAAGCAAGGAAGCAAGGACAGATGGACAGTTGTAACTCTTTCTATAACAGTCATGCATGATGCATGGCTCAGGATGAGAGTGGCTGCATTTGAATATTGGGGTATAAGGAAAGCCTGCAGTTCTGAAGCCCTAAGAACAGGGGTGCAGTGTCCTCTAGTCCCTAACTCCAGACTGGTGAGGCACCCTCCTTCCACATAAAATACCCAACCTTTTAAATGTCAAAGATGTGATTTTTTTAACATTTAAAAAGGCAATCTTTTCTTTCTCACTACTTTAGCTAAATAGACAAGTGATAAATAAACTTTTCAATAGTACCAATCAATAAAAATAAAATGCCAACTATAATATAATTTTTTACTAGCTAAAAGTAATTTTGGTGGTTTAAAAAGTGATTTCAATAGACACACAAAAACTTTTAAAGAAATGAGAACAGTTAAATTTGATAATATAGGTTGATCTAATATATTTTATTATCATTTTTATATATAATCAATACAAAAATTAGTGATGTTTTACTATTTTTCCAGTGGGTGCTAGACATTAAGTGTGTACTTTATGCTTAAAATATATCCCAGTGTGCACCAGGTACAGGAGCAAAGGAATAAAACTGTGCATGCACTGGAGTGTGTGTGTTTGCATGTAATTGTCTTTCAGGCTTCATTGAGAAATTGACAAAGTGAGTATACAACCTGGAGCCAGTTAAAACCTTAAATAAAATAGTTCTTACATAGAAATTATGTGGCCTTTGCTATACTTTAAACAATGACTGCATTAGTCACACATACATACTAACACAAAGCACATACTCCATGAATAGCTACCGTACTCTTTTTGTTGCTGTTAGGAAACAATACGGACAACAAAAGTGTCTGTACATATTGATTAGAGAGACTATTGTAAATATTTTCAATCTGCATTTGTTAGAATTTGTGAGTTGTTAAACCATAGATTCAGAAGGTTCAATTTCTTCATGCATACAATTTAATATATGGTAAGAGAAACATTAAAAAGTCAAAACAAACAGGGAGAAAAATTCAACCTTCAGTAGATTGGATTTTAAAAACTCAATAAATGGAGCAAAATCAACTATATCCTATATCTTTCCTTTATAAAACAAAATAAGCACTAAATTAAAGATACAAATTCTAAGTTTTGAAGTATATCTAGGAAAATATCTATAATATGGTAGTAGGATAAAAAATACTCAAGATTCATAAAGTGGGGCTTGAGGTTTGGCAGCATTCATGCCTGGCATGCACAAACCCTGGCTTCAGTCCCATCGCCATATAGTCTGAGCACACTGGTACATAGCTGCCTCTAATCTCAGCTCTCAGTAAGTAGAGTCAGGAGGATCAGTACTTCAAGGTCATATTCAGCTACAGTGTAAATTTAGCTATACTGAAATCAGAGCTTTCTCTTTTACAATTATTGTCTCAGTTGCAACAAAATTATATTCTTGTGGAAAGACCAATAGTGTTTGAAACTGCCAAAGTATTCATATCTTAGCCAAAAAAATCTTGAAAACCAAAAGAAAAGGAAATGATGAGCATGCACTAGAATTGGATTATAAAAAATAATAATGGACAAATTAGGAGTAACTCAAACTCACCAATAACCAAGAAAAGCAGAGTGAACAATGAGACAGCACTTTAGAGCTGCCAAAGCAATAAAGATTAGTTCTTTATTGTGCTCATTACTTTTGGAAATGCTAGTAAAGGGAAGGTCACACATTTCTGATGATAGGAAAGGTTGGAGTCACTCAAGTCCAATTGTGGCAGTAGATCACCCTTGAAATTCACTGCTCAAAAAGCTGTGATCCAGCATATTCATTTATGGGTATAGATCTGAGAAATTCTCTCAAAATCCATTCCATGACATTTGCAAAACAGACACACAGGAGACTTATGTTTCTTGGAAAGCGGAGGCAAGTTACGCAAATGCCACATTTTACATTTGAAATTTTGCAAATGTGTTTTAGAAAAATATCTAAATATCCCAAAATTGCATGTCAGCCAGAGGAAGGGGTCAGAAATAAACTGGGCCAAGAGGAAAGAAGAGAGGAGAGGAGGATTGCTAGCACTGAGCATGGTAGTGTGTCATACAGTGAGCAGGCTCGGGAGTCAAAGGAGAACTATAGTTGCATATTATAGCAAGGAATTACTAAAAACATAATAAATGATTATTCTTAGTTGCAATTAAGTGATGTAGAAAAATGTTAGTGTTTGTGGGTAATAATAATATTCAATCTTTCCCTTTGCTGTTATAATGTGGTTGTGATAAAGTTTTCTTCAAGTCCGAGGAAGGTCACAGAGCACAAGACTAGCTGACAAAATGTTTAATGACTTAACAATGCTGGTAATTTTCAAAGGGCAGCAGATGAACAAAGTGAATGTATAGAGATATTTGTCGGAACTGCTTCACTCTATCTTTTTTTGCCTTTCAATATTACTTTCTTTTCATTTGTTTACTAAGGAATTCTGCTCAGTTTTGAGGGCTGAGTATGGGAGATACACCAAATAAACTTTTAGATTAAAGGCATAAATTCTCTCATGTAACTCCTACGTCAAAATTCATAAACCAATAATTTTTCTTGATAAACCCTGAACACAAATGGAGTTGTTTAAATCTGCTGCAACTTGTTTACTTTGCTCACCAGCCACATAACAAGTCTGACTTAGCCTTGTGTATTTAGGAATATTTTGCTCATTCCACATATCATGTTTGTTCTGCTGTTCTTACCAGCCTCATGCCTATGCGTGTAAACTTCTGTTGACTAATAGACAAAGCAGCTCCTCTTTTGTAAAGCCCTTCTCACTGCAGGCAAATGAAGATTTCTCTATTTGGGGCTTTTTTGGTTACCTCCAAACAGAGAAGACTTCATTTGCCTGAAGTGAGATTAATTGTCTTTATGTCCAATACCTTTCCAGGGTGTCCAACCCAGACAAAATATCCTTAAATTCAGTCATTATTCTATTCTTCATATAAGCATCAGGCACACTTTTGGAAGCCTTGAAGTCCACATTTAGGATCCATAGGTATAGTACCAACCAATCTTCAAGTCATAAACTATGGTCAGTTGTATTTATTAGTTTTCTCTCTGGTGTGACCAAATCACTACCAAAAAGCAACTAAGAAAAAGAAGTGTTTACATGCTCACAGCTTCATCCATCGTGTGGCAGAAAGCATGGGATGGGATGTGTGAGGCTACTTGTCATCTAAGCAACTCAGGAACACAGAGATGAGAATGCTGATGCTCAGCTGACACATCTCTCATCCTTCTCTGTCTTTACTTGTGTTGAGATTCCGGCCCATGGTATTGTGCTACCCACTTTCAGGGTGTGTCGTCCCTTCTCTGTTAAGCTTCCATGTAAACATCTTCACAGGAATGCCGGAGCTCTATCTCCTTGATGATTCCAAATACAGTTAAGAATGAAGATTAAACATCACAATGAGCTTTCCCAACCTTGACGATGGTATGGCACTTTGCACACCTGCCAATCTCTGAGCCTTGGAAACCACATGTAAGTGTTATGTGCATGAAAATATCTGAATTGCATGGTGGGTGGAATTCAATCTTGCACACTTATAAAATATATTGTTTATGAAGGTACTACTGGCCTTTTCTTTGACAGTTTTATAGCTATTATGTCAAAATTCCTCTCTGAAAACCTTCCCAGGTACTTCTGCTTTCTCCCTTTCAAATTTTTGGCCTGAGTTTTTATTGATTGCTGTACATTTATGTAGGTGTGTGTATGTGCGTGTGCGTGTTTGCTTGGTTACCTGTAGTTCATTGTTTGATTTCTCAGAACCCTAGAGTCCTTCATTATTTCACTCTCCTCATCTCTAAGAAGTGGATAATCATTAGTCTAAAGCCAAAAACTGACTGGGAATACTGTCTACACTGATTTGTACTTGTATCCTTTTAAGTGAAATTCTTGAATCTCTCTGTCTCTTTTTCTTCAATGCTATTTGGAGAAAAGAGTAAGAATGTATCATACATTTGATGTGAGGATTAAAAAAACAAGGTAAATATTCATTTTGGTTTTGTTATTGTTATTAATATGACAAGACTTGTGCAGATTGTACTAGCTTTGCCAAAATGGAAGCAGAACTTTTGTATCTAACTTCCAACGATTCAGTCATCTATTATACCACTGAGTCAGAAACAAAGGTTCTATACCCAAACCCAGAACACTGGATGCTTTGTGTCTCACCCTGCCATTTTCTATTGCTTAGTCAGTTAAGACCAAGCCTTTCAGAGATTCCTGGTCCCTAATATCTCATTTCTATTTTCAACTTTCCCAACTCCCAGCTCTGAAACTTCTCAACTCAATTATCTTCACTCTTAAGAAGGGCAAACCCAGAAACAGGTAGGAAAACATCAGGAATGAGAATGTGAGTTCCTTTGTCAAAAGAACAAAACAGCATCCTTACAGCCTCTGGTTGTTAAGTCACGAGGAGGTTGTAAGGAAGGCTTCTTTATGTTTATGTTAATGTGTTACCAAGGAAGGAGATTAAATATAATGTCATGGATGAACTTAGAATAGCAACTTTTTATGAGAAATTCCAACACTCAAGTATAGCTGAAGGGTAAGTAGTCCAACGAACGTATCCTAATGTGTGATCTACTCAATACTCAACTACTTTTAAATGCACCTGGGTGTAAATCTGATATTAAATGAGAAAACTAAGCATTGCTACACAACAAATTATATTTTTTAAAGCTAAGACCCTCAAAGACAAAAAGGTATAAAAGAGGAAGTATTGCACGATTCTAGTAAAGACTTGATCATGACAAAGTTGTTAATGTAATACCTACAGAAATGTTAAAAACAAAGCTGAGTCTTTACTATTACCACATCGTCTCCATGAACCTTGCACACCTTCAATCTCCCAGCTTTGGAAACCACACACAGGTGTGTTGTACATGAAATGGCTATGTTTATGTTCACTGATAAGCAATATCTGAATTGCATAGCATATTAAATTCAGTTTTATCCACTACTGAAAAAGAATTGTGCTTTAAAAAGTACTATTTACCTTTTCTTTGACAGTTTCATAGCAAAATGTCAATCATTCATACTGACATTTGCTATCAGATATCATAGAAATATGAAACTTCTTGTTCTCTTTCACAGAGTGGTGGTATTTACATAGATCACAGTATGCTCTAACCTTAGGGAATGACACTCAAGTTCTACCCTTAGAAATGTATTTTCGAGACCTGAGCTTAAAAAAAAAAAGAATCTATCTCAAATGCAAAATAGTCAATATCAGTTTAGTCTGGACTCTGTCAGTAGGTAGAAAAATGGGATGAGAAAAAGCCTCTCTTCTTAATGGCATGTTAGTGGCTAATGCCTATATATTATCCAGCCCACATCCAAGGCAGCCTACTTCAGTGTTCAGATCTAATGCCTGCATATATGCAAATGATTATCAATAATACATGGAAAGTCTGAAGTAATCTTGTTTGTTTAAAGGTTTCCACAATAAAGGCCCTGGGTCTTTTGTAAATCTCTTCCTGCTTTACATTAGTGATCAATTTAGTCATGAAACTTGGGTTTGACAACTGTGATCTTTTCTCCTAAGACAAATCCCCGTTTACATATTTAAGTATTCACTACACTAGACAAAAAGCATAAAGGGTACAACAACACACCCCGTGAGAGATTAAGGGAGAGAGGCATTGTCACGAGTAGTACCGCTAAACCAGTCCAGTCATGTGACAGCACAGATTCCAATGTGCTGTATATCATGAAGAAAATATTTGTGAGCTTAAAACAGTGTGTGTGTTGAAATTTGAACTTTCCTTTTCCATTTGTAAAATATAAATATTACATTCTATTTTCTGAGATTTCATTTATTTTCTTTTCTTCTTGTCTTCATTTATACAGCATCTTTTTTTTATGTGCCACAGATTTGATCAAAAGATGCAAAGTAAGTCAACTCCTTCCTCTCCTCCTTCCCAAGCTTTGAGTGAGGAGTTCCCTAAAGAGAGAAACTGGAATTTCTTTTATGATAGGTACTCATGTAGCTGAGGTTGGCCTTCAACCTCCCGCCTCAGTTTCCTGAATGCTGAGGTTACAGTTGAGCACAACCACACACCTAACTTAGAAACCGTGAAATCTTAAGGCATCAAATTTTGTTTTCTGAAATAAGTGAGTAAATGACTGAAAATCTGCTGCATATGCATGGCTCAAAATTTTTTTTGCTTTGGAGAATGTGAAGAGTTGGGTGGGGGAATAAATCTTACCTGAAAAGAAAGCTTGTGACCACTAAAATGTAAACAAAACAAAATATAACAACAACCAAACACATGATTCTGTGAACCATAATCATACCTCAGGACAACTCATAATTACAATTATGTTTAATAATTCTAAATATGCTGAAGTGAGATGAAATGTGTAGAAAATATGTCCACCTGAAACACTGTGGGGTGGAATCACATTTCACAACAGTAAGCTTAAGTGGTAATAAGAACTCTGCTGTATCATGATGACCTTTTAAACCGTGCCAATGTTGACTAAATCAAGGAACTCCTTTGAAAACCCAGATAGGACAAGTAAACAAGAAACTGCAAGGACACATGTTTCAATAAGTTAAACCAACCTGTTTGTATCTTGACTATATCTCTGTGTAAAGAAATAACAGTATCTTACAAAAATGCCTCAAAAATTTACCATTTTTCTTTGATCTCTTGAAATTTTTATGCAGTTTATAAGCAGTCACGATAGGTTTGTAATTATCTCAGATATTTTTTCCACAAACATTTGCCAAAGGTGCTTAGCTAAAGTGTCCTGCTTGTTAAATTTATTGAAGTCATATTCAGTGTTTGCCTAGAAACCATCAAATTGAATGTAGATACAAATGTTTGCAATGCATGTTTATGTATAAGTATATTTTATGATTATATATCCATATTTATAAGAAAGATTAAAAAAATAAAATAAATATCTTTAAATATAAAATAGTAAAACCTAGGGTTTATGTAGGACAAATTGAATTCAGATGCCCAAATGGTTATCTGTTAACGTTTTCACTTCAGCATCTCATTCCCTGCACATTTAGCTGAGCAGAGGCCACCGCAGAACAATCGTTCACTCTGCTGGACACCTTTCTTTCTCTGTCAATCTCCTGCAGGTAGTGAATCCTGGCCTCATTATTTGCATCTGTCATCCAAGAGCTTTCTTCTACTCTCTCCAGGAGTCTGATTGCTTTTGTTCTAGCTGCCTAACTGCTGTCATTACTACATGAAGCAGTCAAGGCTTAATTAATTTTGAAGTCCGCAGTACACTTCCACCATGTAGGCAGCATTATAAAAGAAATCTAAGAAAATAAATGTATAATAAATATTTTATATTTGTGGGGAAAATAGTAGAATGTTTTTGTTTTGCTGACTCTAAAGTGGTGTGGTTTTTTAAAATGAGAGCCTCTTTGCAACTCCAATTTTAATTTAGACATTACAGTGCACTGTACTCTAGTTGGTACATGGTCATAATAAAATTCCCTCATGAAGGGCATCACTCTCTATGACAGTGAGAAATTCCCTGAGTACTGTTTCATCTAGTCATCTTCTGTTTGACAGCTCAGCAGCACAAGGTGACACAGTCTGGCATCGGAGAGAATGGCGACTCCAGTGTGAGGGAAAAATCCTGTAAGGACACTAGGAAAGTGAAGAAATGTGTGAATCTGAGGGAATAACTCATCCTCGGCTATTGGGAAAACACGACAGTGTCTCCAAGCTAAGCCTCCTGCTTTAGAATTAAAGAACTCTGGACACCAGCCAGCCTTCCTTACTTCCGCATTCCCACAGCTACTTCCTTGTGCACTGCACGTGCACCCTATTGCTTTCTCTTACTGTAGAACAGCACTTAATGGAAAGGCTTACCTTTCAGTAAGTTTTTAAGAACACAATGCAACATTGCTAATTACAGGTGTGATGTCATACAGTTGGTCCTAGGAGCTTGTGCCTCTTCCTTTGCTGAAGCCTTAGACCCTCTGTGTCCCGCGCTACCGTCTCACCAGCAAGAACCACGCAGTACACATAGGATACTTCTGCAGAAAGGCTTTAATCCTCTTGGGAGCTAGAGCATAAGCCACAGGGCGGAGACCCAGATAAAATGGAACCCATCCCTTATATAGGAAACAGACCCTGCTTCGGACGTGTCATTCTTGGATTGGTCAACTGCTCCCCGTCCCAGGTGATACCTTGGGAGTAGTGGAAAAATACCAACACGTGTGAGCTTTCTAGCTCACCTGGCGGTGCAGCGCCATCTATGGTGGAGAGTGTGGTTGCGGCCTTCTACATCTCCCCCTAATTTTACTTCTTTGCAGAAAGGCAACTCCCTAGGAAGGTAAAGATAGAGGTCGCACTTCCCAAAATGAAAACATTAAAATGGGCTTACACGGAATCTGCCCCTAGCCTCGTGACACCTGGAACCTATCCGGCCTGCCCTCCGCCATTTTTCTGGGAAAGGGAATATATGGCAGGAAACCCTTATGCAGAGCGACTTATCTCTCAGAGAGGGCCATTCTCTGTGTGATCTAGCTCCACAACCTTTAGGGCTAGCTAAGCCAAGCATTCCACCCTGTGCCATGGACCACAGTCCTAGGGGTGCAGGAGCTGGTTGGCTTAAACCTTACTGCTTCAACATAGATAACCACATATAAGCAGAGGCTCCCTGTTCCAGGGCAGCCAGCGCTGTGCAAAAACCACTTTGTCCCTAAGACTTTGGGATTTGAGTCAGCAGACCATCCAGAGGAGAAACACTATTCCATAGCATAGGACTGTTCCAAACATTCCAACCCCCACCCATTCTTTGAAGTAGGAGATGAAGGACACAATCCAGGACTGGAATTCTTTGGCCAGGCTTATGTCCACTCGCGTGGAGTTGATTGTCATGATGGACCGTCTCAAGGAGGACAGCAAATCATCAAAATTCTCCTGCAAGATATAAAGACAATTCTCGGGACAAGTTAGCCATTTTTATAAAGTTCTCATATGGTACATTGGTCACACATAAGGCTGGAGTTTTCCATTTATAGCCCAATTGGGCAAGTTGTCATAAGATATCCACCTGTTCTTGTACTAGGTCAATTATTTGATTAAGAATCATTATTTTATCTCTAATAGATGTATCTATGGTAACCTGCTGATCCAGGGCTATAGCCACTGTGGTAGATACCTGATTGAGGGTCTCTGTTTTCCATGGTATAGGCTGTGCTGCCATTTAAAAAATGTATAATGAACAGAGCATCGGGGGCAGTTTCTTTATTATTCCCTCCCTTTTTGTTTAAATAGATATTTATCCAATTTTTAATTTGAATAACCATGGCATTTTGTAACCTGTCTTGAAGATACCCATAGTGTTTAGCAGAAATAACTGACAGGATAAGGGAAACTGATAGCAAGCAATAACTGACAAAACAAGGGGAAATTCCAGCAGCACAGCAATGGCATAGCAACAATAACATTGTAATGTACAGCAACAACAGCATAGCAATAACTGACAGACCAAGGGCAGGAGCTGGACCATCCCTCAGGAACCCGCCAACTCTGCAGCAATCAGGTTAGACAGCTCCATAGCAGAGGCTTTGTCCTCAGGCCTCTGGACAGATGAATCCACAGCATGAATAGTAGCATTCCTAGAAAAAAAAAAAACATAAACTCTTCTCCCAAAATAACATTTAAGAATATTAAAAAACTCAGTGTAAAAATTTAGCACAGTCAGTACTGGAAGTAGGCTGGTCTTGAACTTAGAGACCTATAGGTCTCTGTTCCAAAGAGCAATCTTGTTTGCTTGTGCCATTACAGCAGGCCTTAGAATTAAACCATTTTAAATCTGGCATAGATGAGATTATTGTTTTAAAAATATGAGAAAACCGTTTTCCTGTTTTCAGCCTGGAGTCCTAAGATGACGTGGCCACTGGGGAACCCATACGGGGGTCTCTGTTTTTTACGGTATGGGCCGTGCTGCCCCAGTGGCGCCTAGGAAAAACCCAGGCCCTGTTTGTTGATATAAGGTTTAAGATTTATTGGCTCCTGTATTCCTTGCCGGTACGGTGGCCTTGGGTTCCAGAGCCCGCCCGCCATCCAAGGGCTGTGTGCGGCCCTGGGCCTGCTCGCTGCGCGGATCACCGTGTCCCAGGCCAGGAAGTGGTGGCTCCACCCCCAGGCACCCCTGCCTTCCCCGCGGGGCTAGCCTAGTTCTCTGAGGCTGTGATGGTGGTGGAGTGTGGCGGGAGCCGACACTCAGACCGAGGCGGCACAGGCCGCAATATCTCAAGGTCCGCGCCAGAGCCTGCGGCTCAAGGGGCCCATGGGAGAGGGCCGCTTTCCTACTAGCCAACTCTCAACATCTGTGCCACAGCAAAAGCGGCTGTAAACTCTCACAGATCCAGCCAACGACCCAATCACCCCAAAATCCAAGGGCCCTTCGCATCCATCTCCCTGCGGATCCTGAAACACCAGACAAGCCAAGCGTATACACAGTAATCTTTCAGGAGGACTTGAGTTCTTAAAATGCTAAGCAGTTCTTAAAAACTTAAGTCGCACTATGTAGATGTAATACGGTACTGCCTGTTTACTGCGTCTAAACCTTAATTGCGCTTTTATTATCATAAATACGACCAGCCCTGCCTGAAGTCAGCATCATTTAGCATAGCCAAATGGAGCCATAGCCATTTTAGCCTCTGAGACCCTCACAGTTTTAGATACATTGCAAGGTACAATTAGGTACAATTCTGGCCTGGCAGCTTGTGGCACCACTCTCATTATCGGTACTTCTGTGACACCCTCCAGGCCAGGCACCAACTGAGCCGGCGCAACGTGCTCCCCACCATAGCCATAGAGCAAAGCTCCGCTCCAGCCGCCCTCCAGCCCCAGCTGCACCCATTCCGAGCCCAAACCAGTGCATGGAGCAAAGCGGAACTCAGAGAAGCAGGCTTGCTGCTCTGCAAGGACCTCATTTAATCTTTTAGGGAATTTGGGCGTCGTTTAGTCTCTCTGGCTGCTTCCTGCTGTTATTGGGCCGCTGAATTTCAGGGGTATACACTACAACATTTCAGGAGGTCTCGGTGATTCAAACCACGTAAATCCCAAGTACACCCTTAGGCTCTCCTTTTCTGTGGAGACGAAAACAGAACCTCTTTTTCAAAACATCATATCCTTAGCAGTTTCTAAATTTAAATATCTTTCTCCTATCCAGTACACAACAGACAACACACATAACATAACATAAAGCTTTTGACCTTGTAAATCAGCCTTCTCCACCATTTTTACTTTTTTAAAATCATTGGGGGGTCCTTTTTAACTTATTTTCTTTTCTGTCTCCCCCATTCTTTACCGGAGGGTCATTTTTTAACTTATCTGGGTGCGCGCACAACCTCCCACTGCTGCTCAGTTTCTGATATGCTCTCTGGACTTTAGAGCGTACCTCTCTAAGCACGCATGCCTGCAGTTCTGAATCCTCCTTGTGTCCAAGGGGTCTCCGGCGGTGCAAAGTTCTTCTTTTTCTTCCTCCCGGGTATGGCACCAGATGTCCCGCGCTACCGTCTCGCCAGCAAGAACCACGCGGTACACATAGGATACTTCTGCAGAAAGGCTTTAATCCTCTTGGGAGCTAGAGCATAAGCCACAGGGCGGAGACCCAGATAAGATGGAACCCATCCCTTATATAGGAAACAGACCCTGCTTCGGACGTGTCATTCTTGGATTGGTCAACTGCTCCCAGTCCCAGGTGATACCTTGGGAGTAGTGGAAAAATACCAACACATGTGAGCTTTCTAGCTCACCTGGCGGTGCAGCGCCATCTATGGTGGAGAGTGTGGTTGCGGCCTTCTACACCTCTGCAGGATTTTTCAATCTGACATTCTCCCAAGGCCTGCAGCCATCATTCTAAGTTCTTGTGAAGTCTCTGTTTTACAGACCACATAGAAGTGAATTCATGCACTGTCCGACATTCTATTCTGGCTCGCTTCCTTGAGTTTTGTATCTGTTGTTCCACATAGCAGGGATTCTTCCCTTATGCACGTTCACACACACACACACACACACACACACACACACACAGTGTATATAGTCTTTGTTGATTGGCTATTTGTGAATAGAAATGCAGCAAACATGGAGTATAGATATTTCTTCAAGTTCTAAGTAGTGTATAGGGTAATTACTAAAAGTTAGATGGGGTTTTCAGGACAGATTCTGGCTCCATGGCTTGTGAGCTCTCCTCAGGGATACTATTTTCCTCGACCTTCTAAGCTACCCAAGTTTATCAGCTGACAAGCTCCTGTGAGTAGCTGAAGCCTGTAAAACTCCAGGGAAGAAGCAAAGACCAGCAGTGTACAGATGACAGCTCCCCTCCATGTTCTGTGAATTGAAGCTTGTGCAAATCTGTGTATTGGGCTCCAGACAGAATCAGAGATAATGGCTTCAGAAATAATTCTGACACCACAGCCATCTAAGATGTCTTTGCTGGGGAATTAAGTAATATAGTAATATACTCTCTTTTAAGGGTTTTAGACTCATAAAAATATTATAGATTATCACAAATACATTTATGCTGATTTTTCCTAGGACAAAGATAATTTAATTCTGTGTAGCTGATCTGTGTAGATGAGTCTCTCATCTGTTGCAAAACCAGAACCAATCAATAAGCTGTTCTCTCTGGAAAAGGACAAAGTCCTGTGGTTCTATAATAGTCTGTTTCTAGAAATGTTAAATATTTAAACTCTAGCCTCAAAATTAATAATATAAAAAATATGTAAGCCCTATGTTAGGATCTTCAGCTGCATACCATTTGATATCACTACCCAGCCCCCTTGTCTAACTAGATATCAGTGCATGAAGAAATATGTCAGACCAGGCCCACCACCATTCAGTGGTAGATGAGGGCAGGGCCTTGTGAGTGCAACTTCTCCCTAGGGAGTTCTTGACAGTTGAGGGCTGTTGAGGGAGGGGGAGTCATTGTTTTCAATGGCGTAGGCATTGGTGAGGCCTGAGCACCTCTCTACTCAAGCCCATGGGCAGTTCTTAATGCATTATAGATTTGAACATAGTGGGAGAGGGAGGTTATTGGACTTGGAAAGGAGATACCAAATAAGAGAAGCCAAAGAAATAAGTCAATAGAAACCCTATCTTTCAACTGACCCCATTCATTTACTTTTAAGATATGAATTATTTTCACCTATTTTATTTGATTTGAAAATGTGTGTTAACAGATCCATAGACTGAACATAGGGGTGGGATATAAGTAAGGTGATTAATAACTTACTAGTAAATGCTAGGGATAGAGGGATTTTAAGTTTCCTTACAATATTCATAATTTTCCAGATATTTACTAGGCCTTACATATAATTTTTGTAATGAGAAACAACCTTACTCTATATAGTTCCAATTAAAGTAAAATAAAATACCTTAATACTATTTTTAACTCAAATGTGGCCTAAGATACCTTTTGTGAAAAATTGCTAAAGGACAGATCATATATGTACAAAATTTACATCACCATAAAACATTATCTATTTGCAGGACAGTGAGTTAACTTCATTTATTCCATTAGAAAGATGTGAATACCTGACTTTAGTGGGAGTAAAGGCAGAGATTTCTAGGCAAAGGGGATCCAAGAACTGGTGAATACTCTGGGTATACGAAGAGAAGTTGAAGGGGGAAAATAGTTTACATTCTTTTTCTCATTGTCATATTAGAGGATGTCAACCCAGGCAGAAATATAGGAAGAATCACAAATGCTGTAAACTTAATTTTGAGCACAGAGAAAAGTAGAGCACGTTGGTGTCTCTCATTTCAGGTCATGTCTCCTGGTCTGGGGATGACAAAAGCTAGATTTACACTGTGTTCTATTGCTAGGAATGTTCTTGGCTCTTCATATCTCACCTCCTATGAGGTGGAAAATTCCAAAAAGGTAGCAGAAACATTTTCCTTGAGGGAGCTTGCAAATTCTTTAATGATTAACCTCTACAGTCTCACCAAAGCCTCTAAAAGAACAGAGGTGGGAAGCCTGAATTGCGTTTTCCCTGAGACTCACCTGCCAAACCCAGTTTGATCCTGAATCACATTCCAGGCCCTTCTCTATCCAGAAGCTCCAGAGAGTGGTTCACTGCCATTGCCTGATTAAAACTACAGCACACACACTGCACACACACGTGTGCGCGCACACACACAGACACAAAAGAAAAAAATCAGAAATAAAACTGAGCTAATGAAAGAGTCCAACCCTAGTCTCCAACTTAGGGATCAACAAGGCCAGGGCAAAACAGGATATCTGTGGGTGGCAGAAGCAGTCTTAAGAAAAACACCCAGTCCATTGTGTATTGAAACCCGAGGGGGCAGAAACTGGCTGAAACTGGTTTAAACTAGACTTGCTTTTGTCCTGATGTTGACCCACCCCATATGTTAATTTGAACTGACCAATGGTGTTGCTGTTGCTATGCTTCCCCGTGATGTAATGTTGAAACCCTATAAATGCTCACTGGAAAAATACACAGAGAGCTCAGTCTCATGGGAGTACTGGGAGTACTGAGTTGCCCGTTGGTGCCTTCAACAAGAAAGAATCCTCTTGCTGTTTGCATCCTTTGGCGTGGCTTATTGAGTCTGGGGGATCCTTCCTGAACCCTAGAAATTAGAGTCTTTCACTTCCAGTCACAAAAATCCTGACACTACAGATATCTAAAAAGTGGGGTATTTGAGAAAACATGAAAGATGACTTATATGCAAAAATTTATGCATATAAGAATTAAAATTATTCAAAAATGTCTTTGGAATTATTTAAATATATTAATTATATTCAAATATAAATTATATTTAAATGTGAGCATGAAAGTATATCTGTTATATGTCAAAACAGTGACTTAATTCTCTTAAAATACTTCTAAAATTATTTTAATTTCTAAAAGATACAATTGAAATTTTAGTATTTATTCACTTACAAAGACTTCAAAATATGTGGATAAATTGGCCAATCTTTTTCCTCTGAGTTCTAAAGTAATGTCTTCATGATTTAAAATGATTGTTACAGACTTTATGAATTTGTATCTAGAAATATCTATATAGATACATACTTTATTTTAAAAGGTTTTGTTTAAATAGTATGGTACCATATTTATTTCTTGTAACTTGCTTTTCTCACCTAACAGTATTTCCAGGATTCACATAGACTTAATTTATTTATTTTTTTTATTTAACACATACAAGTTCTCAATGTGGATCCACTGGTTTGGTTTTGTTTTAATAAAAGTAATAAGGTTGAGTATAAAGATATTAATGAAGAGTTCTTCCTCATACATATTTTCAGCCCTTCTCTCCTTTGATTATAAGTACTCACCTTCTCAGCAAAGTGTTAAAATTTCTCAATGAAGCAGTCATGTCACAGCTATTAAGTTTCAAAGTAAGCTTTAGAAATATCACATAAAAAATACTCTTTAAGGGGCATTGAAGTCAACACAGGACACACCCAGACACCAGATTCTCAGCGCAAAGGAAATTTATTTTCCCCAGAAGGATAAATAGCTGGCTCTGGATCAGGCAAAGACAGCCCAGTTGTTTCTATGGGGTAAATAAATCTCCTTCATGATCAGAATATAGTGTCTTTGTGTGTCCTGTACTGACTCCAAGCTCCTTCAGTCATGAAAAGCTTAAAAAAAAAACAAAAAACTTCTTTTAAAAGGTGCTTTTTACTTTAATTTGTAAAATCAAAATTTTCCAGAGTTAAAACAAGAAAAGCAAACAAACAAAAGTACAAAAAAAACATACTGAAAGAAAAGCTTGAAATGAAAATGGTCAAAGAAAGTTGGCAAGAAAAAGATCAAAGTTTTTCCCAAAACTGTCTCTAGACTTCTAGAAAAAAATAAATGTATATCTCCATCCCAACAACACCCAGTCCAGAAAGCTTGATAATGTCTTCAGAAGTCAGGAGTCTATGCAGGTCTCTAGGAGAAGAACACTTCAACCAGGTGCCTCTAAGTTATCAAAGAAGGCTCATGCTGCCATATCACAGCACAAGGAATGACCATGGAACTTCACCTGCTTTAAAGGAAATCAATAAAGACATTGCTGGCATATGCTGACTCCAGGAAGTCAGTGTCCTCAGTGTCTGTGTCTGGAAGTGGTGTTGTAGCCTTTAATAGACTCCAGAGAGGTCAGATACCCAGAATCCATGAACATCTAAGCCTGGGTATCCCTTAGCAGCTGGGATGCCACAGGTTGTCCAAGGAGAACAAAAATAGACTGTCCTGTGCCAGTGCATGGTTCTGACCATCAAGTCAACTCAACATATAATCTTTGTCTTGAGATACAGAAGCACAATGTTGCCAACATTGGTTTAGCTTGTAAAGCTCAGCTACCAAGCCCTATACCTCGTAAATATATATTTGGATTGTTTCCAGTTTTTCACCATAGAAATTATGCCATGATAACAATGTATAGATAGATTCATGTCTGTTTCTCATAGAAGAGATAGCCAGAAATAAAAAGCCATTACATTCTGTAATGCATCACTCAACCATTCTCTGTATTACTAGAAAAAACTACTTGAGTCACAATCTAAGGATGCAGTTCATTGTGGCAGCAGTCACACTGATTCCAAATCAGGAAGCAGGCACGACACCTTACAATAAATCTCATGAAATGGTATCACCTATGCTTAGGATGTAGTCAGTCTCCTACTTCAACTGGCCTGGTACAGAAACTCTGTCACAGGCAAATCCAGAGGTTTGTCTCCTACGTGTGTCTGGATCTTATCGAGTTAACAATATTAAGTATTACAATCCTTATTGTTCTTTTTAAAAGAATATGATGATGGGATGGCCCCGGCGGCATGCGAGCCAGACAGAGGCTGCTGCTGCCAAAGCAGTGCAGGGTGTCCGGACGAGCGGCAGAGTCAGGCGGCTGGATGCGGTGGACGACAGAGTAAATGGACATAAGGCTATACATAAAGCTAGACATTTATTACTTAAAGAAAGGAAAACATAGACAAACACAGAAAAAACAAAGACACACATACACACACACACTCACACACACACACGCATGCACCCACCCACATGCACCAGAGAGAGAGAGAAGATGGCAGCGGGGGGGAGGGTCAAAAGTGGCTGGGATGGGCATGGTTAGTTCTTAAAGTGTCCCAATGAAATAACAATCCTCTATCAAGTATGTGTTAGTGAAACACTTTTGTCCCCAGAATCACCATCAGTGAATTTTAAAGCAGGTACCACGTAACAGTTTAAACAGAGATTGACAGAAGTCAATACAATCCACTGTGATACAGAGTAAGAAAAATAAGGCCAGAAGGGAAGAAAGGATGGCAAAGACATAAGGATCCCCTAACCTATTTTTGCCTGGGCCATCTTGGCTGTGGTGACAGATGACAGCATTCTACTCAGAGAATTTGAGCCACTTCAAAGTTGTGCTTCCCTCATGAATAACATTCATCTTACCATTACACGTTTTCTCTTGCACCTGCCAATTCAGGTGACAAACGTCTAGAAGAGAAGTGTGACAGCTATTTCTCCTAGACATCTGAAGACTGTACAGTCTTCTATCAGGGCCAAATATTGCAAAAATGTCACTGAAATGTTCACACTCTCATTTTATTTTTTTCTTTACCCAGGGCAGTTTGGAAGAGCCTAACATACATGAAATTTCATTTTGAAATTCCCAAATGACTTATCAACAACAAATAAAAGTCATGTCATGAAATTTTTCCCTATAGGATATTAAAAATCTAGGTCATTTGATCTGTGAGTTTAATATTCAAATTAAATATGACCATGGAAGATATATACCTTGAGGAAAAAGTAGGAGGGAAAAAAAAAGAGAAAACCAGGGCGCCCTCAAGACTGTTTTTAAACTGTACAATTATATAAGGTATTGTGTTCTGTTTCTCTGAGCCAATAAATAGTAAAGATCTCACAGAAATATCTTTGGAGGAGAAAAGAATAAGTTTAATGAAATAAATTGTCATACCCAAATCCACAATCCCTGACAAGCCGACAAGGAAACCAAGAGTCCCATATGTAAATGCAAAGAGCCTTTATTTTAATCAAGTTTGCAAACTCAATCTTCCCGCGTGTTCAATATGGAGTAACTGGAGAACCCCCAGCTCAATTAGAATAGGGTTTTATAGTAGTAAAGGTGGGGGTGAGGAGTTTCTGAGGTTTTAAGACTCCTGATTGACTGACATTCGTCTAGGGTTTCCTGATGACTGTGAGTTGCAGGTGTTTCTATTTACAGTGCTTGGAATGCCAGGAATTCCCTTAGACTGGTCTGCTCTTGGGTGGGGGTCGGGTGATCTCAGCTTGTGGTTTCTCCTGCAGCCTGACTTCATCTCAGGGTAAACAATTGAGACTCCAGCCTCTACTGAAATTCATTGATGGCCAGAGTCCCAGGTTGTAGTGCCCGTTCTACCCTTGCTCCCTGGGGTATGTCTCGAGGACAGTTTTGGTCAGCCAGCTAAAGCTTCCTGCTAGTTCCTGTGCTCACTCTGCCATAGCCTGGTGATTTAGCTGTAGAGCATTGTTTCATCTTTGGTATGGTAATTTCCCACCTGCCTGGGAGGAAATCCTATGCAGCCAGCTCCCCGCTGCCTGGGAAGGATTTCCTATACTGTGCCAGGTTCCCCCCTGCCTGGGTGGGAATTCCTTGACTGGGGCCTAAGTTTATGAGCTTGGCAAAAAGCTGAATAAAGTGGCATTTGGCTGATCGCCTTTCGAATGACAATGGTCTCTTGTGTCTTTCTTTCAATCTCCAGGCCTTTGCCCAAACTCAAGTAAGGTACGGTTGTGCGCGAACTGTACTGAGAGGGTAACACAGAATCGGGTGTTACACCAAGTGATAATGGTTGGAGGAAGTAAAGACTTAGATTATGATGACCGGCCCTCACATTTATAAAGTTGAACTTTTTCATCCTTATTTCATTTTATCAATATGGCAGATGATTCTCTGATAGATTCTCTGAGAAACTCATAACTCAATACTTCTTGGTTTGGGCTGTGTGTGATCCTAGTGACAGATGCTTTAATAGGGGCCAGGACCTACCTACATCACTCAGAAAGTTCTTGATGCACAAGCATGAGGCCGTGAATTTGATCCCAGAATGCTCATTAAGTAAGTCGGGTAGGGTGACATGTGTTTATAATCACCATGCTACAGAAGCAGAGACAGCTGGATCCCTGGGGCTTCTGACCAGCAAGCCCAACCTGTTAACTACACTCAGGACCAGTGAAAGACTCTATCTCAAAAATAAATAACAAGGTAGATAGATAAATACATTTTGTATGTATATCAATTAAAAAAAGATATCCAGATTTGTCTATTCACCACTACATATATATGTGCACATGTGCCTTTATGTACTCTTACATACACACACACCCATACATTCATGAAATAAAATGACATTGGTAGTAGTAGTCTATCAGATTGAAGAGACATGGATTGTGTTCATGTCAGTGTGTACTGTGAGCTCACTAACTGTGCACTTCATAACTTACATGGTTATCACCTTAATTCTCATAAACCTTTATGTCTTGATCAGCAACTTTACCTCATTTTAGAGAAGGAAATTAAATAAACTCTATTGTGACAAAATCATATGGCTATAGCTGTTAAAAATGCTGCAAGATCCCCAGCGGCAGTAGGCAGTCAGGCCCACAGAGCAGCCAGTCCCAGGCAGAGATGGCTGCCGGTCCCTGACACATGGCAGGTGGACTGTTCAGTCCCAGGCAGAGACAGCTGCTAGTACCTAGTGGTGGCTGGTCCTGGGCGGGCTGGTCCCAGCAAGCCCAGGGGTGTGAGCAGGCAGCAGGTCGAAGGCACAGGGACAGACACATCGTACAAAATAGACTTGGATATTTATTACTTGGGGGGCGGTGAGAAGAAAGAGAAGAAGAGGAGAGACAGAGAAGAGAAGCTGGAGAGAGGGGAACGCGCAATAAAAGAGAGGACAGTCAGAATCAAGATGGCGAGAGAAGGGCAGGGGTCACCAGGAGTGGGCATGACTTGTCTCTTAAAGTGACAATTAACCATAACAATAGCTGTCATCCTGTAATTCACACGATTAAAATGCAGATAGTCTTACTTCAAGACCTAAGCTTAACTATGGTGCAATTAGTCCTCATGATTAGATTTCTTCTTTTTTGGTGATTTTTTTTTTTACTGATTTTATTGAGCAATATATTTTTCTCTGCACCCCTTCCTCCCTATCTCCTCCCCTTCTACCCTCACCCCTGGCTCCCATGCTCCCAATTTACTCAGAAGGTATTATCTTTTTCTACTTCCAATGCAACTTAGATCCATGTATGTCTCTTTTAGGGTCCTCATTGTTTTCTATGTTCTCTGGATTTGTGAATTGTACACTGGTTTTTCTTTGTTTTATGTCTAAAAACCACTTATGAGTGAGTACATATGATATTTGTCTTTCTGGGTCTGGGTTACCTCACTCAATGATGTTTTCTAGATCCATCCATTTGCCCACAAATTTCACTATGTCATTTATTAATTGTTTCTCTCAGTGTATGTGCTGCTGAGGTTATATTTAGGAAGTGGTCACCTGTGTCAATGGGTTCAAGGGTACGTCCCACTTTCTCTTCAATAAGGTTCAATGTGGCTGGCTTTATGTTGAGGTCTTTGACCTATTTGGACTTGAGATTTGTGCATGGCAATAGATATGGATCTATTTTCATTCTTCTACATATCCAGTTATAACAGCACAATTTCTTGAATATGCTTTGTTTTTTCCATTTTATATTTTTTGTTTCTTTATCAAAAATCAGGTTTTCGTAGGTGTGTGAATTGGTATCTGGGTCTTCTATTTGGTTTCATTGATCCTCCTGTCTGTTTTTATGCCAATGTCAGACTGTTTCATTTACTGTAGCTCTGTAGTAGAGTTTGGAGTCAGGGATTGTGATGCCTCCAGACGTTCTTTTATTGTACAGCATTGTTTCAGCTATCCTGAGCTTTTTGCTTTTCCATATTAAGTTGAATATTGTTCTTTCGAGGCATGTGAAGAATTTTGCTGAGATTTTGATGGGCATTGCATTGAATCTGTAGATTGATTTTGGTAAGATTGCCATTTTTACTATGTTAATTTTACCTACCCAAGAGTATGGGAGATCTTTCCACTTTCTGGTGCCTTTCTCAATTTCTTTCTTCAAAGATGTAAAATTCTTGCCTTGATGGTCTTCTGTTCGTTTGGTTATAGTTACTCTGAGATATTTTATGCTATTTGTGGCTATTTGTGAAGCATGATGTTTCTCTGATTTCTTTCTCAGCCCATTTATCATCAGGGTAAAGAAGAGCTATTGGGTTTTTTTTTTTTTTTGAGGTAATCTTGTATTCTGCTACATTACTAAGAGTAATTATGAGGTGTAGAAATTCCATGGTAGAATTTTGGGGATCCATTATGTAAACTATCATATCATCAGCACATAGTGAGAGTTTGACTTCTTCTTTTCTGATTTGTATCCCCTTCGTCTCTTTTTGTTGTCTTATTGCTCAAGTTATAACCTCAAGTACTATATTGAATAGATATGGAGAAATAAGACAACATTGTTTTGTTCCTGATTTCAGTGGGACTGCTGCGAGTTTCTCTCCGTTTAGTTTGATGTTGGCTGTTGGCGTACTGGATATTGCCTTTATTATGTTTAGGTGTTTTCCTTTTATCCCTATTCTCTCTAAGACCTTCATAATAAAGGTGCATGCTATTTTGTTGAAGGCTTTTTCAGTATCTAATGAAATGATTATGTGGTTCTTTTTTTTCACTTTGTTTATATGGTGGATTACATGGATAGATATTTGTATGTTGAACCATCTCTGCATCTCTGGGATGAAGCCAACTTGATTACGGTGGACGATTTTTCTGATATGTTCTTGGACTGGGTTTTCCAGTATTTTATTGAGTACTTTTGTATCAATGCTCATGAGTGAGATTGGTCTGTAATTCTCTTTCTTAGTAATGCCTTTGTGTGGTTTGAGTATGAGGGCAATTGCAGCCTCTTAAAAAAAGTTTGGCAATGTTCCTTCTGCTGCTATTGCTTGGAACAATTTGAGGAGTATTGGTATTCTTTTTTGAAAATCTTGAAGAATTCTGCACTGAAACAATCTGATTCTGGAATTTTTTTTGGTTGAGAGACTTTTGATGACAGTTTATATATCTTTAGCAGTTATAGGTATTATTTATATTAATTTACTATATTATATATTTATATTAATTTACTTATCTAATCTTCATTTAATTTTGGTAAGTGATATTTATCCAGAAAATTGTCCATTTCTTTAAGTTTTCCAATTTTGTGACATACAGGATTTTGAAATATGACTTAATGATTCCCTGGTTTTCCTCTGTGTCTTTTGTTATGTCTCCCTTTTTATTTCAGATTTTGTTAATTGGAATAGTCTCCTTCTGCTTTTTGGTTAGTTTGGATAAATGTTTGTCTATTTTGTAGATTGTCTCAAAGAACCAACTCTTTGTCTCATTGATTCTATGTATTGTTTTTTTTCTTTGTTTCTATTTTGTTGATTTCAGCTCTCAATTTGATTTATTTCCTGCCGTTTAGTCCTCCTGGATGAATATGCTTCTTTTTATTCTAGAGTTTTCAAGTGTTCTGTTAAGTCACTAGTGTGGAACTTTTTTGAGCTTCTTTATGTAGGCATTTAGTGCTATGAACTTGTCTCTTAACACTGCTTTCATTGTGTCCCTTAAACTTGGATATGTTGTGTGGTCATTTTCATTGCATTTTAGGAAGTCTTTAATTTCTTCTTTTATTTCTTCCTTGACCCATTGATGATTCAGGTGAGCATTGTTTAATATCCATGTGTTTGTGGGCTTTCTGGAATTAGAATTGCTCTTAAATTCTAGTTTTATGCCATGGTGATCCAATAAGACACATGGGGTTATTCTAATTTTTTAAAATCTGCTCAGGTTAGCTTTGTCACCGAGTATATGGGCAGTTATTGAGAAGGTTCCATAAAGAGTTGAGAAGAAGATATTTTCTTTTATGCTTGGATGTAATGTTCTATTGATGTCTGTTAAGTCCATTTGAGTCATAACATCTGTTAGTTCCTTTATTTCTCTGTCAATTTTCTGTTTGACAGACCTGTCCAGTGGTGATAGTGGGGTGTTGAAGTCTCCCACTATTAGTGTTTGGGGTTTAATGTGTGATTTAAGCTTTAGAAGTGTTTCCTTTACATATAAAGGTATCCTTGCGTTTGGAGCACAGATGTTCAGGATTGAGATTTCCTCTTGATAGATTTTTCCTGTGACTAATATGAAATGTCCTTCTTTGTCTCTTTTGTTTGATTTTAGTTTGAAGTCTATTTTGTTAGATATCAGGATAGTTATACCCGCTTTTTCTTAGGTCCTTTAAATTGGAAAATTTTTCCCCAACCCTTTACTCTAAGGTGATGTCTATTTTTGAGGTTGCGGTATGTTTCTTGTATGTAACAGAAGGATGGATTCTGTTTTTGTATCCAATCTGTTAACCTGTGTCCTTAATAGGTGAGTTGAATCTGTTTATATTAACAGATTTTTAATGACCAAGGATTGATAGCTCCTGTTATTTTAGTTTTTGTTATTGGTGATGCTATTGTGTGTGTGTGTGTGTGTGTGTGTGTGTGTGTGTGTGTGTGGTTTTTCTTCTTTGGGATTTGCTACTGTGAGTTCATCTATTGTCTGTTTTTGTGAATGTAGCCAACGTCCTTAGGTTGCAGTTTTTCTTCTAGTACTTTTTGTAGGGCTGGGCTTGTGGCTCTATGTTGGTTAAATATGGTTCTGTTATGGAATATCTTGTTTTGTCGGTCTCTGGTAATTTTAAGTTTTGCTAGGTATAGTAGGCGGGGTTGGAATCCACTGTCTCTTAATGTTTTGATTATTATGCGGTGAGGAGGCTTCTTTTTGATACAGCCTTTTAGATGTTCTGTAAACTTCTTGTATCTTCATATACTGAAAGACCCCCGATATGGGGAGACTCTCACTCAAGCCTTGGGATGACACGACCCCCCCACCCCAGTAACTCACAAGAGTTACTCCTTGCTGCAATCACATGAGGTTTTAATCAAGACGAGAACCAGTGCACTGGGGCCAAGACTCAGAACCCACACAGGGAAAGAGTTTGACCCTGAGTGCCCAGGAGAAGGGGTTTTTATAGGAAGAAACCACAGCCCAGGAATCCGAAAGGGGCAGGGAGGGTGTCACAGAAAATTCCAAAAATACCAGTGATAATCACAAGGGGCAACTCCCTGCCTCTCAAGATCACTCTCAAGGTCATAATCAGCTAGTTCCTAGTTCTTGAAACACAGTATTCCAAAAATACCAATGATAATTACTAGGGGGAAACTCCCCGTTTCTCAAGATTATTCTCAAGATTACAATCTAACTTTATCTTCAGCTAGTTTCTGAAATCCTAAACTGGCTAATCCTAGATTTCCGATTTTTCTCTCCCTTCTAGATTTTTGGCTCTACTTTTTCCTGCTGGGGGATCTGGATTTATCCAGGTCTTTCAATACATATCTTTCTTTAGGTTTGGGAAAGATTTTTTTATTATTATTTTGTTGAATATATTTTCTGTGCTTTTGAGTTGGACTTCTTCTCCTTCTTTTATTCCAATTATTCTTAGGTTTGGTCTTTTCATGGTATCTTATATTTCCTGGATATTTTGTGTTAAGCTTTTGTTAGAGTTAATGTTTTCTTTGGCCAATGAGTTTGTTTCTTCTATTGTATCTCCAGTTTTTGAGACTCTTCCCTCCAGCTCTTGTGTTCTGCTGTTTGTTCCTGATTGTTTTCTCATAATTTCCGTTACTATAATTTCCTTGGTTTGTGTTTTCTTTATTATCTCTAAATTATTATTTCTAAATTATCTTTATTATTTTCAAGTCTTAAATCATTTCTTTTGTGTGTTTGATTGCTTTTTCTTAATTTTCTTTAAGCATTTGTTGATTTATTCCAATTTTTGTTTGTCTTTTCCTCCATTTCTTTGAGGGAATTTTTCATTTCCTCATTAAGGGCCTCAAACATTCTCCTAAAGTTATTTTTAGGTCATTTTTTTTCTGCTTCATCTATATGTTTGTTCAAGTCTTGCTGTTGTAGGGTCACTAGTTTTTACTGGTGTTGTGTTGCTCTTTGTGGTGTTGAGTGTGTTCTTACCTTGTCTACCCATCTTTCCCTCTGAATGGAGTAGTTGGGGCTGTGTCTCTGGTAAACAGCCTTCCAGGTGCCAGTGGATCCAAGGCTCAGATAGTTGCTTCTTGTAGTACAGTTAGGGCCATGGTTTCAGTCACCCTGGAGGTCACTTAATGTTTCTGGACTTTGCTCAGTGCTCCTGGAGTTCACTCTACAGTGCTGGGTGTTGTTAGGGCCTGCTCTGTCCGTGGTGGCTCCCTAGTATGTGCCCCTGTGTAGGTCACTGCCTTGGGCCTGCTCTGACTGAGGTAGCTGGTTCAGACCTGCTCCTTCAGAGGTCCCTGACTTAGGCCTGTTCCAACAGAGATTCTAGATTTCTTCTTATATGCGTGCATGGGTGTTAGGTTTTCAGGAAGTCTTGAACTATTAATATCTGTTACCACCTGTTTGATTCCCTCTCAAGAAACTTTAAGAAGTGTGTGTGTAGTTTATGTGTGTATGTATGTATCTATATATGTATGTATGGGTTTGTTATTAGACACATAATATACAACAACAAATATTTGAAAGAATAATTCTCCTTCAAATGCTTAAGATTAAAGAACCTTAAGAATCAGACTACTTGTGTTCAAATCTCAGTACTTATATTTACTGTGTTGTGACTCTGGGCAAATCTTTTGACACTCACTTTGGCAGAGGTAATAAAAGTTCCTTCTTTTTATTAGTGCTGTGCTGATTAAACACTAAAGACGGAAAGACTGAAACAGTGTTTGCCAATCATAAAGCAACCAAATGAGGAATCCATTTCACAGACAACTTTCATCATTGTCAAGTTCCAAAGAAACTCAGGACAAATGTCTAACTATGGTGCCCATTAGCAAACTAAAGAGTTCACTCAGTGCTTGTGGCTCCCATTGGCTCTTCCCTTCCTGCCTGTCTCCTGCCCTAAACCTCCACAGGTCAGGGGCCTGCAGCTTCCCTTCCCTGCAGCTTCCCTTCCTCTAAAAACTTGCCATTTCAGCCAGAAAATATGCTCTCTTGCTTTCTTTGCCCTCTTGACTCTCTATTGAGTCTCTTCATTCCTGTCTTTGACCTCTGTTCCTGGCTGTTGGCCCCTCCTCTTGGTCCTTTCCCCTCTCTTTATTCTATTCCTCTCTTGCTCTGCCCCTGCCCTCTTCTCCTCTCCCAGTTCAGTCGGGACACTTCAGATGCCTCTGACTGAACTCACTCTCATATCCACAATAAAATCCTTCTCCTCAACCATACATTGGAGCAATCATGTCTTCATTTTATTCAATCAGATTCTGGCAAAAAGAATGGACATCTTATTCATACCAAAGACTTATTGAGATTCAAAAGACGACCACTAATAAATGAAAGATAAAGAAAACATCTTACACAATAGAAAACTATACTTCACACCATAGCTATAGGCATAATTTACTCATGGGATAAAAAAAAAAAAACCCTCTGCTGCTCTTTGTGGTTTTAGACTTTGATTACTGCATCAGGGAGAAAAAAAAAATTCTGTGTGAATTTCAAAGGATTAATTCAATGTGGTTAATCACAGAAATAATTTGTAGCCTTTGTGAAAACACATACTTTCTGTTTTTACTATAGAGGTTTGAATTCCTCATAACTGACGTGGCTTTGGTCATCCAGGGTTTGGGAAACTGGCTGGCAGATTTTTTTTTTTAAGAGAGAAAAAAAATCTCATTTAACAGTTACCTACTGTAGCTAGTTATCTAGGCCATTATATGTCAAGGAATACTAGCAGAGTCAGGCTCCAGATGACAGTTTATTGGGTTGTCAGCTCATTCCCTGGTGTCTGTCTTTAGTAACTTCCTGCCAACTATGCATGTCCCTCCCTCCAGCGAGGGTTATGACATGCTGAAGTTTTTGAAGAATGCTTACTAGAAATATATTAATACTCTAACACTCTGTTCTGTCAGTAATTAAAACTAATTAAATTTACTGAATCAGAAGTAATACTTTTTAATGAAGAATTTAAGCAATTGAAGCAGGTGCTTCATAACTGCTAAATCAGCATTTTTCAACCTGAGGGTCAAACAATCCTTTCACAAAAGTTGCTTAAGTTCATTGGACAACACAGATATTTTACATTATAATAATGTAGAAAAATCACAGTTGTGAAGTCACCTTGAAAATAATTTTATTATTGGGGGTCACCACCAATTAAAGGTTGCATCATTAGGAAGGTTGAAAACGACTGTGCTAAATAATGAAAATAAAAAAAGATTCTGCCTCAGAGAGAACCTTTTTTCTCCTCTACGTCAGTT
The DNA here is from genome assembly GCF_982192425.1 of Myodes glareolus. Lineage (NCBI taxonomy): Eukaryota > Metazoa > Chordata > Mammalia > Rodentia > Cricetidae > Myodes > Myodes glareolus. The sequence continues at coordinate 73,961,011 of NC_142041.1, read as the reverse complement.
TGCTGCTTCTTTTTCCTAATGACCTTGTGAAATCAGCATCACTTCGCCATCACGCTGATGAAGAAACTGACAGCTGGGTAGTTGAATAAGCTGTTCAAGATTCCGTGCACAGCCAAAGGATGAGCTAACAAAGCAGATTCCTACCAACCTTTTGTTCAGAACCTTTCCTCCTAACTAACAAGGGACAGCTATTTTTACCACATTGAAAGGTGTATTCGACCAAGGATTTTCCTAGTGTCTTCTCAATTTATCGCAACACTCTCAGCAACCCTACCTTTTTAGTCTCTGCTTGAAGCACTCCACAGCCCCCACAATGAGTAGGCAGGGAAATTGGCAGCACAGGCCAGAGTCAGATTTAGTCAAACATCAATGCACTTGTAAAAGTCCTTGTAAAAAAATGTCTTTCATGCTCTGCCAAGCAGTGGAAGAGAGGCTGACATGCAGGTTGTATGAACTTTCATTCCCAAACCTCTGAGTTTTCTGCTCTGCAGCTTCCAATGTCTCTACAGATTTCTTCATCTTCCTTTCAACACACTTAGAAATGTCTTTCCCCACAGGACACATAGAATTTTTGGGTGGTCCTTCAGTATTCCACAGTGGTATGTGTTCATCATGTTAAGCAAGCTTCTAGCCTGACCCAGGTTGCAATTTGCAGGACAGAAGGCAAATATCTGTACCTTTCTTCCTCCTTATGATAGCCATCGCTACCCACATCTGCTCCAGCCTTTCTGGATTTCTTCATTTGAAACCTTTCCTCTAGATCTCTTGGTTTAGCAAAATTGGTGACATCTTCCAATGAGGAACAGTAATTTCTCAGCTTTGAGCAAAACTCTACATAGAGCTGAGGGGACTTCATGACTGTGATTATTGTTTTCCAGCCTCATTCCACTGCACTGACACATTCAATTCCCTAATCACTGCACACTTGCCACGGGCTTTGTTAGCCCTGGTGCTGATAAACTGCCTTTGGCTCCCAGCAGACAGTCAAAAGAGGTTCATACCAGCAGCCAGAGAATCGCTGGGAATGCCAGAGAGATTCAAGCTTTATGCTGAGGTAAAAGTAGGCAGCTTTGGGGTCAGGAATATTCCAGATAATAAAGATACCATGACCTGAGAACTAGAAGAAGAAAAGTGAACACACATTTATATGTTGAATGAATGGGGTATGCTGGGAGATAATAGTGTATCCAAGTGAGTATGGGATGTGCACATATATATGGTGTGTGTGCGTGTGTGTGTGTGTGTGTGTGAGTGTGTGTGTGTGTGTGTGTGTGTTTCAGAGAAGAAGGAGGGAAGGTTGTATTCTAAATGTGGAACAAGAAGGATGCGAAAGAACAAATGAAGTTAGTATTGTTGGAATTAATGATCACCCCAGGCTCCAGCTAAGATTTTAAATTCTGTTATTATACAATCAAGGAGTCAAACAGAAAATAGAAATGACCCTACACTAATGGCTATCTTTTTATTCTTTTCTACATACATAAAGACCAGAAAAACCAATGTGTGTAGGGAATCTAGATTTAAAAATGTGTGTGACATGAAATCAAAAAGGGGTCCTAGTGGGGTAGAGAAAGAGACCTAAGGCGGGAACACCAGGCAGTACTAAGAGAAAAAAAATAGATTGTATGTTTTCCCTCATATATAGAATATTCATATATGCATATTCACATATGTTTCTATAACATATAGTCAGACAGGGAGAAATTTGGAGAATGAATGAGATAAGTAATTGGGTAGAGAATGGATGATAGGGTTGGGGTTGTCAATATGAAAAAAGGGCAATGCCATATCCATGAACCTGTCATAGCAAAATTCATTATTTTTATTTATTTATTTATTATGTATACAATATTCTGTCTCTGTGTCTGCCTGCAGGCCAGAAAAGGGCATCAGATCTCATTACAGATGGTTGTGAGCCACTATGTGGTTGCTGGGAATTGAACTCAGGACCTTTGGAAGAGCAGGTAATGCTCTTAACCGCTGAGCCATCTCTCCAGCCCGAAAATTCATTATTTTATGTACCTAAAAAAGAAAGAAAGAAAAGAAACCCTGGGGTGGATGAAGTTCTAACTTCCTAAAGCCTGGATATCGGACTTTCCCTCTTGACGTTCTCTGATACTTACCTAGTCTAACATGAGAAGCTGGATTCTGGTGTTATTAAGTACAAGGTACTGGAGACAGACTGCATGGGTCTGATTTCTGATTCCAGTGGCTTGTTCTGTAAACCAGGGTTAAGTACTTAGGACTTGGTGTCCCAGATCTTTATTTATAAAATAAAAAGATGTTGATCTTTATGAGTTGTTTTGTATACTGAATACTCATTTAAATAAAAACTAGCATAGTCTACTGCATACATAAAAGAGGGCCTCAACAAGTGTAATTATTACTACTACTTATTACTGTTATAAAGTTCCTTCCAGAATATGATCATTTAGGCTTTCTTAATTATCTTAAAATTTACTTCTTAATTAACATATAAAATGTTTAAGGCATATTCATAGCAAGTGACAGAACAGAGACCAGAATGTCTTTATCTTATATTATGCTTATGTAAGCACTTTGGGCCTCAGTTTTTTTGTAATGAAAATATAATTTATTTCAGTGGTATTGATACTCATAAGAAATTCATGTAGTTGCTTCAGAATCTGGAATAATATATTGCATAAGTAACTGATATACACACTACATATGGAATAAATATCAATTCAATCTCATTTTATGCATAAATAAATATTTACTAGTAAACTTTTTGAGGAATTCCATAAGAAAACATAGGAAATTAACATTTGTTTCATCAAAGACAATGTGAATACAAATTCTTCTATAGCTATTTTAGGAACTGAAAATTGTACTTGCAACAGAATAATAGGTGTCTACATCTGTTTCTCATTCCTATAACAAAATACCTGAGGATAAGAACTTTCTAAAGAAAAAGTACTTATTTAGCTCGCAGTTTTAGAAGCTGAGATTCAAATAGCCTAACTCCCGTTCTGGGACTTTTGGGCAATAAAACCTTATGGTGGATACATTATGGAGGAAACAAGGAAGAAAGACAGGGTAGAACCAGAAACCAGATAACCACAATCTACACTCTCAAGAATTAGCTCAGTGTCCCATAGAACTGTGTTAACTCCTTTGGAGGGAAGTGGCCCAATGACCTTATTAGATTCAACCACTGAAAGGTCCCATCATCTTATAACACTGCACAGTGAGGACCAAGCTTCCAACATATGAACCCTTGGGTTGCAAATTGCATCCACAACTAATGGGCATAAAAAGAGTGTGGGTAGGAGATCTTCCCTCAAAATACACAAGGAATGGATAGATGCAAAGCAAACACGAAAGAAGATGACCGAGGAAAGTTCCATAGAAACACGAGTGTTAACCTCATAATACAATAATATATAAAGAAATATATATTTTATAATTCCAGGTGATCCTCTATTTAAAAATAATGCAAAAATGCATACATTTACGAGACTAAGTAAAGTGGGGTTTGGGCAGAAGGAAGACTGGCCCAAACAAACCTCTGCACTTTTAGTGTGGGTGAGTGAGTCATCTTAATTGTGAAATTTCTGTACCTCTGTTTTCTCTCAGACCAACCACCTTTTTCATTCCATTCTTTCTCTTAAACCTTATTTTCAAGCACCTGAAACCAAGTACAAAAGAATGAATCCTTTCCCTCTCCCATATGAAGCCAGGTTCCATCCTTCCCAGCCACAATAACACAGAATGTTTCTACTTAATCAGTAAAATTGATGCAACCAAACAAAAACCTTTACTATTTTACAAGAAATATCACAACAAACTCACGTAGATGACAATGAAGTTTTGCATTTTATTAGATCAATGATGCTATCAATTATAAGATAACACCATATTTTTGTTTGTATTTTTGAGACAGAGTTTCTCCATGTAGCTAACTATCCCAGAACTTTATTAGTAGACTGGCTGTTATTGAACTCAGAGATCCACCTGCCTCCTGAGTATTGCCACCATATATAGTGCTAGATAACTTTAGGTCAACCCTAACAGGTGAAACACCTGCCCCTGTGGAGTAGCACAAGACTGAGGTGTGTGCAAGGATCCAGTCCATCAGTTTTCACCCCACTGTGGCTTTATTTTTATTTGAAACTGATTGACAATGACTACTTGCTGCAGGGACTCCTCTTGGCATGCGATCGTCAGTCTTTTCCTCCATATTTTTATACAAAGTGCTGCAAAGTTTCAGCCACTGTGCCTCTCATTCTTCCCTAGGTCCTGTGAAGAATTTGGGTCTTGTTTCCAAGATATATGGTAATCATGAACTATCAACACATTCACTAATACCTGCTCCACTATTGTTAAATTCAAGCCACCACTGTCTACTTCTGTGTCTCTCTGGGAACAAAAAGCTTTTTTTTTTTTAAAAAAAAATTGAGTTATAATTTATTTCTTCTATATAGATTTCAAGTGCTAAATTTCACAGCTAAATTCAAGATGTGGAGTATTTTTATTGCCCACAACTTAAGTGGAATTCATTGCCAAGAACATGTTGCTCTTGTGCAGGTAATGATAACTCAGCTATGATGGTGATGGGAAAATCCATGAATTACAAGACATGTCCTCTGGTCTTGTGACCGGGAGAAGAGTACCTTAGAGACAATTAGCACAGCAGTAATAGGGTTTGATGTTTCTCTTCCAGATATCTATGCATCATCATTTTGAAATAAGATATAGACAATATAGACAAGCTGATGTAGCCTCTCAAGGACCATTTCAGACAATAAGTGCTTTAAGAATTTAGCGCATATGGGAGGGTATTGAGAGGAGGGGAGAAAGTGGAAATTTTTATAAATAAATAAATAAGTAAATTTTAAAAAATTCTAAGCATAAAAATAAAACAAAAAGAAAAAAATTAGCGCATAAACAAAATAATTTGTGCTTTAGTTTCTCCTACAAGAAAAGAGTGGAGACAATTCTAGTTTCAAATCCTATGGCCCTCCTCTCTTACAGAATATTGAACAGTACTGGTTGTTAAAACAAAATACGACTGTAATTTTTAGGCATGAAACTCGTGTAAAGTTTTACAACACAAATCAATGCAGCCCACCAGTAGTGTCAATGGGGCAGGCAGAAAAGGAGCCCTTATTCTAAAAATTCTACATGCAATTCCTTCTGACCTGACCTAGACTGTTTCCTTTAAAGTTAGCACCTGATGGGGCCTGTATGTAGCTATTCTCAAATATTTTCCAGCTTAAATAGTCTCACTTGGTCTCAAACCACCATCATTTAACAAAGACTCAGTGCAACTTCTCAAAAAGAATGAGACTTGAGCATTGTTGGTTGACAAGAAGGTTATTGGGACCACTGGCAGGAATCCAACCAGAAAGGTAATGGATCTGAGTGAACAGTTAGTTCTAGAAACATCACCCAGAGGACAGCCACCGGTCCTTCTGTTCATGCCTTGCAACCTATCTCCATGAAGCATAATTCAGAGGCTATATTCCATAAATTTGGGCAGAGTGCCTTGGACTTTGTTGTTATTCTGAAACATATGTCCATATCTTTCAGGAGTTGAATTGTGTGTCCCCAAATATAGGCTGATACTCTGACATGCAACATTTAAATGTAACTTTATAAGAAAATATGATCTCCATGGTCACCAAATTAAAATGTGGCCTTAGGATAGGCCTGATCCAATGTCATTATAAAAAGGAGGACATTAGACAGGGGACATTTCCATATTGGGGAAAGATGCTGTGAAGACATTTGGTACTGCACCACAAACCACAGGTGGGAGATGGTGAGAGTGATGCACATGTCAGCCCAGTAGTACCAGCATTTGCTGTCAAGCGACTGGAAGCCAGGAGGAGTCTGGGGAAGGTGCTTTCCATCATGTCTTAAAAGGAGTATGATAACGCCTTGACACTTGGTTTCTGAATTTGATTCTATTGGACTTCTACAAAATATTGAATTTGTTGTTTAATGTGCCTGACTTATGGGGCTGTGCCACAGCAGTACTAAGGAACTCTCATAGCATGCACATGGGTCTTTCCTTTAATGGGTTTCTGAGAATGACCAAATGCCAGTGCTCCATTATTTGCTCAAAATATTTTTAAAGAGTATGGTATGGAAAAGAAAAGATAAAATTTATCTTATTCATTTACAGAAGCTAACCAAATGCAATAGACAGTAACATTTTGGGCTTGTGATGGATTTCCCACAGCTAGCGTAGGAAGTGCTGATGTAAATCTGGCTGAGTGGCTATTTCTCACTGGAATGTGATCAAAACAAAACAATGCTACCTTACAACACAGATATCTAGTACTGCTTTTTCTCCAAAGGGGAAAATTGATAAGCATTACAATTGCCAAGGAAATCAATGGGTACTGAGTCACAATCAAGGAAGAAGTCCTTGTGTTCAGAAACCCTACTTCCCTAGTAATGAAATAGATTTTCAATTCAAAAGATAGTTAAAATTTAACTTTCAATATCTAAAGTTAATTTTTTCACTAGGAATTCTAGACCTCACTATCTGTTCAGGCATTTAGAATATAAAATCAGCTGAACATCTAAACACATTGTTCTGTCTTCTGAAAAAGCACAGAATCAGAAATAAGTCATTTGATCTCATTCAAGACATGATATGGCTTACAACATACAAAACAAAAAAAAATTCCAGTTTAAACCAAAGTCAGTCAAAGTATATGAATTTACATCATCAGTTCTCCCTGCTACTGAGGATTGTACATGTTTCTCTCTAAAAAAAAAAAAAAAAAAAAAAAAAAAGTTTTTCATGTAGTTGTTAGGATGAGCCTCCTGAAAAGTATTTTAAAGTCAGTTTATTTATTACCTCTATTTCATAGTTTGTTTTTTTTTTTGTGTGTGTGTGTGTGTATTAGTACTATAAAATGGAACCTCTATAACGTCTCTAAAAAAAAAAAACACTTTGATTTTCTGATCCATCTAAAATGACATAAGGAATTTCTCTACAGGTCTAGCTCACAGCTTGTACAAAAAAAAAAAAAAACTTGATTTCTGTCCTAATCTTGTTTGAAAACAAAGTAACAGATTGTTACAGTTGTCTCAACATAGCTGTTTCTGTTGTCATTATTGTTCACAAAGTTTTCATTAATGCTCAAGAACTGAGAGCTCCCTTTCTTTTCTTTACAGACCTAAATACCCTGCATGGTTTTCCTTGGTGACTATTACTTTCAAGATCTTTTGAGTCATCCTTCTAGATTCTACAAACTCCTCATTACTTCAAACCATACACAAATCTTTAGATGTGACTAAAAGGGAAACAAATTGACAGTTTTTAACAGATGGTAGCATTCCTCTTAACCCAGAATGCATTTTCTGAAAAGACATAAGGCAACAAAAGTTGTGTTCTGTAGGAACTCTGTTTTCTCAGGGTCCTACCTGACAGCACAAGCATACTTGAGCAGGCATCAGGCCTCCTGGTCCTGTTCTGTGTGCAATCCCTCCCAGTTACTACTTCAAGAGCTACCTATAGTCTTGGGTTCCAAGAACAATGCTTGTTATTTTATTTGCTTCTCAAAGGACTCAACTTAATGTATCTCTTTTAAGGGTCAGTCTACTGGAGTCATGTGAGCATAACTGACTTGGTTTCTTAAGGGTCATTTAATGTCTTTTAATTATCAAATCAATTAATTAGAAACAACTCAGCATGTTCTGTTTGAGGTTTCCTGATATGGGATTCCCCTCTGTATGCTGTGAATATATTTTACTGCCATCAGTTAACAAAGAAGCTGCTTCGATCTACAGCAGGGAAGACTGTAACAAGGTGGAAAATCTAAGCAGAAATAGAGAGGAAAGAAGGCAGAGTCAAGGAGATGCCATGTAACCACCAAAGGAGTAACATGCTGGCACTTCCACAACCTAGTGGCAATACACAGATTAATAGAAATGAGTCAGTTTAAGATATAAGAGCTAGCTAGGAATATGCCTGAGCCATTGGATAAACAGTGATGTAGTTAATATAGTTTTGTATGATTGTTCGGGTCGGGGCAGCCAGGAAACAAAAGTGCACTCTATGCTTACAGCTTCCCTTTTCTTATGGTTGCCCTCCCTGTTCCATCAGGAATGCATTTTCTTTTTCTCTACCAAAACCAACATGGTTGACTTGGTGAATTTTCTTGAGTTCTTTTTCTACCCCTCCATAAATTGTTTTTCTAAAAGAATTTTTTGATCAGTTCTCATATTGAAAGTTCATGTGTCTCATATATTCTCTCCATTCATCTGACAAAATTAAGAGTAAATCTAGGATTGGAAGTTTTGTACCATAGTTCAGTGTAGAATGTTGATTATCACCAAGATCAGATCAGTGAATTCATGATGTAGGGGAGGCATGGGATTAGGAAATGGTGTAGCAACAGTTAAAGAGCTCCCCCTTTGGAGGTCTCAACTATTCAACACTGCCTGGATAGTTAGTGAACATTTTAAATAAGACTCTTTTTATGCCTCTTGTCTGTCTTCTCTACATGTCTCTGTATTCAAATAGTCACCGATGAACCAACAAGATGAATGCTGTCAACCAAAGAAAGACTTATTGTTACCAGACAGTATTAGAGTATGGATTAAGAAACTTAATTTTTCCGTGCTGTATTATGACAGAAGAGTACTAACCTGATACAGCTGCTCTAAGAATTAACAGCTTAGAATTTAAATAGCAGCTTTTTCTCCCAGTTGTCCTTTCATGTCTAGAAGGGATTGGTTTCAAGAATCATGTCCAAAGTCCGCAGAAGCTCAAGTTCTTTTCAGAAAACAGAGTAGTGTACATACAAAAGCGCCTATTTACTTTAAGCTATTATAGCTGGTTATTATTTCTGAATGCTTAGTGTAACACAATTAGTACTGGCCAGCAAAGAGAAATCGATTTTCTACAATGGAGTGTATGAAATGCATAATGATGTAAATACATCATTGAGTATTTCAGTCACACTCCAAAACAGGACCCATGCCCAGAAAAAAGTTGGCTAGCACAAAATAAGCCCCATTGTGTGTGTGTGTGTGTGTGTGTGTGTGTGTGTGTGTGTGTGTGTGTGGTGAATGTGTTTGTTTCATTTTGTTTTGTTTAGACCTTTTTATCTTATTGGTCTTTTGCTTGTTTTGAATCTTGTGGATTTTATGATTCTTGTTTTTGTTCCTTGTTTTTTGATTTTGAAGAAAAGAGGAGGGGAGAGAGAGAGGAGGGAGGAGAAAGGGGAGAGAGAAAACATACAATTGGATGTGCAGGGAGGTGGGAGGAATCTAGGAGGAGTTAGAGGAGGAAAAGGAGTACAATAATTTATATTACATAAAAAATTCAATTAAAACAGAAATGATAAGCTCACTCTAATTCTTGATGTAAATACATCTCAGTCATTCTGGTCTCTTGGAAACCTAAATGGATTAAGAAAAAAAAATGATGCCTTCCTTAAGATTTCTCAATTTCTCAGATATTTTTTTTCTTATTCCTGTGTGTTTTATTTACTCTTATACCCAGCCCTGTTTTCCCAGAACAGGGCTATTCTGGTTCCCAGGAAAGAGGAAAATTGAAGAGATGCCCTTTGCATGTGTGCCCTGTTATTATATCTTTTCTGAAGACCTAGAGGTATCACTACAGGAACTGAAAAAAGTCTGTTTTCCTCCCTGACTCACTCCTCACATTACATCTCCCGTCAAGCTTCTCTGTGGACATACAGATTCCTAGGAAGTGCCCTCCCCATGACCCTTCCCTGTTAGGCCTGCCAAAGCATCTCTGATGGAACAGTCTTGTCAGAGGCTTACCTTCCTGGCACTTGGCTCATCTCCTCAAGCTATTCAGAAGGCTTTTCACAGTTTCCTCTCTGGGATCTAGTCACCTTTCTGGAGCCTGGATTCTTCATTCTGAGAGTGGAGACTGCCTTTTGACCTCACTAGCTCCATGACCTTCTTGTGTAGATTGCATGGCCTACTTAGTCTTTTTTGGTTGTGAGTCAAGACTTTAACAGCTGAATCTTCTTTCCAGCCCTGTCCACACTTTTTAAAGAGTCAAATCCTTTTCTTAAATTTAATAACCTTGCCCAATTCATGCATCCTCTGCTCCCAACCAAGATCTAGCCAAGCAGAGATTAGTTCTATTTAGGAAATAATTCAGTAACAATTCAGAAATAGTGTGAATCAAACCAAGTTAATGTGAAAAGTTTTCTCTAGGGAATGCACATCTAAAATGTATGGTTTCCAGGACAGGCTCCAAAGCTACAGAGAAAGCCTGTATCAAGAAAGAGAGAGAGAGAGAGAGAGAGAGAGAGAGAGAGAGAGAGAGAGAGAGAAAGAAAAAGAAAGAAAAAATTGGAAGCTTCTATCTGTATCACTAACTGTGAAGTGGACGTTGATAATCTTCCTATTACAGGCACACTGCCTTATTACCTCCAGAGTGCTACACACAGGTCCATTCTTAGGAGATACAACAATTTTAAAAAATGGAAAACACGACACATCTCTTTCTCCTGGAGCTCTTATACTCGTGAGTTATCTTTTACCTTGTCATGGGACAAATAAGAAAACCAGAGATAGAAATGCCTGAAGTCATCATGACTTCTTTCAAGTAACTATAAAGCAAATATTCATTTGCTTCATATTTTAGGTTTAAAAATAAAATGGTTACTTTGATCTTTGAAAAATAATTTAGCTATTAAAAATGAACAGAGCACTAGAGTCAAGTATTTCTATAGTCTAGGTAATCAGAGCATAATGTTTATAATGAATCCACTAGGGAAGATTGGTGATTCTATTACTATTAAACTAATATCATATGGTTATCTTTGGTAAACTATTTGAACGGTCATATAACAAATGGCATAATTTTGTTTGAAAACATTTTCAGGCCAAAGAGTTTGAAATTACAGAGTATGGCCTAGATTTATAATCATAAATTACATTGCTTCAAACCTTTAAGGGTTATTAAATATGTCTAAACTTTCCCAGAGATTTTGTAAAGTGCTCCAAGAAGCATATATACAGTATCCCAGTATTAAAAATAGTTAAAGTATGCATGAAGACCTATAGGAAAATGTTCCTAGGTCTCTTACCCAAGTTTGAGATTTCTGCTCAATAAATTTTTTGCTTTAGCTCAATAATAATCAACAGTTGTAGCTGATCCTATGTTGTTGTTTTTTTTTTATTTTTGGCCACTGTGAACTACAGAGACAACGTATACCCCCTCTAGGGTTTGTACGTATATATCTGTGCATATCAGCTTTCCAATAGGTATTGTTCTCCTACCCAAACGAAAATAGGCATACTATATCCATACTAATACATTCAATGTAATATTAAATGTCAATACTTTACTAGAAACTTATTATATTACCAGAGCTATTCGAGGCATTTTATATATATTGAAACTTCCAAATTTAAAAGCAAAAAATTTATTTTTATTCTGATATTTATAATTTTTTATCCATATCATACCTTACTACCTAAGCAGCCTTGCCAAAAATACAAATCTAAGATTTGTAGGAATATCTAAATCAGAAACATTCCAACTCTGGTGTTCTGCTTTCTTGTACCATAACCTACACTGACCTTTGAGTACACTTTGACCATAATAAAATCATTAGTTTATATAATTTAATCCATAATGCATGAAAAGTAAAATATAACAAGGTACCTACACTGTCTTCAACATCTTTGTAGACATTAATTTATCCTCAAAGACTTTTATCAGCTAAATAATGAGCTGGTATGGCTAAGCCTGAAAAGAGGAGTGCATTCCACTTTATAGACATTTTCCATATACTAAGAGAACCAAAATGTAAGACAGAAGTGCCCATCAGGACTACTAATGCTATTCTACAGAGAAACCATAAGATGAGCCAAGAGATTTAGTCAACATTATACAAAACAGCAATATGTAATTCAGTTGCTATTTTTTGCCAAAGTCTGTCTCATCCACTGAGTCCCTGACTATCCTTGAGAAGGTGAATTAATTATTAAGCAATTTCTATAAAACTCCTGAAGTCAGCTTCTTCTTTCCACCCCCCAGGGCAATGATGCAAACAAATGTACCAAGTGGGATGCAATTAAAGCCTCAATTGATTTTTTTCCCTGACTGTACGTCAGTAGCATTGTAGCTTTAAGATTTGTCTCCTCAAGTGAACAGTTTCTTGCAAAGAGAAGTCAAAAGAGCTTTCAACTTTTGACTCTTTATCTGAGACACATTCTGACGTGCTCTCTATTCTTTTGTTAATACAGACCTTGTTAAGATCATCAATTGTTTGTAGTTATTCCAAAGAAGACTGTTAGCTAAGTCTATAAAAAGAAATAAAATTTTTCTAAAAGCTCTTAAGAAAGGGCAGTGAGAGTTGGGGTTTAGTTCGGTGGTAAAATGCTTATTTAGCAAGACCAAAGTGGGTTCTGTCCCCAGCATCAAAAGAAAAAGGATAATGAAAATAGTAAGCTAATTTTAGATTATTGAATGTCTCTGGCATATTTTCAGCAATGTTTTTAATGCATCCGTTTTAGCTGTGCTTGTCTGGTACAATAGCCTTAGGACTATATAATATACACTTGACTAACTCTTTTTGGCCATTGTTACTGGAGAATGAAAATCTGCAGAAAGTATTTTTGAGACAAGGCCTCACTCTGCTTTCCAGGCTGAATTTGCTTATATCTTTGTGCCACTATATAGTGCTGATATAAGTATTTTAACCACGGTAAATGTATGTGCTGTTGTGGGAGGTGAAGAGCTTCTCAGAGTGACTAATCCAGTCTGCAGGAACCAGTTGCTTCTGTGTTCGCATCCCTTCATCCTGTAGCACTTTTGCTGTCAGATGTACTCCCTACAGGAACTCAAATGACTCTAGACATTGAGGCATAGTGTCTGTGCACCTCCGCATCCAGGAAAAGATCCTTTCTATAAGATCAAACAAGTCTTATCCTACACAAAATCCATTAAGTTGAATAGGGCCATCTTTCTAAGAGACTGAGACTTGGGATTTGGACCAATCATATCTCAATTAGACAAGTGTTTCTCAACCTTCTTCATGCTGTAATCCTTTAATACAGTTCCCACTCCTCACACTAGGTCACCTTGCCAAGCCTTAATATAGGAAGAGGTACTTAGTCTTACTGCAACTTAGTATACCATGTTATGTTGATATTCGTGGGCAACCTGCCCTTTCATAAACAAAAATAGAAGAGGAGTAAATTGGGGGGTGGGAACAGAGTGAGAGGTGAGGAGTGAGAGGAGGGAGGGAAAATGCAGTCAGAATGTAAATATATATATGTGTGTGTGTGTGTGTGTGTGTGTGTGTGTGTGTGTGTGTGTGTATACTATTAGGAGAGCAATATAGATAGATAGATAGATAGATAGATAGATAGATAGATAGATAGATAGATAGATAATAGTCTCTTATGTTGGTCATCAGAGTAGGTCTAATATGTGAGTTTCAGCAGGTAGTCACAGTGATATTTTCTGAATGCTTGAAAGACCAAAATAAAAAAAAAGATAATTCTGCTAAAATCAGAGCTAATTGCATTCTGAGAAAAAATGTAGTGAAAATGTGTGATGGTGACACAGAGCCTTGATATATTCTAGAATCTGAAAGAGAGTTAGTGTGACCAAAGAAGAGTGACAAAGCCAAAAACCTTAGTAAGGGAGAGAAAGTAGGAGACATCATACAGGAGGTGTGGACTGAACTTCATCTTCCGTCAGAAGAATCCCAGGGTAAAACGTCTGCAGGGCACCTGCATTGTATTTCTCCAGCACCATACTGCACTTACATATTGCAAACATACCATGTGTTAATGATACTGTAAACTTACTGTGGCCAAATCCCCATATGAAAGATTATTACCACGAAAAATGCTTTCTGAATTTTAAGCAAAAGTTTACTCCAAATAATTTGTCAGTTTGACTGGATCGTCTTTTCCACATAACTTGAGCATTGTCTTGATACTGTTTTGCTTATAAATTTGGGAAATGGAGAGCTGCAGGTTGTTGGATTTTCCAGGCTTCGGGAAGCACAGATCTCATCATTTCTTTCTGTCTTAAGCTGTGCATTGAAATTTGCAACTAGTAGAGTCTGTTTGAAAAGGTCATTTACATTAACCACTGCTGAGCTACATTTCCTAAGTTTTAATTTACTTTATAACTGTGTTCTGATAAAGAAGAAAAATTCCTTCCTACTAACAGCTGTCTCTCAATCCCCGTTAAACCAACTTTCATTTTGAGTTTTATCAGATATCCTGGCCAGCGGGATATGAATGGGGGTCCCTAATAAACCTAGTGGAGAGGAATGAAAGGAGACAAGAGACATGAGAAATGATGGCAAGACAGGATTTCTGATCAAGCCGTATAGTTTATTATTTCCTCAGAAGCTGTTATATAGCAAATGGGCAAAGGGGTGGGGGGAGGAAGGGAAAGGTGTCAGGGGTAAGAGAAGGGTGTCAGGAAACTCAGGTCTGCTGGAATTCAGGTCCGGAGACATTCCCAGCTGATAGGTAAATACTGAGGGTCTGTGATTGCTGACAAACAAAGGAAAATGCTAATGAGTTCCGGAGCCTGGTTCCTGCAGGTCTCTGCTAGGAGATAAGAAGCAAGGTTGATTTCCTAGACCCTGCAGAGGGGAGAGGTAAATTTTTTTTCATAACTTGTGAGCTTAAGATGGCTGTAAACAAAATGCAGATCTCAAAATACAGGTCTTTGCTTCCAGCAATCAGAAGCCTTGTTGACATGAACAATAGCAATAAATTATACCCTTATAATGATTCATAAGGACAGTTCTAGGCCCAATGTTATTCCATTGGGACACTTTAAGAACTAACCACGCCCACCCAGCCACCTTGACCTCCCCCTTCGCCATCTTTCTCTCTCTCTTGTGTGGTTGTCTCTTGTCGTGTGCACACGTTTCTCTCTGTCTCTGTGTCTTTATGTCTTTATATTATGTCTATCTCTATCTCTCTGCTTTTCTATTTCTTTTTAAGTAATAAATGTTTACCCTTATGTTTATTTACTATGTCTTGTGAGCCTTTTATCCGTCGTAACCACCCGCCTGACTCCCCCAGCCGCATGGCGTGGCAGGGACTCACGGCCATCCTTGCCAGACTCTGTGAGCCACCCGGGACATCCCATCATCATATTCTTTTCAAAAGAACAAAAGGCCCAGTTACTTTATTTGAGCAATATATTCTTTTGAGGCTAAGAAATAGCATATTTATATCATAGCTCACATCACATAACTGGAAATAATTTGTAACATAAACAGTTAGACAAAATAAAATGGTGTCTCCTAATAAGTTAATGGTTATCTGATACACAAAAGGTTTCCCTTCCCTATAACTAACCTACTCAGAAGGAACTGTCCAGTTAGCCTTGCAAGAGCCGTGTATAGAGGAGAGGCACACTGCCAGAGACTACAAACTGAAGACCATGAAATACAATGGATAGAGTATACAAATAGGTACATAAATAAAGTCATTCCAAATAATTGTAGGTGTTTTGCCAAAAATACAATAGAAGTTACACAGGGAAAGTGATGAGTAAGGTGTTGGAATTGGGTTGGATTTTGATTTGTGGGTTTCGGGTTTTGGTTTCTTATTTTGTTTTGGAGACAGAGTTTCACTTTGTAGCCCCATTCATGTAGACATCACTTTGCAAACCAGACTTGCCTTGCCAATGCTAGAGTTAAATAGGTTTGCAACAGCGAAAGTCAGTGCTGTCTGGCAAGAGAATGGTTTAAAACAGTATGAGCTCTTCCTTATGGCTTTCTTCCAGCTGAGATGACCAGTGACAGGCATGTGAAATCCCAGAAAGGGGTACCAAGTGTGAAAACAACAGTATAAGAGACTATAGCAAAATAGGAAAATGGAGGAGGGCAAGGAGTCTAAAGAGGAAGGCTGAAGCCAGGATGTGCAGCCTTGATGGTAAAGAATTGAGTCTCATTGTCATGGAGCGAAGCATGTAATGAGATTTGTACTCTAGATGGCTGTACAGCTTCTGTGTAGAAAATTAGCTGGAAAATAGAGGCAGGGAGACTTCTGGAAATGTTTTACTGCTATTAACAGAAAACACAAGGGTTTGGATAAAAGTTGAATGAAAAGTGTTAGGAAAACTTAGCACTCAGATGTGATTTCTAAATTTTTCATTAAGCCATATATAGAAAATAATATCTTTTGATTCCCAGAGATAAACTACAAAGATGATTTCAATCATCTTTCTGCTGAAATAAAGTTTAGATAACTATTAGACAGCCAGAGAATAAATGGACACTTGCATAAGAGGATAGCAATCTAGAGGAGAGAAAGGAATTTGGGAATTTTGAACTGGTTGCCTTTCATGTCACTTGGTGGTAAAAAGCTTGCTTAGTATGCATGAGGTCCAGTTTTCCCATATAATAGAACATTTTATTATTATTGTTATTTTGGTTTTTGAGACAAGGTTTCTGTGTGTAACAGCACTGGCTGTGCTTGGAACTAGCTCTTGTAGACCAAGCTGACCTCAAACTCAAAGAGACCCGCCTGTCTCTGCCTTCCAAGTGCTGCGATTGAAGGCATGCACCACCACCACCACCTGGTTATTTTTATTATTTTTTAATTAAACTAGAACAATTTTCACACACTATCTTATTAATATGATTTTCCCTTTCCTAATTCTCCCTGATCTTACCCACTTCCTCACTCACCAAAATCTCGAACTTTTATATTTCTCATTAGAATACAGATACCTAAAAATAGTAATAGAATCAAAACAAACAACCAGAATAAGATGAAACAAACTAACAGAACAAAAAGAGCCAAAGAATAAGCACAAGAAACACATGCAGAGAGACACACAAGTTCGCATGCATACACTCACCATAAAACATACCATCAGCAACCATAATATATGTGCAAAATACTTGTAAGGGGGAAAAAAAGAAAGAAAGGAATAAAAGAAGGGACAGGAAGGGAAGCAAAGGAAGGAAAAAAAGAAAAAAGTCCAGACAAAGCATTGTGAGAAAAAGAACTTCCAAAAATGTGATTTGATTCATTTTGTGTTGACTGCTGGGCATGAGACCTGTGCTTAAAAGTGGTTTGAATGCTCAGTAAGAAAAACAACCGAGAGTGGTTTCCAATTGGAGATTGCTTTTGGCTTAGGGACAGAGGCTTGAGTCCACTTTCCCTCTCACAATGGATCCCATCTGATTATGACCGATGCCGGCCTTGTGCAAGTTGCCATGGTCTCTGTGAATTTATATTGTGTCAGTACTGTTGTATCTGAAAGGCTTTATTTCTTTGGCATCCTCAATTCCCACTAGCTCTTACAATATTTCTGCTTCCTTTTCTGTATAGAGCTCCCTGAGCTCTGGGGCAGTGAGATTTGACGAGACATCCTATTTAAGACTGACTGTTGCAAGGTCTCTCACTCTCTGTACATTGCACAACTATGGATTTGCTTTTGTTCTCATTTGCTGCAGGAGTAAGTTTTTCTGAAGCTGAGCCAGGACCTGATCTATGAATATAGCAGAATGCCTTTATGAGTCATATTATGGCTAAGATTCCTTTAGCAGAACAGTAGTCTTTGATTTTTCCCCCTATATCACCGGTCTGTCTAGTTTCAGGTTCTGGGCCATTTCAGCAGTGTCAGGTGTAGATTTTGTTTCATGGAGCATAGACAGATTTTTCTTTGGGTTGCCAGTTCACAAAAAAGGACATAAAGAGATATTAACTATGAAAGTTTGGTCTTAGCTTAGGTTTGTTTTAGCTAGCTCTTATAACTTAACCCATATTTTTAAATCTACATTGTTTCATGCCCTCTTTACCTCATCTCCATTTTGCCCATCCTGGTTATTCCAGTCTGACTGGTGACTTTGCCTTTCCTCTTCCCAGAGTTCTCTTTGTTCAGATGTCCCTGCTGTCCCCTGCTGCCTAGCCTAGCTATTGGTCATTTAGTTTTTAATAAAGATAATCACAGTGACATATTTTTACACAGTATAATCAAATATCTTGAAATAATGGAACAAGTCTTAAATCCAATCAGATATTGGTTGGTTACTCTGACAAACATTTGCCAGTATAGCACTGGTATATCTTGTAGACAGGTCACCACTGTAGATTGAATGGTTTGTAGCTATGGCACTGGTATATCTTGTAGACAGGTCACCACTGTAGATTGAATGGTTTGTGGCTATGGCACTGGTATATCTTGTAGACAGGTCAACACTGCAGAATGAATGGTTTGTAGCTATGTTGGTGTTTGTCTTTCTCCCTTTGATAGTATGCAGAGTACCTTGAGTGGATAAAAATATATGATATATTCACACAATGGAATATTACTCACCTATTGAAAATAATTGAAATTTGCTAGGGAAATGAATAAAGTTAGGAAAAATTATCCTATGTCAGACTCAAAATCACAGATACGTGTTCTTTTATTTGTGGATTTTAGCTTTTAAGTCTTCAAAAAGCAGACTCTACAAATCGTATAGCCACAGATGTTACTTATATAAAGAGCAAGAGACTGAGGGAGGTGTGGATCTTCAAAATAGAATAAATAGTTATGAATGGATGGAGGTTTGGGCTGAAACAAGAGGATCGCATGAGCAGGGGAAGCAAAAGATGAAGGTAAGAGAAGGAATATGAGAAGGTACAGCTAAAACTAAAGTCCATTAAAGGGGTTATATGGAAACTCAGTACAGTAGACGCTTCTGAACATATACACATATGAAAAAATCTAAATGGAATCACCAAATAATGGGGGTACAAAGCTCAAACAAGACAGCTCTCATTACCAAACAAAAACTCCAATTCCAGGTATTGGTTGCACACATTTAATCAACTTGTTGGCCAAAGGAGCCCTATGGACATCCTCAAACACTCCAGGCTATTTCCAAGGCTATTGGTTGCTCTCCACAACCTGATGCTGAAGACAATAGTCACTGAACATTAAGAAGTCATGCTGGTGCCTATCTAGAACCTTTACCTCTGTTGACTATTGTTTATGGTATTGGAAGGAACTTTTAAGAGGAGATTAAAAGTTAGATTTAAAAGTCTTGATAACCTAGTGTGTGACTCAAGAAGAAACAAAGTTCTATGACGAACTCAATCAATAAGAGGCCCAGCAAAGAAAGAAGTGTGTTGGTTAGGTTTAACTGTCAACTTTACACAATCTAGAATCACCTTGGAAGAGTTTTGCTGGAGGAATCATCTAGATCTGAATGGTTTTTGGATATGTTTATGGTAGATTGTCTTGTTATTGATGCAGGAAGACCCAGTTGAAGTCTGAGAATAAGAATATAAAAATGTAGATAAGATTGTAGAAATAAAAAAATATAAAAGTTATAAGCCTTGGAGAATGAGAACCGACTGTCAGAAGTTTTCTCAGCAGCTCGAGGATTGACTATTAACAGTGGGCTATTTCGCTTTACAATCCGTAGCTCTATTTACAAGGCTGGAGTTTCTCTCTGCAAATAGAGAGTAGTATCCTGGTCATCCTTGATAAACAACAGATATATGCTGAGTTAACCTTTAGGAGACGGAGATGTGTGGCCTCTGGGTTAGGCACTGTCTCTGCTATGGGAAACGGGCACCATCAAAGGGATGTATGGGGCTTCAGTAAGCACTGCCTGGAGATACCAGGAGAGACTGAGGATTGAGTACCAGCACTGGTTTGATTACTGAACTCTGCTAATGGAGGTTGTAAAGTAGGGCAACTGTATGTGAGTTTTATCTTGGGGATAGTATGAGAAGCTTTTTGCTATCTTCTAAGTTCCCAACCTAGGGACCAATTATTCTGATTTATTAACATTCTGATATTACTAGCAGTCCCTTTTTCTGACTAATTGCTAAAAACATGTTTTCTTGTAATTAGTGATTTTTGCTGTAATCTCCTCTGGAACATATTTCATGATAACTGCCTAGTTACCCATTGACATTAGAACACATCCCCTCCAACTTAGGGTTTCTGTTGATTAATCCCTGGGTCCAGGCAAGATTGTAAAAATTTCTTTATTCAGTCCTAATGCTTGGTGCCCGTACTATAATTTCTAGATTCAGAAACCAGCCTTTTGCCACAGCCTAAAAAACACCATCTCTGGCTGTGGTCTCAGTTAGCTGATAAGCTTCTGTGCCCCATGGTGGGCTTTTTTGTTTTGTTTTGTTTTGTTTTTTATTTTATTTTTAAGTTTGCCTCTGGTTTTCCTGGGATCTGGTTTCTGGAACAAAGTTTGTTAGAGGAACCCAAGAGAGAAAATTTCGCCACAGCCGAATATGTGAGTATTGAGTGCTCAGAAATAGAAAATAAATTTTGAAGCAGTGTGGAGAAACGGGACAAAATTTAAATCGAGAGAAAAGATTTGTAAGTAAGATATGTATATGGGATAAGGAAAAGGTATTCAGTTATATATGTTGGTAGTTTAAGTTAGAGTGGAGCAGAAACAAAGGCAGAGATATTTAGAATCTGTAAGTGTATAGATGCACAAATGCAACTTTTATAGCTTGCTAAATGGGTAGGCGTAGTAGCCTCCTGAATGCAACCCACCTGCGGGTAAAAAGCAAATAAAAGACAGAGTAAGTTTAGACAACAAATTTAACCTCACACAGTCAGCCCAAAGTCAGCCAGTAGAACAAAGGAGAGCATTCAGAAATTTTCTTAATGTTATAATTACAAATTAAATTTAAAAAAATCGTTAAAAATCTGCCCCGCCCGCCAAAGCCTGGGAAAGCAGGCTGGCAGATGGAGCCTGTGTCCTACCCCGTGCCATGTGGCACAGCTTCAACTGGAAGCTGCAAGGCAGGTTTGAAATAAGGTAGCCTCTGAGAGCTGCAACTTCAGGACAATTAAAAATAAATAAGCAGGTTAAATACGCTTCTTTTTCATTTCACAATTTTGCTTCTTTGTCAAAAATCTGCTGTTTGTAGGCATGTGAATCTGAATGTATCCAAAGTGGACTGATTTCAGTGCTCTGGCCCTGTAGTGAAGTTTAAAGACAGAGATTGTGATGCATTCAGAAGTTCCTTGATTGTATAGGATTTTAAGATTGTTTAGACTATCCTGAGTTTTTATTTTTTCTTATAAAGTTGAGGATTGTTCTTTCGAGGTCTCTAAAGAATTTTGCTATGAGTTTAATGGGCATTTGCATTGAACGTGTAGATTGCTTTCAGTAAGATTGTCATTTTTGCTATGTTGGTTCTACTTTCCTAAGAGAATAAGAGATCTTTCCATTTTCTGATGTCTTAAATTTCTTTCTTAAACGATTTAAAGTTCTTATACAGGTTTTTCCATTTGTGTGGTTAAAGTTACTCCAAAATATTTTGTGTGTATTGTATAAGATGATATCTCTTATTTATCATATGTATAAAAGAGGTATATTTTGGGTTGTTTTCAGATTCTGGCTATGATAAAGGAATTCTGCTGTGTACATAGTTGAGCACATGTCCTTATGGTATGGACATGTATTTAGGCCCAAAAGGAGTATTGCTGAGCTTTAAGGTAGTTTGTTGCCTAATTTTCTAAAGAATTTGCCATACAATGATCCAAAGAGGCTGTGCCAGTTTGCACTTCCACCAGCAATGGAGGAGTTTTTTTTCCTTACCCCACATTCTCTTAAGCATAAGTTGTTAACAATATTTTTATCTCGGTCATTCTTACAGGGATAAAATGGAGTCTCAGAGTTGTTTTGATGTGCATTTCTCTAATGGCTAAAGAATGTTATGTTTGAGCATTTTTAAGGTAATAATTTTTGGACAATTGTATTTGCTCAATTTAAGGACATCTTTTTCCAGATGAGCATTGCTTCAGTTCATGCAACTGTGTTTTGCTAATGTTATAACTAAATATCCCTTAAAGGTTGTTATGCTAAATTTTACAAATGGCTCTTCCAGTGGAAGAACTACATACATGGTTAGTAATAAAAGTGATAAAAGTTGCAGGCAGATCTGCTGCATACAGATCTGACATAATGACACCAAGCTGACCTTTGCTAAGGCAAGGTTAAAAAAAAAAAAGCCCTTGCAATGAATCATAAAAAGATTCGGCCTGTATTTGGGGTCGAGGATGTGTTTATGTTCTTTTTTCACAGAAAGAAAATAAAAGCTAAATGAGATGACTGCATGTACAGCAAAGGAGTGACAGACATGTTGGCATCATAGCTGCAAACTCCTCAAAGAGGAGTTCGAGAAACAAGTTAGAGAGGAATCCTTGATCCAGTCTTCCCTGCCCCTGTGGAGAGGAGTATCTAATCGCAGGACTTGCTACCAGACACTCTACGCTGCAGGGTGTCATTCTGCCAAAAATTCCAGACAAAGAGACCCTGCTGAGATAATTGCCAAGATGTGTTTCCTGTTTCTCATAGCTGAATCCAGCTCACCTGACCCAGGAATGTCACCTACCCTGAGGAACAGATGCTGAGCTGTTTCCAGACTTGGAACCCAAATTCAGAGGCCCTGCTGAAATGACCTGACTGCAGTTTAAATTTTCTGCAGTTTAAATCCTGTTTGCTATGGAGCTGATATGCAGACTGAACTAACCCCTCTTTACTTTAAAAGGGGGATACTGGGCTAGAGAGATGGCTCAGTGGTTAACAGCACTGTCTGCTCTTCCAAAGGTCCTGAGTTCAATACCCAGCACCCACATGGTGGTTCACAACCATCTGTAATGAGATCTGGTGCCCTCTTCTGGCCTGCAGGCAGAGTACTGAAAATACTGTATACATAATAAATAAATAAATCTTTTTTTTTTAAAAAAGTAGGGGGAGGCAGACTAAGGGTTTACTGCTGTTCAGAGACAGCAATGTCACTGTACTCTTACTAAAATTGACCTAATGATATTTGTAACTGCTTATAGATGTTGAAAAAAGTTTGAGACACCCTGTAAATGTTTAATGTTAAGAATTTTAGATCTTTGATCCTTTGCACTGCCTTAAAAGAAGAATGTTGCTTCTACACTGGAATAGTTAGAGATAGCATGACTAAGGTCAGGAAAGGATTAGAGCATAGAAGAAAGCAGAGAGAGGAAGAGGAGGGATGGTTTAAAAACTGGTTTTTCCACTTCCCTCTGGGTCATCACCCTCTTACCCTCCCTTTTGGGACCCCTTTTAGGATTTTTACTATTGAAAGCTTTTGGAGCATTGGCCTTCAATAGGTTCACTAGGTTTATTCTCCAACAGATGGACTCCTTGACCTCCAAGCCCTTTCAAGTTCATTATCACTATTATTCTTTAAAAAGAATATGATGATGGGATGTCCTGGGCGGCCTGCGAGGCAGGCAGAGGCCACCGCCAGAGCAGTACAGGGTCCCCAGGCAAACGGCAAATTCAGGTGGCTGGATGCGATGGACGGCAGAGTAAATGGACATAAGGCTATACATAAAGCTAAACATTTATTACTTAGAGAAGAGGGAGATATTTATTACTTAAAAAGAGGAAATCAGAGAGACGTAAAGAGAAACATAGGGAGAGATAGAGACACATGTGTACACACCAAGAGACGGGACAGAGAGAGAGAGAGAGAGACAGAGTTGAGATGGCGGCGAGGAGGTCATAAGTTGCTGGGGTGGGCATGGTTAGTTCTTAAAGGCACCACAGCAAAAGAATAACATTCCCGGATCTTTTTTATAATAAAAAGTAGAAGGTTAGACATTACACTTTGAAGGAATTGGGGCAGTGAATTCTCAAGGCTGCTTCCGACTGATTTGTGGGTGTCGTCTTTGGGGGAGGTGAGGGAGATCCGAGAGAAGCTGGGTGCTGGTCACATCCTGGCATGGTTGGTCTCTGCTCCCAACAGGTGTCTGTGGCATAGAAATGTCTGGTGTCCCTTGTACCTGGTGAGGGTATTGGCAGAACAGAGGACAAAGTTAAATTGAGAAAAAAATTTTAGGACCAGGGAATTGAGGGGTTTGTATCTGACCTGTTTATGATGGGTTCTTTAATTTGGCTCCCTGGAACTTGTAAGAAAAACAGAAGTGTTATATATATATATATATATATATATATATATATATATATATATATATATAATATATAAATATATATGTATTGTACTAAGAACTTTTTGAGTTTGTAAAAACTTGTAAGAAAAACAGAAGTTTATATATATATAAATATATAAGTTTATATTATTTATTTATTATATTTATTATAATAAATATATTATAAAAATATAATAAAAAATTATTATATTTATTATTATATTATAATATATATAAGTTATATATATATTATATATATATATATATTGTACTAAGAATTTTTGAGTTTGTAAAAACAGAAATTATAATGAAAAGTATTTTTATTTGGTGAGACAACCTGGCAAAACCTCTTAGCTATCAAACTGTCAGAGATCTTTGAGAAGGATAAGATTTTACTTGAGTTACTGATTAAAAAATGACAGAGAACTTACTTGGTTGGCTCCCAGAGCTACTCTTTTGGGTCCTCCCTGGTTGCTGAAGGTTGCATTTGACCTTTGTTGTTTAGCGCAGAGTCTGTCACACTTTAGAAGACCCTGTGGGCTAAGAAATCTGTAGGAAGACAGGTCTACCTTACCCTGGGCAGCTAGGCTGTCAATTCCAGTGATTTTGTCCACGTTTGGAGGTCTCCAGTTTAGGTGAAAGGCAGTTTTTTGCCCAATGGTCAGTGCTTGGCAGTCGAAGCAAACTGCAGATGGACGGTGGTCAGTGACGTGACCGTTTGTCTTTTGTCTTCTTGGAGGAATCAAAGGGCTTGCTAGGAGCCAACCTGTCTCTTTTTGTTATGAAAAGTTATTTAGTAATTAAATATTTAAATATCCCATTCCCCAGATCTCTGAGCAGTTGAGGGCTGATTATTAGGTATAGCTGTAGTATAGAATCTGTCTGGAAGGTTGGGTTTGAGTTTGACTGTATTGACTCTTAATAGGTAAGATCCACATTTGTAAAAAGACAGAAAGAAAAAAACTGTTTGTAACATTAAGATTAGTGGCAGAACTGACAATGGTTGAGAACAACTTAAAAGTACATACCAGTTTAAAATATGAGACTTATGATTTTGTAGTCTGAAACGAGATGAAATGAACAATCATTATACATAGAAAGATTGAACAGGAATTAGGCAAACTGCATGTTCCTGATGGGCCCTATCAAAAAGCATGTCACTATGCAAAACACCTGTAATCAGAGTTAACGAGGATTTCAGTGAACACCGAGGAGGGGGAGAGGAAAGGCAGGACATACATAACAGTGGGAGAGATTGGTCGCGTGATCTGGCTCTCAGTGAATCTAGCAATAAAGTCACCTGACCCCAATGAACATGGCAGCGGCCACATGTTGTGGCCTGAATGGAAAAACCACGGGAATTTTAAAAACCGGGGGCCGCCTGGTTGTTATCCAGAGTCTGAATCATGAAAACCCGCATAAACAGACAATTTAAAGACGGATAGGTGTGGAAGATTTTGTGTAAGGGATATTTAGGCTGGTACAACTTGCTTTTCCAGGTCAAGACCGTGAAAAACCCGCAAAAACCGTGGCATCTCGAGCCTATAAGGAACGGCTCCCCGTTTAGGTGAGATGCAAATGACCATCCGAAAACATGTGCCCAGGCGTCTGAGGTGCCCATGTGGGATGGTATCGGCTGAACCGGATCAGCCAATTACGTCCGTGAGAAAGATAGAAAGGAAGAAAAGACTGAAATAAAGAGGAAGAAGACTGGGAACCCGGGGGTTCCCAGTTGCGGGAATGGTGGGAGCTGGCCAGGCCAGCTGTCCCAGTCATTGGTTTAACAGTGAATGCAAGCCGTAATGAACGCCAGCAAAGGGGCAGAGAAGTTACCCCCCCCAGCCCAGAAACACCGGGAGGACCGGTCAATCCCGGGTTAAAAAGGCTCAGATAAGCTGGCTGGAGTGAGGAAACTTACAATTAGAAGCCGGTGTTGTTTGTAGGAATGAGTACAGGCAGTTGGAACATGTGGGTTGGTGTTGAGCAGGCCCTCGGTCCCGATTCAATCCCGGAAGTTGGTGCTCAGAGTCCCGGACGAACTGGGACCCTGGCCCTTGGCGGGTGAATATCCGAGTCACGGCACCAAATATTGTTCTTTAAAAAGACTATGATGATGGGATGCCCCGGGTGGCCTGCAAGGCAGGCAGAGGCCGCCGCCAGAGCAGTGCAGGGTCCCCAGGCAAACGGCAAATTCAGGCTGGATGCGATGGACGGCAGAGTAAATGGACATAAGGCTATACATAAAGCTAAACATTTATTACTTAGAGAAGAGTGAGATATTTATTACTTAAAAAGAGGAAATCAGAGAGACGTAAAAAGAAACATAGGGAGAGATAGAGACACATGTGTACACACCAAGAGACGGGACAGAGAGAGAGAGAGACAGAGTTAAGATGGCGGCGAGGAGGTCAGAAGTCGCTGGGGTAGGCGTGGTTAGTTCTTAAAGGCACCGCAGCAAAAGAATAACAATCACCAGCTTGATCTGGCTGATAGAGGGCTAGAGTAACCCCTTGAAAGCAAGTCTCCTAAAGAAGCCACATGAACCCAGAGATATGTGTGCCTGTCCACAATAGGCATGGGCACCAGCAAGAGGTGCGAGGCAGAGTTCTGCAGGGAGAAGACCATGCATTCTGTCTCTGGGTCTCCTGAGGAACATGCCTGATTGCATAGAGGTTGATGTCCAGAGGTATTGACATAAAAATCTTGTCCCTCTCCTCCCCAAAAAGACATCTGTAACTTTGAAGAAAAATTTCCTTCACCAAGTTGGAAAGAAATTTCTCTCACCAAGTAAACATGGAAGGATTGAGCCTCTGCCCTCCCCGCAACTGGTTAATGCCCGCTCATCTACTAGATGACCTTTAACTCACCTCATACTAATACTTATAAAAAGGGAGGACCTGCTGAGAGCAAAGACCTGTGTTTAGGTTATAGCCCTCACAAGTTAAGTAAGCTATTCTGAAGCCTCTGTAGGGCAGGTTCCGGCCCAGTAACTTCTTATCTCCCTGTGAGTTAAGAGTGCCTACAGGCCTGAAGACCTGTGGATCCCAGGCACCAGAAGTGATTTGCATTTCCCCCTGTAAATATTTACAGACCCTCAGCATCCCCTTATCTCTTCCTATCAGCTAGGGGATGCCTCCAGACCTGACATTCCAGCATTCTATCCAACCTTCTTCCTGTTTGATATATAATGCTCCTGAGAAATCGTAAAGTTGGCTGCTTGATCAGAATACAGACTTACTGTCCATTTTTTGTGTCTCTTGTCCCTTTTATTTCTCCTTTCCAGGGCGGATCCAGTTCTGTTCATGGTTCTGTTCACTGGTGGGGACATTGGTGGTGTTCCTATCTTTGCGTGAGCTCTCTAGACCCAACAGAACAAGGGGCTAGTCATGGAGGCTAATATAAAATAGATAGCAAAGTACTGTTTAGTCCCAAAAGGACATGGTAAACAGCAGCAAAAAGGAAAGACTGACCACTGCAGTATTAGATGTATGCCGTGACAAGGAAGAGGATAGAGGAACAAGAGCTATTTCCTTTATGTGTTTATGGTCTTTTCCATTTAATTGATTCAGTGCTGCAGAATGTTCACTTAAGTGAGCTACTGAGGGAAGGGAATAAGGAAGTGAAGACACATATGGACAGCACTACTACAATCTGCCTGGAAGACGCAGGTTTGCAAGCTCACCTGGATGCCTGATGACGAAACTCACGCAGGTGTGAAAGAGCTCAAGGCAATGGGGCAAACCGTCACCTTCAAGTGTTCTGACAAGCCTTTAGCCATTTGGTTGTTATCTAGAGTATTTGCTAAGTGCTTACTTGGCATCATACTATTAATTTCCTAAAGCAACAATACTGCAGTCATTCTCACAGTTTTCTGATATTGAGAAAGTATCAGAATTAGTTGTTGGAAAAGCAGCTTGGCAGCTGGGAAAGGTTCAGACATGATTGCAGAAGTATGGAACAGGCTTGTGAAGAGACCCACCCTTACCATAAGGAAAACAACTGCACATTGTATAGTTGGGGCCATTTCCAGAAAAAAAAAGTGTTTTCTTTTCCTAACTGTATATCTTATTGTAGAAGAAGCCAAGCTAAAAGTGATACCATCAAACTTCATCTTAAAGCTCATGTCTGATGCACACATCCAAAAATGGTTTCTTCTTGGCTTCTGTTTAAGGTCAGTGTATACACTATGCATGAAATGAATGTAACACCAAGTAGGACTATCTCGGAATAACAAATTGCTTTGCCATTTAGGTTTGGGATGGTGGTTCTTAAATGCAACACTGAAAGTAGGCTTTAAGAACAAATGAGAATTTATTAATATCAAGAACAGGAAGAACATATACGGAGGAAGGAGAGAACATAATAATTACTCATATATGTGCCAGCACAGAGAAAAGCACTTTAAAAATCTATGATCTTCTCAGTTCACACAAAAGGTCTTTCAAAGCAGTTTTCTACATTTTCCAACATGGCAAAAGTAAGACGTAGACTAGTCAGTTCCCTAAAATAATATGTGATGTGCAGAGTCAATGCATGCATGGGCTAATCAAATTTTAACTACAACAATAAAGAATAATATTGAAAGACCCCCAGTGTGGGGAGACTCTCACTCAAGTCTCGGGATAACACAACCCCCCTGGTAACTCACGAGAGACTGTCCTTGCTGCAATTACACGAGGTTTAATGATAAGACAACAAGAATGGAACCAGTGCACTGGGGCCGAGACTCAGAAGCCACATAGGGTAAGAGTTTGACCCTGAGTAGCTGGGAGAGCGGGCTTTTTAAGGAAAGAAACCACAGCCCAATAATCTGAAAGGGGCAGGAAAGGTGTCACAGAAAATTTCGAAAATACCAGTGATGATCACAAGGGGCAACTCCCTGCCTCTCAAGATTACTCTCAAGGTCATAATCAGCTAGTTCCTGAAACACAGTATTCTAAAAATATCAATGATAATTACTAGGGGGAAACTCCCTGTTTCTCAAGATTATTCTCAAGATTACAATCTAACTTTATCTTTAGCTAGTTCCTGAAACCCTGAACTCCTAGAATTCTGATTTTTTTCTTCCTGCTAGATTTTTGGCTTTTTTTTTCTCCTGCTAGGGGGATCTGTATTTATCCAGGTCTTTCAATATACTGGCCAAAATAGCAAATTCTTGTCATTTGGCTATTAATAATGTTCCTTAAAAAATGCTGGTGTGACCCCTGTGGCGTGAAAGCTGTGGGTTCCTGCAAGGTCTCCAGGGGCTATGTCAGAGCAGGCAGGAGTGCGTCCCAGGCAGGAAAATGGGAGACAGAGACATGGACATGTAAAATGAGACTAAAATATTTATTCAGGGGGTTATGGAGGAAAAGGGGAGGGGGAAGTGAAAGAAAGGGAGAGAGAGAAGGAGAGGGAGAGAAAGAAAGACAGAAACAGAAAAGGAGAGAGAGAAAAAACAGAAAACATGTGTGCACACGCCATGAGAGAGAGAAGAAAGGGCCAAGATGGTGAGGAGAGGTCAGAAGTCGCTGGGAGTGGATGTGTCTTGCCCCTTAAAGGGACCAGAGACCAAAAGGAATAACAGCTATGACATGCTACTTTACTTTCTGGTGGGCTTGTTGTTTGTTTGTTTCTTTGTTTTGAGAAGAAAGCAATTTTGTGAAAATCTATATGACTTCTGCTAAACTGTGTGCACTGTCCTTTAGCTGTGACTGTTTGTCACATGAGATTCATGGGAGCATGACACATATTGGAAGAAAGTGTTTTCTCCTGATTCAGTCTGATGCTCATTCAAATGTCAGGAGCACAGGGACAGGAAGGATATAGGACATCTGCGCTATGCTAGTGGGAGCTACACGTGTAAGTGACTTCTGTTTACATAAAAATAATCTTAACAGATTTTTCCTGATTGTGTACAGAGAAGACTGTCCATACCAGTTCACAACTCAGTTCTCATGAGGCCACAGTGTTTTCAGAGTTCGTGGAAGGCCTGACCATGGTTATAAAATGTTATCTGCTCGTATGTGTAGGCACACTTCATGGAACAGTAACAACCTAGGCCACCTTAATCACAAAGAAGAATACAAAGAGTAGAGACCCAGAAAATTCTAAGAACTAGCTTCTCCTGTGTGCTACTTGCCTCTGTCTTATAGACATTGCATGATGATTTATTCTCTCTCTACTAGACAATCCTCTAGTCTCCAGCCCAGCACATACAGGAGATCTTCTCAGCACGCTCACTTCTTCATGGAACATTCTTTGGTCAGCTTTTTACCCACATTTTTCAGTACAAGTTTGACACTTTAATTTTTGTTCTGGTAGAACAAAGGAAAGCTATATAAATTATTTATTCAATATATCAGAATTTTTTAAAAGCTCAAAAGTGAATGTTTCTTATACTAAGTTGGTACAAATCCAAATTTCTGTTGACTTTAAACAAAATGCATTTGTCAACTAACAAGAATGTTAGGGCCTTACTTCATAAACTGGCAGTAATGTCATATGGTCATTTTATAGAAATTGTTTGCCCTCATTAGAAAAGAACCTATCTCCTAGCTATGTAGTCCTTAACTGACTAGCTTTTAAGGCATAAGATGCAGGCAAGAGACACCTACCTTGCTTTACAAAAAATAAAAATGTGTAGCAAAATACATTTAAAGGCATCAGGGATATGAGTATATCTTGGCAATTTTGTTATTTCTAGCATCGTACTTACACAAATGTTCTGTTGAAAAATTTTGCCTATGTCAAAAGACTTGAGTTTATATAATATAAATGCACAGAGCTCTACAATATACATTTTCTTTTTACATTTAATATTGGATTTATATTGCCATGACTAAAATTTATCTTATGTAATCCATAAAAACCTGTTCTCAGAAAGTAACAGATCAGTTACTTAGGAGTTAGTAGAGAACATAGTTTATAACTTCGTTTTCATGTAAACAGCTTTTATAAAAAAGGTTATTTTGGACAGTATTAGATGCTGAATTGCATTCTAAGAATAAAAAATAAAGCACTGGAGTGTAGTAGGATGAGGTGTCGGCTGTGTCCCGCCAGCCAGCTAGCTTAATCCTCAAAATAACCACACAGAAATTGTATTAAGTAAATTATTGCCTGGCCCATTAGCTCTAGCCTCTTATTGGCTTACTCTCAAATCTTGATT
Source organism: Myodes glareolus (assembly GCF_982192425.1). Classification (NCBI taxonomy): domain Eukaryota; kingdom Metazoa; phylum Chordata; class Mammalia; order Rodentia; family Cricetidae; genus Myodes; species Myodes glareolus. The sequence goes on along the minus strand of NC_142041.1, from coordinate 73,929,950 downwards.
AACTCATTTCCATTAATGTGTATCATCACTTGACTGTGGCTTACCAGCATGAGTCTAACCAGCGTCCATCTTGGGCAGGACAATCATGGCATCTTCCACACTGTCTTCTTCCTCGCAGAGTTGTGTTCTGTCTACTCTGTCTACCTAAGCTGCTGCCTATCAAAAGTCCAAGGCAGTTTTCTTTAAGAACCAATGAAAACAACACAAATACAGAAGAACCTCCTATACCATTTCCCCTTTTTCTGTTTAAACAAAAAGGAAGGCTTTAAGTTTAATATAGTAAAGTTACATATAACAAAACAGTTATCAAGCAAGAATTATAGTTACATTATTTATATCTATTTTATCTTTTCTCATAACTAAGGAAAGCTAAAACTATCCATTCATCAACTCCATCAAAGACTCCAGAAGGATATAATATTACCTAATTAAATATGAAATAAGCAACTTCCAAACTCTAGAAATGACAGAGATATCTTGCTGCCTGGACAGTCACCCAAAGTTTTTTTGTACCGTGGGGGCATCCATCTTCGGCCTTCAGGCCCATAGTGTCCAGCAGACTTTTCCATGAAGCAGGAAATTTCAAAGACAGTTCAATCATTTTCTTTTGTGTCCTGCAGAATGTTTCATAGACTCTTTCATGAAGCAGGAACCCTGAAGGACCATCTCACCTTTATGCAAGTTCAGCAGTCCTCTCTCTGCAGGTTCTTCACATCCAGTTTATGCATCAGTCCAAGCAAGAGCAGTTTCTTGCCCAAATGGATATCAAACTCCATAAGGAGCCTCTTCTATGCCCATCTTCTTCAGGAAGTAGCTTGGTGCTGTCAGCAACAGACATGTCTCATTGTCATCAAAAGCCCTAAGTTATTAAAACATTTTATATGCCATATTCTGTAGACTTTGAAAGATGTAAAGAATGCCTATCTGAAATATATCTATGCACATCTAGAAAATCTAATTAACATGATGACAAACTTGACTATTATAGATGATTGTTCATTAATAACCTATACTTCCTAATTATACATTACATTTTTAAATGAACTACACAATCACAATACCTTAATTAAGAGCATAAATACACATACATATAACAAAACTGACCTTAAATTTATATCAACAAAGCAAAATTCATACCAATGCAAATTATTCATATCTATATCATATCCCCCTTTAAATATAAAAGAACATTTATAAACAATACTTGGGAATATGGACATAGTTATTTCTTTCCAAACTGCTTTGTGTTGTATGTGGGCACTATTAATCAGTCTTTTGTGATGTATCCTGTGTACCAGGTTTACCTCAGTTGGCAGTTGAGTGAAGCAATTTTTTGAGGGTGTTTACAACAACCTTTCAGGAGGGTGTGGTCTATCATACCATATTGGTTTAGAAGAAATACACAGGATCTCATCCTCTGTGAAAACAAAAGAAGAACCTCTTTTTAAAATCATCATATCTTTAGACCCAAAATCTGAAGTCATTATACCTTTATAATATCCATGCTGATTTGGCTTAGCAACCCACACAATGAAACATCTCTCTGTACTTAGCTCCTTCACAGTCAAAAAAATTTAAAGAAAACACAATAATATATAGAATCCAGAATCTCTGTGAATTTTCCATTTTTACGTGGCTTATTTTTTTTTACTCTATTACTTTACTTTGTCTCTTTAAAGACTTTACCTATTATTTTTAAAACATTAACTTTATTTTCTGTCTTTTTGATATTCTTTCTTCTCTCTCCCAAGCCTACGTACTTTACCTAATACAATGACCCATTTAGAGGTCTTTTATGTCTGAATCTGTCCATTTTCATTGTCTTTAATTCTCCACTGTCTTGAGGAGCTTTTAAAATGTTAAAAAGCTTGGTTGCAGCTGCACTGGATGTTGGCTCCACCTCTCTATAATTTCACAATGGTAGACATACCATTTCTGCTAGCTCTGGGACTTCCAGGCAGGAGCTGCACTCAGCACTTTAACTATGAGAATGAGTGTGCAGCACATATAGCCTAATCTGCCACGCAGAGCACTGCACAGCCTGGAAACATCTCTCTGGATGGTAGCCGAAATCTGTCGTCTGCCATGCTTTCCTGCTTGTAAACGCCTAGTAAACCTGGTCCCGCCACCTGCCAAGGCAGGGAGCGCTGAGTCACATGCATGGTCTCAGGTACTTTGTTTCTGACCCCGAGTGGGCACACAAACATCTATGCCCACAAATGTCATTTAAATGCTTAATAGCTGGTTTTCTTTAATAACCATTGAAAGCAACACAAATACAGAAGAATCTCCTACACCACTAGAGGTGGAATTCTCTATGCTTGCTTCTCTTATTTGTTCCCTTATTTGGAAATGGTGTCAATTTGTTTAGATTTCCTTGGGAAGGTATGCTGGGAATCCAATCTGAGTAAATCTTTATTCAGATGAGGTTTCGACTGGGTGGTCATGAGACAGGCCTTCCTTGATCATCTTCAGAGGGCTGACCCTTAACACCTTGCAGTCTACCTACCTGTGAGACAATGCCTTACTAGTTCATTCAGGTTGTAGTTGGTTGCTACAGAAATCCTAGTCAACCATTAGTAGAGATGGCCAAGCACTGCTGGGGAGTGGATTTAGGGACTACCCTCTGCCCTATGAATCCAAAAGATTGTAAGCTGATATAGTGTGGAGCAGAGTTGGACATTCTCATCTGTATATATTAAAATAAATTAGATTTTGTGACAATTGAAATATTCCTGCCTGTGGAAAAAGGCATGGGAACTCTGACTCCATTGGGATTCCAGTTTTCCACAACAACAGCAATAAAAAATGATTAAAACCAGAATGTACCATGACAGGGCAAGTGCTGTGAGGAGAGATAGAGTGTGGGTCTAAGCTACACACCACATGGAGATCCAATGGACCCAGTGCTGTGGGAGAACCCTAGCAGCCAATGACGCTGTGAATACATGTATGTGCGCATGTGTCTGTGTGCGTGTATGTGTGTCTGTGTGTATGTTGAAAGAACTGACCTACAGCATTTTCTAGCACATACAGTTCCAAGGACACACACAGCAATGATAGTACAGAAAGAGAAAGGACGTGACTGTTTGTCAAAAGCAGCCCTCCTGAGCTGAGTAAAGAATGGGTATAAAGGCCATGTAGCTATAAGGTTCTGCTGGAAGCTACAAAGTTGACAGAGATGTCCATGGTCCTCAGTCCTCTTCCCTGACTAGTAACAGAGGCAGTGGATCTGGAACCAGGAACCTGAATCAATCCATCACTTACAGATTACTTATGCTGACTTTCTTGATTCCATACTATGTTAGCAAATAATAACATCAAACTATGATCAAGGAATGTTTTTAAAATAAATGTATGCACATCTCAGATATGAAAATGTATTTGAAAAGAATCTTTCACAGACAAAATATCCTGAAATTCCATCAGGTAGAATGACAGCCTCAAAATTATAAACACTATTATAATAATTTTTTTCTGACTAGTCTGTAAACTTGGATATAACAATCTTACTAGGATACATTTTAAGTGCATTTTAAATTTTATTACTTATGTAAATAGTAAAAGATAAAGAAATGACTTAGCAGTTGAAAACTCTTGCAGAGTATTCAGGTTTGGCTCCCAGAACACATATGGCAGGTTACAAGCATCTAAAATTCCAGTTCCAGAAGATCAGTGCCCACATTTTTATGCATGTGATGCATATAAACTCATGCAAGCACACACACACACACACACATATACACACATATATATATATATATATATATATATATATATTAAGATAATTACTGTAAAGGCAATAGCATTTTTAAAATAACACATATTGTAAACTTAAGGCTTTATTGATCATTTTGTGATTACTCAGCAAAATCACTTAAAAAGTAAGCAAATTAAAACAAATCTAAGTGAAAACAATCGAGAGCCCCCATAAGTGTGCTTCTTGGACCTGGTGACTAAAAGTTCTAACTCCACGCAGAAGGAGAGTGGACAGTTTCAGAATCATCACTGTGGATGTTCCCTGAGCTATTCCCAAGAACATCAGGCATTTCACAGGCTCACCACATGTCAAAGTTTTTTGGAAGGTAAAATCAACCATGTATCTCCTTATTTGTTTATTTATTTTTAAAAGCCCAGAAAAAAAAAACTACTTTCTGTAACATGAGTCAATGAGTTTTCTTCAAAGATAATACATTTGAACATTTTCTTTGAACTAGGTATGATAGCTAATGAGTTTTACTCAGATTGTCCTTTACATCCTTAGAGCAACCCCCTTGAGTGTGCTTTTAGTATATTCACATAGGTAATGGGGAATCTATTGCCCTAAGCAGTGGAGTATCTTTCCTAGTCACATAGAAAGTAATCACAGAGTGCAGGATCCCAGCATTGCAGTATGGTCAAATCGATCCCATAGAGGCCGCTACTTGGCTGCATACGGCAACGAGATGGAAGCTCACGCAGTCCTCACATAAAGCTGTGGCTGTAGCTGTAGCTTTGTTTAATTGAACAATAGATCTTATTTTGTGACTAGTGTATTTCTAAGAGGAATTGTTTACTGAGCACTTACTATAAATCAAATCACACAGGTGCTCTTTGTATATAATCTCTCTTACTTTTCCTGTCAAACCTGTGGAAGTAGATCTCTCCTCCTACACACAAAAGAACAGGCGTGAATCATTAAGCAACTTATTCAAGGTCACACAGTTGGAACTTGGGCCTCTGGGATGGCATTTAAAAAAGTTCTTCCTTTTTTTTTTTTTTTTGATTTTCTCTAGACAAGGTTTCTCTCTGTGTGATCCTGGCTGTCTCGGAACTCACTCTGTACAGCAGGCTGAGATCGGCCTGCCTCTGCCTCCGGAGTATTAAGATTAATGGCATGCACCACCACCACCCAACTACTTCTTTCTTTTGTTAAAAAGTTCTCATCTTAGTTTGTTTCTGATAACTTACATACTAATAGCTAACAATGATTCATATGGAATATCTTTCTCCTCAAACTCAATATGTACATTTTTATGTCATATTGGACCAAGATAGGCTAAGAAAGGGCTCTCAATCAATTACGCCTGATTTCAAACTAAAATGAATACAATGCGTATCTGACACAAACTAATCATCTACTTTTCACAAATAGAAATTAGAATAAATATGAGGAGAGGGAGAATTTCTGGTGGGTTTGCATCCGTGTCTTCTTCTGTGGAATGAGTTTTGTAGGGAGGACTCAAGGACAGCTTACTTGACCAACAAAAAACAAGCTTAAATGGTGTTTTACAGAGCAGTAAAATGGGGAAATAATTTAGTTTCCTTTTCTTGTTGAATTCAGGCTTTCTAGATTTTGAAACATGGAGGAAAAAAACATTTGCTTTTTGTCTACTTAGTGCCCATTCATTCTTATCCATACAAATATTTAGGAGAATGCTCAGGACAGTCACTCAAAAGCATGACAGTCGTGGTGCTCTGATGTCCAGGAGAGGCCGAAGAAAAGTTGTATAGGGACTCAACCCTGGCTGCTTGCAAGAAACACCTGATCTGGGTTGTACTAATACTGAAAGTTTTTATTTTATTTATTTATTTATTTACTTATTATGTATACAATATTCTATCTGCAGACCAGAAGAGGGCACCAGACCTCATTACAGATGGTTGTGAGCCACCGTGTGGTTGCTGGGAATTGAACTCAGGACCTTTGGGAGAGTAGGCAATGCTCTTAACCACTGAGTCATCTCTCCAGCCCCAAAAGTTTTTATTTTTAGTGACATTTAAAACCTTACAATTTATCCTTGATTGTGTGTGTGCATGTGTGTGTGCATATGTGTATGTATGCTTTCTGAGCATGAGAATATGTCTGTTGCATGAATTGTCTTTTAAGATTCTTATGTAATTGTTAGTATTGTAATCCTTTTACTGATGAGAAAAAAGGGGATTTAAATAATAAAATTATTCAATAGTTTAAATAATTATATAATTATATAATAATTAAAAAATTCATCTCAGTTCAAGTAGCTAAGAGACCCAAAGTCAGCCTATCCCAGCACAAGTGTGATCAACTACAGCATGTCCATTTCCGTCATCCTTTTAAGTCATGTTTGCAAATACGTTGGGTTTGTGTTTTCTAACAGACAGGAAGGAAACATCATTACAGTGATTTACAGTTATATATTCACAATTGTGCTAGGGGTAGGACGATGGCTCAGAGGTAAAGGCGCTTGCTGCTGTGCCTGACAAATCAAGTTCTTTCTCCATGACCCACATGACAGAAAGAGAGAACACACTTCAGCAAGTTTTCCTCTTACCTCCACATGGGTGTTATGGGATACTCCTACATTCGTGAGTATGCGCACACATACACACACACACGCACACACACAAATAAAAAGTAAATGTAATATAAAAATAAATTGTGGCCAGGCGGTGGTGGCGCATGCCTTTAATCCAATCACTTGGGAGGCAGAGGCAGGTTGATCTCTGTGAGTTTGAGGACAGCTTGGACTACAGAGTAAGTTTCAGGATTGGCTTCATAGCTACTGAAAAACCCTGTTTAAATAAATCAAAACAAACAAACAAATGAAAGAATAAATAAATAAATAGTGCTAGAGTACTTTCACAACTTTAGCCATTTTTCAAGTTTACAGTTTTACTAAGGACTTTCACAGTATTATTGTTGAACAATCATCACCAGTGCCCATTACCAGAACTCTTTCCTTTACATCTGGTATTACGTATGTTCTACTTTGTTTTGCTTTGAATCCACCTATTCAGATAAGTATCCGTTTCTGAAGTCACCATGCACTTCAAACATAGGACCGTGCCATAAAGCCTCTTCCTGAGAATTAGTTTTTGTGGTGCCATAAGTTTCCATGAAAGTTTCCAAAGGAGGGCAAACAGTTCTACCACAGCAATGACCAGCATGGCATGATGCTGAGAGCACAGCGCACAACCTCAGCTAGGCACAGCTCCCTAACTGGACTGAATACCACTCAGTAAGAGGGGAACCTGCCTGGTCCCAAAACGCCAACTAACTACCCAGATCCTGCAGAAGATACTACAACCCTCATTTTAATAAAACCCTAACTACATTCTAAACATGTCTTTTTTTCTCACAAATAAATGTGTTCTTCACTCCTCATCAAGGAAACTTATCTTTGCAACAGATGGAGACTACTAGGGAGCAACCACTACCAACCAAAATGCAGAGCTGTGGAGCCCAGAACAACTAATAATTTACAATTCAACTCCTACACTTAAGGCTCAGGGATCCTTGCAGAAGGGAGAGTAGAAAGATAATAGGAGCCAGAGGATCAGGGAGTTTGTTGTGAGATTGTGATTCCTAGGAATGTCAGAGTCACACGCATAAGGTCGTAGCGACATAACTACCTAAACATGAGCTGAGCCAGGGCTGCAGAGAGCAGGAGAAATTGTCGTCCTCAGGAAAGAGCATATATACTGATTACCTGATGCCAAATGGTCAGTCCTAAAAACATACACATAAAGGTAACAGACTGACCAGGTTGTATTTATATGTTTATGAATACACACACACACACACACACACACACACACACACACAATTAATTAAAAACAGAAACTTTGAAAGGGAGCAAGGGTTTAGAGATAGGTGAAGGAAGGGAAAAATGATATGATTTCAAAAATAAAAAGACTATTTTTTTAAAATCTAGGCACTCAACAATCCTTGAGGTATTTAGTTGAATCTTTCTCTACTGAATCTAGTCTGGTTCTTTTCATCTTTTCAAATCTTTTTTGATATCTTTAGGACAAGTTTGATAAGCCCTTTTTCTTTTATTTTGGTGGTTAAAGCCAACAGCTTAGAAAAGTAATGGGTATGGGTATGCAGATTTGATGAAATTAGAGGGCCTGGGCCTGTCAGCCTACGGGAGATACTGTAGAGAGTCTGGACACTGATTCTTGTTTCATTCAAGCTTCATCAGTAAAGGTGAATAATATTTTATTTTGTGATATTTAGTATATGATAAATTATAGATTTATGGGGAAAGAATTTAAAAAGATTAATAACAAAAAAGAGTAATTGCAACTCTCCAGTCACCATCCTGGAAAATAGTCTTGGTTTAAAGGCATAAGGACTTTCATAGCTTGCTTAGGCATTGCACACTATATACATGTGTGCATGTGCTCCTGCATGATGAGATTTCTGCATGTACGTGTGAGTATACATAGGTGTACATCAGGTGGGACTTCTCTGGAGTGACGGAACTAAACACAGAAAATGAGGCCAAGCTAATACCCTAAGTATACGGCATTGTAGAGAGGGTAGGCTCAGAGTTCTTGAGAAGAAAGGAGGCTGTTAGTGAATGAAGTTGGGCCACAAAGTATTGCACATATGTAGAGTACATCCACACTACTTTTGAATACCTGCAGACCACACTGCCCCATTTAAAATGCACAGATCTTCTGCTATAGGATATGACTGGAAAGGGATATGAACACAAAGGTAAATCCTACTACAGTATTGCCACTTGAAGAAAACAGTTAGGTCACCAGTAGAGCCATGCACTATATAAAATTATCAAATAGCATAAACACACATTTTGCCAATTGTAGTGTGTGTGTTTAAATTGTTTTGGAATTCTCCAGACATTCAATGTACAGGTTGTTTGACTGAATGGCATCATTAATCCTATAAAAGGGTTGACTTTGGGGCATGAAGCATGCACACTTTAAAGCTTTCAAGAGCAAGGGACTTGGGAGTGACTAATTTGTACCAAAGCCCTGAACAGTCCTTTTCTTGGATGGACACACTCTCTATTAAACAAGCCAACATTATGTGCTAAGAACTGAGGTCCACACTTTCTCCAATTAATAACTTTCCTACCAAAGACAGATGTGGGTGGGAAACTCCCAACATCTGTGGTCTTGTCTAGAGTATACGAGGTTACCTGAACTATTCAAATTTTTTTTCCATTTACAACCTTAGGCCTCTGTCAGAAAGTGCACCTTCCATTCTCAACCCTTCCTACAGGCTTCCCTAATATCTGAGGCAAGTCCTTACCAGTGTTATACCCTAAAGTTCTACAGAATTATCACTTAATAGAAGACAAGGGGAGGTTTTTTTTTCCCAGTTTTTAAGTCAGCATGACAGAGCACTGAGAGAAAATCATGTGGTTTTCTATTTGTGGAAAATGACTCTTTCAGGTTCAGAATCATCAGTTCTCTTTTATTAACCCATTGGTCCATAAGACAGCCAGCCTACAAGTTGAAAAGCAAGCTGCCTGTTAGTTAGCCTTATAAAGACAAAACAAAATGCCTAAGATATACTTAAAAAGAAAAAAATGTTTGCTTTGCTCACAGTTGTAGAGATTTCCAGTGCAGAGTTAGTTGACCCCTCGTCCACAGCATTGGGCATATGACAAGGCAAGACGTCATAGAGGAGTTTCGAGAGACAGCTCTTTCCTTTGTGATAGATGAGAGGCAAAGAATGCAAGAGGAACAGACTAAGGTCTCAGTGACCTCCCACCCGGCCCCACCTCTTAAAGTTTCTACCATCTCCCAATAGTATCACACTGGGAACAAACATTACACACCCACAGTCTAGATCCAAACTACCCTGGTATCTTAAACAGAGAGAAAAGGTGGAGGTTAAGAGCGGATATGGATACAGGGATACAGGTTAAATTGCTTCTAGATTACCAAGTAGACTGAAGACATCTGGGAGAACTGGAACTGGATGGTTATCACCAAGCTCCTACATAAAATTAGAGTAAAGCTTAAGAAGCAGTTAAAGCTGGGCAGTGGTGATGCATACCTTTTATCCTAGAACTCAGAAGGAAGAGGCAGGCAGATCTCTGTGAGTTCAAGACCAGCCAGTCTACAATAGCTAATTTCAGGACTGGCTCCAAAGTTACAGAGAAACCCTTTCTGGAAAAACCAAAAGAAAAAAGAAGAAAGAAAGGAGAAACAGTTAAAGTAGAAGGAAATTCACTTGAGTTTAAAAAAAAAGTTTTCAGTCCAAAATGGTGAGGTATTTGTATATTAAGAATAGAGTCCAAGGCAGGTTAAATTTGGCAATCCAGAATAACTCATAGCCAAACATTTCATGGTCAAGGCAGAAGACTAAATGAAGATCAAGGGATAAGAGGAACAGAATGTTACATGGTTGGCTCACTTCTCCCTGTCTGTAGTAGATACAATTTGGTGTTCTAAACCTCAGCTTGAATCCCAGGTATCAGTTTTTAAACAAATGGGCTTTATTTGCAATGAGCTTCTGTAGACTGAGGGAGGGACCCCTCCTTTCTTCTTGTAAGAATTAGCACAGTCAGTCCTGCAACTCTTGCAGGATGAATCCCACAGGAATGTCACAGAATCACTTAAGTGCTCAGAAAGCACCCAAAGCAGAGCTGGCAAACGTGCATGGCTCCAGGGACGTTCCTTCAGTTTTAGGCTAGTTGTGATGGCTGACTATCAAATCTGAATTGTCATGGTCCCTGTAAGTGGACATTTGTTCTTTCATTTCTGTCCCTGTAATGCATACAATTATAACAACCCAGAATATAATTCTGATTTTTATTAGAGAATATCTAAAATACATTATCCATTAAGTTATGATATACTCTGTATCACAACTATACCAATTTTATACCTTATTTGCATCTCTAAAATTCAAGTCACCAAGTTACAACATAATTCAAATTTAAGATAACATTGCTACAAATATATAAGCATATTAAAAGTTTTTATTTAATATAACATCTTGAAATAGTGAACATTTATAATTTATAATCATAAAACTGTAGCTATTTTACCTGATTTGCTTAAATTATCTCAGTTTGTCTCATGATCTGGACTTGTAAGCAGCCATTCTACTTTCCTATGTTTTAAAAATAGCATTTTAGCAAACAAGCCTGAGTACTCATTATCCTATGGCTGTGAAGAAAGGCAAGAAGCCATTTCTGTCTTTTGCATTAGATTGCTATGACTGATGGGCATGCCATAGTCAGCTACCAACCTGCCACCACACTACCACCATGGGAGACACCTGAGTCTTCTTCACATTTGATTAATAACCACAACAAGTGAGAGACGCAAAGTGGAATCCAAATCACCAAGGTAGAATTGTGCTCAGCTACAGAGAGGCAGCTATTGTTTGGACGCCCGCTACAGGACTATTTTATTTAAAGGATGCTTTGATCTTTCTGTTCTTCAGTGGTTGAGCTGGGCGCCAGTTGTCCACCATCAGTTCTTCAGGTTCCCCCTCTGTGTTGAAGTTCAGTCTACGGAACTGAGACATCTTAAAAGACACAAACAAATTAAAAAAATAGTGTCACAATATTACATACTTAAGTTTCATGTATTGTCTTTAAATGACACCTCCAAAGCTTGGCAGTGGCAGCATACACCTTTAATCCCAGCACGCAGAGGCAAGCAGCTCTCTGAGTTCAAGCTAGTAAACGCTACATAACGAGTTCCAGGACAGTCAGGGGCTACACAGAGAATCTCTCTCTCTCTCTCTCTCTCTCTCTCTCTCTCTCTCTCTCTCACACACACACACACACACACAGAGAGAAAATATAAATGCAGCTTTCGATATTCACACTATCATGAATTTCGAAAGTTATACATTACATGTGTATAGATGAGAAAAGTATCTTTTCATGAGAAATCTATTTATTATACAAAGCCACTGGGGTCTTTCTCCAATAAAATTTTTTTGTCAGCTTGCTTTTCTTGTTTTCCTTTTAAACCAAACATCAAAATTCTGTAAATTAATACCTCTGACATGTGAAGTAATGATAACAGTTTTAGATCTATATTAAAGTTTTGTTTTCTGTCTCAGAGAAGGCAAAGCACAGCAAGTGCTCAAGTGTGTAAAGGGCCAGCCTACCATCTCCCGGAAAGACTGGCATCCCTGCTTAGATATGTAGACACTTGGGCCACTTTGACCCTGGAAACTGGCTCAGTTTTAGTCTCCTTTGAGCCTTTTGTGGTTTCCTGGCTCAAGGCAGCCACAGGCAGACTCAAATGTGCAAAGTTCTGCTTATAACATTCACCAGAGCATTGTGTGTGTGTGTCTGTGTGTGTGTTTGTGGGTATACATATACACTTGTATGTGCATGCGTGGGAAGGTCAGAGATCAGCCTTGCCTGTTGTGTTTTAGTAGGTGCTGGCCACCTGTTTTTTTTTTTCTTTTCTTTTCTTTTCTTCTTCTTTTTAGAAAACAGCTGTCAGGGTCAGGAGCTTGCCTCCTAGGGGAGGCTGGCTAGCCTTTAGGCCCCAAGAATACATCAGTCCTTATTTCCCTAACATTGGGATTGCAAATTAACACCAACATGCTGAGTTTCTACATGTGTTCTCTGGAGTTTGAACTCAGGTCTTCATATAAGTACTTCAGAGCCTGAATAAGCATCTCCTCAATTCTATAGTGTTTGTATCAAGTTGGAATGAATAGCACACTATGGCCCCTTTCCATCGCTCATGTCGCATTCAAATATTGGTAAATTTGACTCATCATTTTAGAATCAAAGACAAGGCAACGTATAGAAAATTTCATAGGAACACTTTCTCTTGCTAGAATATAGAACAAGCAGTACAATGCTAGTCAGAGATGTGAAGGATTTGCTGGGCATCTTTGATCTTTAGAACAGAGCAGGGAAACAGTGGAGGCTGCCTCAGAGGATGTGAGGCTCAAGAGGTTTTTCAACCACCTAGGTTGTACAGAGCCGAGAAGCACAGCAAAGCGCAGGAGGTCTTGGAGGAAGGGCTAGAGCTGTGCTCTGAACTGCTCACGACAAGACCTCCAGATCCTGTGTTCCATGATATGCAAATATGCCCTTACTATGGAATCTCACCAAAACACACGATTCATATTTGTACATCAATACCATTTTCTACAGCAAAGGGAAAATTCATTGACTGTACTTACCTGTATTTGGCACTAAAATGTGTGTAGACAATAAATATACCTGCCAAAGCAGCTATTAATACCAGATTCTGAGCTAGCATAAGTTGTTCTTTGTGGAGGAAAAAGGGGAACGTTGATGTTTTTCTACACCGTATCTCAAGCACCACATCTACAACCAGAAGTGGCATTTTAACCTTTCCCTCGTGCTACTTCAGGATGTTTGCTCAACTGTTAAAACTCTCAGTTTAATTTTCAAGCCATATTCCAGCCAAGCATGCCACTGGGTGGCCCAATTTGAAATTACCCCATGCGAGTTTCTAGTTGTATATTCAAAGGTTGGGTGTGAACTATTCTTAAAATTAATACATTAATATTCTAAAAGAGAGTCCCCAAAAGAAAGTATGTTCCCAGTCATAGCTGAAGCTGCCCAAGGACCTTGGTGGAATGCACTTTTGTTTCCTGTGCTTACAGTTTTTAATCAGCAGATTCCAGATGGTGACATAAGAAAGTCTTGCAATGTGATCTCTCTTGCTTACTGCAAGTCTGAACCCTCATGACTTCAAAATTTTTCAAGTTTAAGTTACACAGTTATTCAAATAATTGCTACTTCAAAACTGACTGCAGTTGTCTTTTATATTACCAGAAAGGATCTGACCTTTTGTGATTCCTGAGAAAAGTCTGTTTTCCGCATCTCAGAATAGGCTGAGGAAGTCAGAAGAAACACCCCTTTGTGTTTGCTTGTATGGGTGACTTAAGGGCTGCATCGAGCACTCAAACATCACAAATTGCTCAGGGAATGTAAGAATGTCTGGCGTGAGCCTCTGAAGCAAGCTGGGGTAGGGTGTTTTGAGAGGTATTTTTTCTTCAAGCAATTAGACTCTACGTTGGTCAAGCTTGAGAAGTGCATCTCACGTGCACAGGATTGCACTAAGCTCAGTCATCACTGAGCAGGAAGCTAGGAATTATCACTGATATCTATGGAACCCTCAATATGAAATCTCACTTTTCAAAGCCTCTGTTTCCTCCTAGCTGTCAAAAAGCAATACATTTATAAGCTGACATCTTTCTCATGTAAATCTTACAGTAACCAACAATCTCAGATTAAATAAATTGCTTAAGAACTGCCTGCGGTGCTGGCAATGACAGCAAATCTTTACTAACTGCCAAACACTTCTGTGACATTAGCCACAGGCTGAGAAGTCACAGGAGGCGTATACCCCAGGTCTAACTGGGAAAGCCAGCTTTTCTACCTCAGCTAAATGAGAACTCTCCCTAGAAAACCAACCTGCTCACTGCTGACGGTAATGGGTTCCTTGAGCACGATCCAGGTTACACATTCCAGCAGAGGCGGAGTGGTCAGAGAGCCAGGGTATGTCCAGTAGTCAAAGTTTCCAGGAAGAAGCGAGCGAGGATCAAAGTTAGTGAAGGCAGCACTCTTCCCCTGCAGGGCAAAAGCACAGAAGAAAGTCAACAGCAGATCCACAGCAGGAGACTATCAGCCACAGGTCTCATCAGTTCTCACTGGAAGTCTTTGTACAGAGGGCCAGGTTTAGTGACAAACAGAATGAGGAGAACTAACAGAAGGCATTTCACTTGAAAACACAGATTGCCTCTGAGATCATGACAAATTAACTGTGCTTCATCTTATCATCAAAACAATTAAGTTTTCCATTGCCCTTAACTGATCATATATGGCATTTATTTAAAACTATATTGTTACCATTAAAATGGTAAACATACTTAGGTTGCAATATTAACAGAAATAAATAATCTTTGGTAATAAAAAGATGGTTTTGCTATAATATTTCAGAGCTATATTAAATCAAAATGTTCAGATCTTGATGCAGCACTTTTAAACCAGTAACTGGGCGGCAATGCAAAATTTCACACTACTATTTTCTCTTTATAATTGTTGTTGAGATGAAGTGATATAAGAAAAGAAGAAATGAAGAGAACCAAGGACAATTAGCAGTTAAGAAAGAAAATAGGACTATGAAAAAGGCAGATCAGTCTTATCACATATGATTCAAGGGAGGGGGTGCAAGATAGATGCAAACACTGTACATTTCATAAGCTGGGTGCTGTTTGAAGATGGGCTTTGTGCAACTAGGCTGCCATAGGGATGGCCAATGACTGCAAGTGAATGTTGAACATAAGCAGATGCCCAAAAACCTCAACATACCAATGCTGCATAGAGGGTTTATACACAGAATGTGTGAACTCAGACCATGGAATATGAATCTCCATAGAACAAGCTTGTCCACCCCAAATATCTATGGATCTTCTAGATTAACATAGAGACCATAACATAGCATGCTTCCCATAAGCACTGTTTGAATCACTGAATGTTTTGTTCAGATGATCTTTCTGGCCCTTTGATGTCCGCTGAGTCTTGAACATGTATGGTGCTAATAGAAAGTCAACACATGACAAGCTATTTAGCAAAATTAGAATCCATTTTTACAGAAGGAAAAATAATATTAAATATAAGTAATTATTTGCCTTCACTAAACTGTTCTTCCAACCACCATCAATAAAACTACTCATTCTAATCAAAAGAATATTTTAAAATCTAGAGTATTGAAAAGAGTTACCTTTGTTTTAATGGCACTCAGGGCATCAAGAACTTTCTGAAGGCCTTGTGTAGCAGGTCCAATCTATGGAAAAGCAGGAGTTACAAGACCTTATAAGTCAGTTGGTACTCACCAGTTTTGATTTGGGCAACAAAATCATAAAATTTCTGAAGAAGCACAAGGAGAAGGAGGAGGGAGAGGAGGAGGAGGAGAAGGAGGGAGAGGAGGAGGAGGAGAATAGGAAGAGGAAGAGGAAGAAGAGGAAGAGGAAGAAGAAGAAGAAGAAGAAGAAGAAGAAGAAGAAGAAGAAGAAGAAGAAGAAGAAGAAGAAGAAGAAGAAGAAGAAGAAGAAGAAGCTGCTACTCCTTCAACATGCCACACGTCATTTGTGGCTTGTAAACACTGAGAGCATAGCATTTCAGCTGTCACCTCTGCTTCTGTAACTCGCTCCCCTGAATTGCATTGTCCTATGTTCCCTATCACCTCCAACAGCTAAGCTGAATGAACTCAAAAGCTGACCTCAGCTGATGCCTTTGAAGGAACTCACACTCTTGCCTACCCCTCCTTATACAAATTCTCACACTCTTGCCTACCACTCCTTATACAAATTCTCACACTCTTGCCTACCACTCCTTATACAAATTCTCACACTCTTGCCTACCACTCCTTATACAAATTCTCACACTCTTGCCTACCCCTTTTTATACAAATTCTCCTTTTTCCCCCCCACTTTCTCACCTTCTTATCTCTTGACTCCTATGTTTCTTTTCAATCGTTAGTAATTATGTTCTCAGGGCTTAAAGGCCTCTCACATTAGCAGTTTCTCAGGATTATATCCTGAGCATTTTTATCATTTTTCTCTTTCTGCTATCTTTGCATGAGTATCCTTTGGATGAGCTTCGGCGTGGGACACAACTCATGAACACACACCCCAAAGTGTTCTAGACTTCCCTTTCCAATTTGCTAGGGGCAGCTCAACTCTGAGATCCCACAGTTCCTGAAATTTCTCAACATTGAGAACCTGACCCAGAACCCCAGTACCACCCAGCCAGAAGTTGATCTCACTTTAGCACTGTCTGTCCTAAACTAATCGAGTAGGAACCTTAGCTGACGGTTTGATTAAAGCAAACCATATCCTACTGATCACACTCAGTTTACATCTGCCTTTTCATCACATTAATATCTAACTGGTTTCTAAGTGGCACACTCAAAGTGTCATTCAGACATCCATAGGGAAAGAATGGAGTGGTGGAGAGAGAATTGAGCCTGGAAATACTTTAGTGCCAAAAGCATTTCCTCAGAATTTTAGTAGAGTGTTCTTCCTGTTATTGGCTAGATAGATCAATATTCTATCTAGCCAATCATTCTTGAACACAGAGAAACAAAGAAGTGGGCCATTAACTAACCTTCAAAAAAATACCCAAAACAGCCAGTCCGTCTGGTTGCTGTGCAGCTTTCCCAAAGTCACCATATTTGGTGTTCCAGTGAACCAAGTGAAGCTAAAGCCAGGGGAGAAAAACCACAGTACGTGATTCACATGATAAAAAGGTGAACAGATTTCATCTAGTGGCTACTCTTCCCTCTCTTCCCTTTACAGCTTTATTAAAAAGTTTATTAAAAAGAAAATGCGGATAACTTTAAGAAAAAAGGAGACTTGATTTACTTCTGGCTATATTTGTTATAATAGTACATCACTTTAAAAACTACTCTAAGACAAGGAATGTAGAGTATCAAGAAAAGGCAGAGATTTTATATGGATTTATAATAAAATAAACTCAGTGCTGTTTAGACAGACTTAACTGAATGATAACAAAGCCCCTAAGAACCACCATGAAGGTCTTTTGCGAAGAGGTTGTTGACTTGGTATGTGTTAGACTTTATTTATAACTAAGTCTTGGAAATTAATGCTAAATAAGCTTTTCTCTGTGACAAAGAAATGATCTTACCTCTGCAGCGTATTTTGTTTTGTTCACAGTGTGCTCAGAGCCATGCCCATCAGATGAGCCCCAATGAAAGTGAAATTGGATCAATCTGTAGGTGCCATTGAGCGGTCCTCCTTTCAGCACTGAAATTACAATACATGCATATAATGTCTCCAGATACACACACACACACACACACACACACACACACACACACACACACAGACACACTTGCCAGGCACATTGGTATGTCTCCTGTAAGCTTTCAGACCTAGAGAGAGGAGACTTGATGGACAGTTAGTCAAAGGGCTAGTGGAATGATCTGCGAACCCAGGGGCCTATCTTCCCATGTGGCCCAAAGATCGTCCTGACAGTCCAAACACCAGATTTGTGAAAGAATTCAAAATATTATAAAATTTAACTGTGCTTACGTTAACTAACTTTGTCCCTGAATATCTATATTCAACCTCTGGAACTTCCTAATCTGTAAAATGTATAGTTCATTTGTTTATTTCATTAATAATAACCTATCCATCATCTCTACGTGTAGTATAAAACAAGGTGCTTTATTATGTTCCAGAAACTGAAATTTGAACTATAGAAACTATTCGGATTCACTATCCTGGAACTAACTTCACTTTAGTGACCAAATCATTCTAGAGGCCACAGGCTTGGACTGCATCATTTAGAGACACTTGACAAGCGTGTATTGAGCGAGGATTACAATAGAAACAAAGAAATTAAAACTTTTATTTATGTGTATGTATCTATGTCCTTTGAACAATACAGCTAAATGTTTTCAGAAGCGACTCCATTCTACTAGTCTGTCTTTCTAGGGTGAAAAGCATCTGCTGCTTTAGATACATCTTATTGGCCTTGGACTGTAATTCTATAAAATAATGAATTTAATTCACAGGGCTTTGTAAAACACAAGGGCAAAGTCTGTACAATAAATATCATTTGCTTCATTTCACTGAAATACATTCGGCCTGCAGCCCAGGCCTATTATTCATCTATTCAAAGTAAAGGGTGAAACTGGCCGAGATGCAGTGTGGCCTTTCTACAGCAACTATGCAATCATTGGCTGCTTACTCTTCCAATGGACCAAGAAAAAATAAGAAGAATGAAAACCGAAAAAATAAATCATAAATGATGTTATATTACTCATATGTGAAGAAACATGAACTCAAATGTACTTTGTTGAGATCATGTCCCTTAAAGCACCGAAGCGACTGTGTTTATTTATCTGATGAGAGTGGAAAGAAAGTATTGAGCCCAGGCCCTTATGCTATGTTTTTTTCAGAAATGAAAGAATACAGTTTTCCCATTTTTCTTCTTCTCTCTTACATTACATCCTGACTGTAGTTCTCCCCTCCCACCAGTTTCTCCCTACCACCTCCCCTCTCTTCCAGATTCACCTCTCTCCAGATCCACCACCTACCCCACACACCTCCCCTCCAACAAGATATCCAGGGATATAAACCAAATACGCATCACAAACTACAATAAGACCAGACATACACCATCACAAATACACACTTAACAATGCAATCATTTTGATGTAGCAATTTAGATTTTTTTTTTACCCTGATTCTGCAAAGCTCATATGCAGCAAACATCATGCATAATGTCATTAGATCAGTCAAGGGGCTAATCCAATTCAATGAACCTATCTTAAGCATCAGGCATCACCAACCTAAGTATATCTGCATTCCACCAGAGGAGAATCATACCGCCATATTTTAAAGTGAATATACTTTCCCACTATTTCTTATTCCCTCCTTTTCAGACTTTGAAATTGCATCATCTTCCACTTGTTTTAGGGAATATTTTAAACACAAATGTTTTGAGTGTATATGAACTTTTATTTTTAAAGGCTTTGTGAACAATTGAAGAAATGATTCAATGTTAAATATACCCAGTGGTTTTAACACTAGACAGATGTTTTACCCCACATTGGGGGGAAGGGGTTCCCACAGAGTCCATGCGTCCGCCACGCCAAAGATACTTGTTCTGCCAGGAGGTAGGATAAAAGGGGCTTTCTACTCTTGTTTACTCAAGACTTTCAAATATCAAACTAAATTTCAACTCTTAAAACCAGAACTTGGGGCTGGAGCGACGGCTCAGTCGTTAAGAGCTTTGCCTGCTCTTCCAAAGGTCCTGAGTTCAATTCTCAGCAACCACATGGTGGCTCACAGCCATCTGTAATGAGACTTGGTGCCCTCCTCTGGCATGCACTGTATACATAACAAATAAATAAATCTTAAAAAAAAAACAAACCAGAACTTGTCCCAATTTTAACTTTTATAATCTGTTACCAGTTAAACACAGTATAAATACCATAACACTATATAATAATGTCTTATTATGCTGAATACCTAGATAAATTATTAACCCATATTTTTGTTAAAATAGGAGATTCTATACTGCTGAAATCAATTAGAAACCCATATAAAATAGCTGAAAATTTACCATATTTCACTATTTTTCTTCCCAGTTACTATTGCTAATTAGGATGTATTCGAACAACAAACTAAAGACCACTGGGGTAAGTAATCTCCTTTAATCCAAAATTATAAGTAAACATCCCAATATGTTTTACATAAATCAACATTTAGCAATTTCCTGTTCAAACAGACAAATGAAAACTTTCCACAGATAAGATGTCAACGTTAATATTTAAAGACTTTTCTCTGCAAAAACTCTGATATTTTTTAATCCATGCATACAATTTTTACTGCTTATTAAACTATACATACTTTTTCATTGACAGTACCAAATAATCCCAGGACTATTTATAGTCATGCAAGCATATCTAAGAGAGGAGCTCATATTCCAGTTCTGCTAAACAATAAAACATTTAGCTATCAACTTCACTAGAGTAGCACAATGAAAATCAATTGTTTTAGCTTAAGCTATGTAGGATTACTTCGGCCTGACCCTTTTTAGGAGAACTTAGGAAACATTTCAGCACGCCTAGGAAACATTGATCAGTGTTCTGAGTATTAGAGATTCTGCTGACATGATTAACCACGCTCATAGAACTTTCCTTGATTGTTTGTGGAAGGTAAATTTACAGCTTCAAAACTAAGTCCCTGCAAAGTTAAACAGAACCCAGGTACAAAGCTCCATTATGTTATCCAGACAATGGCAGCTTCAAAGGCACACTGGGGAACAGCTCAGCTCCCTTCTTTCTTCCTGAGCTCGCATAAACAAATAAACATTGTTTCTCTTTTAAAAAACAGAGCCCTAACTGGAATGAATATGATGTGTGAGCTGACCGAAAAATTCCGACATTTCTCAATATTCTTCTGTAACTTTGCAATAAAGCAGAGTTTTAACTTATTAACGAGAGTTAATAAGTTAGCAGTGGTTAATGCTTTGACTCCTTTAATACCAGAAAAAGCTGGCAGGAAAACACCTCAAGCAGAGGTTATTCCTTCATAATACTTTTTAAAAGAACTTTAAAAAGGGATTATTAGCAAATTTTTCATTAATTTAAGATTAATTTAAGGAATTTTGAAAACTTTCAATTTAATTAGGTTAAGACCTATTAATTCTATGTGTTAAAAGAAATACCTCCAGGTAAAAAAAACACAACATCAAACTCAGCTAGTTCAGTTTTGACACCAGGTACTAAAGTCTATGTGTAAGATAACATTTAGAACATACTGCAAGGCCAGAATTCAAGATTTGATTCTACGAGGCTGCGTTTTAAGTGGGATAAAGAGAGTAGAGGTTGGGGTAAATGACTGCTGCATTTAAATGCGAAAAATTAAAAACAGCTCAAAGAATCTTTAATGTTAATTTTCAAAATATGAAGTAACCAAAATGAATTCCTTTGAGACTTACGTGTACAGAAAAATTACATCACCTTTTAAAAATATGGTATGGGGCTGGAGAGATGGCTCAGAGGTTAAGAACATTGCCTGCTCCTCCTAAGGTCCTGAGTTCAATTCCCAGCAACCACACGGTGGCTCACAACCATCTATAACGAGGTCTGGTGCCCTCTTTTGGCCTGCAGGCATACACGCAGACAGAATATTGTATGCATAATAAATAAATAAATATTAAAAAATAATAAATAAAAGTATGGTATGCAGAATTCAACATTGACAATGCTTATCATTTGAGTTTCATATATACAAATATTAAAGGCCACTAGTTCATGTTTACGGGAGAGTGGTGCGAAGGACAAGCCTCAGCAAATGGTTCTTTTTCCTCATATTGTGGGCTGACTAGAGCAGCACTATCATTTCTTCTACTTTGAGAATTTAAGAATCATTAAAAAGAAAATCTAATGAGTATTTCTCCAGGTGCTGCATAACTTTTTAACTTATTCTATGAGTGGGATTTCCTTTTATATCAACATTTTAATACATTCTTGTTTAACCAACTTCACTGAAAAAGATAGGAGACTGGCAAAATTACAAAGGAATCTTTCATGGGCAAGGGAGAACAATTCCCTCTAATCTTCACTGACCCTTGTTTTTTCTAGACCTTTTTGCTATCTAGGGCACAAAGACACACATTCTGTTCTCTCTTTAACCCCCTGGAGTTTCCTAATTCCCTTTCCTGGAGTCTCTTAAAACACAACCTCCAAAGGAACAGAATTTACTATGGGAACTTTTACTGGGGTGTCATGTGGACGCCTAAGCCTCCTTGTTTTTCTCACATCATTTTGTAAGTACCAAACTGACAGCCCTCCCTTTTCACAGATATTGATAGATACTCAACTGAGGACATTGTCTGTAAGTCTCTAGATAACAGATTTCCAAATGTCAGGATTTCCCACCTGGGGAAAAATTTAAATCAAAAAAAGCATTGGTAGTCACATATCCTGTTCCCTACTCACTTCCCTGCCTGGGGGCCTGCGGGCAAGCTACTGCCAGGAAACCATTCCCCTTACCCTATCTTCCAAAAGCTTGAAAACCCGGGCTTGTGCCACCGGAACTCTCATTCCTCTCTTCAGACAATACGCCCCCTCCCACCCACCCACCCACCCACTCTTCCATGTTATCTGTTTCTTCTAGGGTCTTAAACACTCCTCAGAGAATTCTTAGACCAAACAATCCATTTCAGTGACCCTTGGATCCTGTATCAGTTCCTTGACCAGTTTACTTTTGCATGTATCGAGGTTACTGTCAAAGCCTATTGTTTAATATCCTTCTTTACAGCCTTCTATTTGAGACGTCTTCAGTACATTCTGGATTCTGAGGACACAAGAAAGGAATCAGACCTCAACTGCCCTCATGACCCTTATCTTAGCAAGGCATGTTGTTAGTGATGTTGACAGAAAGACTCCTAGTAAAGCAGACACGGGGAAGAGGCCATAGCTAGATAATAAAGGTGGAGAATTTCAAAGATGACCAACTTTTTCATCACCCTCATGACTTGACATAAAAACAAAGGCTCTGCATGACTTCTCTCTCCCACCAGCAGGGCCCCCATTGACCTTCTGACTCAACAAGTCCCAAGGGCTGCTCAGGACAGGCCTGCTAGACAATTGTGGGCCAATCAACCATCTAGCTTTCTTCAAACTGACCAACCTTAAGTCAGGAGAGGAAAATTCTTCAGAGGCAAAAAAAAAAAAAAAAACTGCCTCCAAGAAGAGACTGGCTTTTTTTCCCCTTTTGGCAATCTGAATTTTCCATCCTCTTGTAGAGGGTCTTTTCTCCATGTGACTGCTGTCTATCTAGCGACCTCACCCCCCAATAAGCATTTTAATTACACATCATATACATGCTAGTATTTAGCAGAGGCATTACTTTCACCTGGGACAGCAAAAGTAGCTGTTTTCTCTGTCTTGGTCCTTTTCCTCTAACACACCCCTTCTCCAAACTACCACTAAACAATGCATTTACGGGTCCATTTCATTCAGTGACCTTCAAAGGAAAACACTCAGGAAAATAGGACACTGGCAATTAAATCAGTCAGTGAGCAATCAAGACAGCTACTATGTCTAAATGGAATCGGTCTCCTCTTTCTAAATAAAGAACAAAAGCATTCACCAACATCCTGTCAGCAGCACAATTACAAATAAATTATGGTGACTGGACTTTTTAGTAACTGGTTAAGCATAGCCAACTAACTCTGAAATCTCTTCACTTGTGAAGCAGATTTCAGAATGAGATACTGCCGCCTTTGTCACAGTATGCTGACACTGAACAATAAGCAGGATGTTTACCAGGAACTTCAACATTTTAAGTCGTCAGACTCATCACTTTCCATACTGCTTGCTTTAAGACACCAAAGACATACTTATCGAGGATAGACATCATCAGCTCGGGAGGATAAATGTTTAAAAAGTTGTTTAAAAGTTAAGATTATTTTTTAAGTTTCAAAGTTTTCAAAAATTTCCTGTTTTCGGCACTGCTAAGGACCTGGCTTTCTTTCTATGACTTCTCCCAGGCACATTGCCCGATGCCCTATAGATCTCACAATCTGACAAAGTAGCAAACAGCCCCAGGATAGTTCACATTTGCCTGCTTCTAGAACCTAATAAAGAAATCAGCATGATATCTTAGCTCCTTGAAACAAACTGTGGTTACAAGGGTCTCCTGTCAGTGTCCCTGTATCTTCCATTAAAATGGAAACTGACCTGAACAGTCCTGGGAGTCATCAAACTCAACGTTGAAGGAGTGGCCATTGTTGAGAATCTTCTTGGAAGTAGCTTGATCATAGCATACACTCAGAGGCTGGAGGGCAGGGTCATACTGGGCAGTCTTGGTGTCAATGTCAACCGGGGACTGCCGTTCTCCATTGGCAATGGGGAAGTCTTTATACCAGTGCTCTGGTCCTGAAAGTGAAAAGACACCAAGAAGCCATCAGAGTGCGAAAGGGAACACTAGCAACTAGAAGTCACCAGTAATTCTAGAGATAGTCTGCTCAGTTCAGAATTTGGAGGTGATACTTTATAGCACTGTAGCATTTACAAAAACAAAATGTTCCCCAGTCTTCTTATTAGTAACATTGGAGCAATAATATTTCAAGTCTTCCTAATAAAGATCTGTGTGAAAATTAGAATTCATATACATTCATTTCTTAACAGATGATGTCAGGCAAACGTTAACAATTTTGAGGTCTTTTTACCCAAATTCAGTAACTAGAACTGGGCAGAATTACTGATGGTGCTGTAGTTCAGCTGAGGATACACATCCTCTTGTGATTGGGTTTGGGATAGGTATTCTCCCTAGGGCATTAGCAGGTCTGGGTGCCTCCTGCTGTCACTCTAGGTGAGAGTACAGAGGATATAGATCAAGGCTCAGGCACAGACACCTCCTTTGAATTCTTTCTCCTAGAGAGCCCACACACTTCAACCACGAGCCAGGTGTGCTTTCCTTTCCTCTCAGCTGACCTCAGGCACGTAGGTCTGTGACTAGGAAGACATCCAGTTATCAACGACACTGCAAGTTGAGAAATGAATGAATAACTCTGGAGCCAGTTCAGTTAGATTCAAACTGGCTCCAGAAGATGCCTTGACAAAGTGCGCTGGGAGTCTTAGCCACAGGTGCGGCAGAGACTGAAGCCAAGGGGACAAGAGTCCCCCGTCTCCCCCTCCCCCTCCGTAATCTTTCTGTGACCTACTGCTAAAACATTCGTAAGGACCTTTGTGTGATTCTGCCTAGGTGGTCCTTATAGGTACTGTCCTCCGGTGTTGTGTTGCGCTGTCCCTCCTGGCCCCTGCGCACCGCCAGGCTGGCTTCAGATCAGATCCTCGATAGTTCTCCGAGTCGCGCCAGGGACATCCCAGCGCGGGGGCCCGGCTGGGACCCAAGCATCCAGCTGCGCTACGGGAGCTGGGTGCTAGGCAGGAGCCTAAACCGAGACCTGGAGCGCGTGGCCCGGAGCTCGCGGCCTCGCACTCACCGTTGTGCCCGCTGTATCCCCAGTGGTGGGACATGGTCGCGCCGGTGCTTGGGGCAGAACAGCAGTTGTCCTCTGTCTAGCGGTCTTGCAGTGTTTGTCGCGGGTCGCAAGGTACGGCTTTTATAGGCTCCCGCCAACTTGGTGCTCTGGGCGGCCCAGGGGAGGGACCGAGTGGACCTGAGCAAGGGGAGGAGACCGTGGAGCTGGCTGGACGTAGGTGACAGGCGGAGGCCTGGGTAGCCGGGGGCTCCCGCTGCTCGGTCGGGGCGGGGCGCCCTCCGGCTGCTCTCCGCTTCTGCGTCCGAGCCACTCTGCGGCAACCGCGCGCTCTCCACCCCTCCCGGGAGCGTCGCTACCTCCCGGGCCGCCGGCGCTCCACATCCCCGGCACCGTTGTATGCACAGTCCGCGCTACCCGCCCACAGAGCTCGACAGCGCTTCTCAGCGTCCCCCGACCACCTGGCAGCGGCCCGCACGCGTCTGCAGAGTTTGACCTTGGGCGGGGAGCGTCTTGGAGCAGCCCGGAGCAGGGATTCCCGAGTCGGGAGCTGGGAACCGGGGCCCCCTGCTGCCCGGCTGCGGGAAGACGACCCGGCCTTGCTACCAGGGCGCCCTCCTCCAGCTTCTCACTTGCCCCACAAATTAACACAGGACACTGAGTTTTCCAGTCGCGTGTTGATTCAACATAACACTTCTCAAAAATCGTTTTTTCTTTTGGAATCGGGTTAAAAAAAAAATCTTCCAAAGACATGAGAACTTTCCGTGCCTGGCAAAGGAATTTTGGAATGCCTAAACAAACAACAAAATAATTTGATCAAAATGACTTTAAAAAAAAAAAAAAGCAGCTCTCTGGCTTTCCAGGGACCTAAGGCGTCCCAGAGACACATTTCGCAGAGTTCCGTTTGGGCATTTATATTTAAACACTTCCCTTCAAAAAAACACTTTGTTTTTTTCTCATTCTGACTTTGAGAACGTTTTCCTAGACTTCTGAATCTATTTTGGACCCGAGGTCATAAAATTGAGCTGGATATAATTGGGGGGCGTGGGTGCTAGATTTCACGTTGCTTATATATTAAAATCTATGTGTAAATGCAATGGCAAATTATCATGTGACTAGATTTTCAGCGTTCTTGGAATCTACGTACATTTGTTTCAGTCAATGCCACAGAGATGTTGTGTATATAGATTTCCTTGTTCTTAATTTAAGATTCAGAAAATTGTGAATCTGTATATAAGTCTCTATATATGAGTCTTTGTGTTGATGTCAAAGGAAATTTTTGACAAAGGAGAGTCAATCACAAATTTTAGATTTCTAGGACTTTTACAGAATGTAGTTCACAGAGTGCTTCCATCTGTGACACTAGACCTGAATAATTTGCTGTGTGGCCCTGACTCATTTCCTGTGAAGTCCACTGTTCCATTACTACCCTGCACTGAATAGGAACAGGCTTTGATCAAGTCCTCTCAGGACTTTGGACCCCACCAACTCCGTTTGCAGCTACTGGGAATCTTCATCAACTCTGCTACTTTTTTTTTGTTTTGCTTTGTGTTTCTTGTTTTTCGAGACAGGGTTTCTCTGTGTAACAGCCCTGGCTGTCCTGGAATTAGCTCTGTAGATCAGGCTGGCACCAAACTCACAGAGATCCACTTGCCTCTGCCTCCTGAGTGCTGGGATTAAAGGCGTGCGCCACCACCGCCCGCTTCTGGTACTTCTTAGTGGGAGCCAAGCCCCTGCTAGGGAATCTCCCTTGTCCTCCTTTGCACAGTCACACAGATAGATCAGTCAGTCACTGTCAAGCTCTATTGTATTGCAGACGTTCCTTCCAGGCGAGATTAACACTGGGCTTTTAAAAGCAAAAACAATTCTTTTCTGCACATGTCTTTTTAGAGAGAAGAAATGTACCTCCAGGGGAATATATATACATACACACATACATATACATACATACATACATACATATATCACATGATGATCAGGATCAGGAAAACATTATATAAAAATTACTAAAATCATGTTCCACTTACTATACTACAAAGTCTTTATTATGAATCTGAATAAAAATTTAAAACAAAATGAGAAAACACTTGATTTACTCCCAAGTACAGATAGTTAATATATGTTACAAAGAAGCATATATGATTTGATTCATGCCATAATCAAGGAAAGAAGTAGCTAATCTCATAATTATTCATTAGAGTAATAATGTTCTTTGGAGACGGAGAGCCATTCACTTCTCAGGACTCCTAGAGCTCTATATGTAGTCTACTTTCTAACCTAGTGTCTGTAATGCAGCAAAGACATCTGATACCACTATCTATGCACCTGTTTGTAACACACCACCACCATAAGCCACTGAGTGCTTGGCTGCTGTCTGAATTCAGTTAGTGAGTGCCCATTAACCACCTGACACCTGAAGTCATCAATAAATTATGTCTTTAGAGTTCGTCCTACCCAGGGCTGTACAAAATACCATGCAACATGTAAAAGTAAACATCCTCGCAAAAGGGAGAGAAAGCCTCCAGCTGCCGGGAGTTTCTTTGTGGGGGAATGAAGAATGTTTGGGACATGAACATCCGTTCTAACACACACTGAGCCATGAAAGTACAAACTGTATCATACTCGCTGACTAGTTTATGTCAGCTTGAGGTAAGCTAGAGCCGTCTGAGAAAATGTCTGCCTAAGATGCAACATTTTCTTAGTGATTGGTGGGGGAGGTGGGTTGATGGTCCTGATTCTATAAGAAAACAGACTGAGCCTATCATGGGGAACAAGCCAGTAAGCAGCACCTCTCCATGGCCTTTACATCAACTCCTGCATCCGTGTCCCTTTCCTACATGAATTCCTGTCCTCACTGCTTTTGATGATGCACTGCTATATGAAATTGTAAGTAAAATAAACCCTTTCTTTCGCAAGTTGCTTGGGTCATGGTGGTTCATCACAGCAATAGTAACCCTAGCTAAGAAATACTCTTTCTCTTTATATCCTAGGTACTAGAACCTTTATCTAAACTGAGCCCAGGATAAATGTGTAGCCACTCATGTAAAATTTTTTGAAAGTGTTTTGTGTTTAAGAGTACGAAGAAGCCAGGGGCAAGTGTAAGGAAGAGACCGATGCAAGCTATCATTAAAATAGACAGAAGTTTTGAGGTGACCCGTTCCCACTCTTCACCTTTGTGTTTACCTTCCTGACAAGTCCCTCTGGTATGGAAAGCCATCTGACTGACTCTGGCTCCCATTTTCCCCTGTGAGGCTTCTGGCATTCTTCTACAAGAATGAGAGACAGGCTTGTGGGTTTGTAGTGGGTCTCTGAGCCTTTTCCACTGTATAAACCTGCATGATCTGTTCTACCCCCTAAGTCTCTGTGTTTATATGTGGAATGTATTAAGCACTGTTAATACAGAGCTGTTGAGAGTGATAAGCTTTATTTATGTGGCTTAGTTGAGGCTTCCTGTGTTATTGAGCTTCTCTGTCAGGTTCTGTATTATTGTAAAGGAGAAACATGGATTAGCAAAATTAAAATCAAACTATCCATTTGAGCTGAGTCCACCCCTGGACTCCAACATAGCCTTGAACTAAAGTTATGCAATCTTTTTCAACTTGTCCTGCTCCATTTGTAAACTGATGAGAGAGAATTCTGGCCATAGAATAGCATTGTAAGATAAAGGGTCTGGAAGATTTCAAAAGCCTGGCATGATTCCATTCCTGAATTAATAATATAATGATAATTATAATATTTTTCCACTAAAAAATAATAGGTTGCCTTTTCTATGTTATTAACTTGTCTGGAAAAGACAATTTAAACAACATGTTTGAATTTTGCATTCTTAAAATAATTTGTTAAAACTATTCATTTACCAATATAGCCTGAAAAATAAATTACTAAAAGTACTTATCTACCAATGCAGTATTAAATTCTTCACATCAGTCTAAGTGCAGCCAGAGACACTGGATGACAGAGATAAGCTTCTTGGCCCCAGGTCACTCAGTTAGCAAGCAACAGAGCCAGGTGTGAAACAAACTGGTAACTCCAGTTTGAACCCTCAGTGACCTGTCCTTTGGCCTCCTAAGAGCCAATGCATTCCTCATTGTCAAGGACTCTGCTCCATGGTAGTGGAATAACAAAGTGTTAAAATTGTGTGTGCAGCCCTACTCTGGAAAGCCAAGTTATGTCAACATGCCAAGCACTTTTAGAATATCCCGCCAAAGTTCTTCTAAGTACAGCATGGGTAAGAGATAACACGAACTTTAGATCTACAAACAGTTAAATTTAACTGCTCTTAGCCAGTGTTTCCAAGATTTTAAAAAAAATGTAGTCCATACATTTCTAAGTTTAAAGACATTTAAAAATGTCTTTGCTTTTCATAAGAACTGGTAATATTTAATTTCTATAAGAACAAAATTTATCCAGAGTAGTCAACAAGCTCAAGTATGTTAACAACTTTCCATTTTAAGCAGAACTGAGTTGAAATACTAAATGAAAAAATTATGCTCAAGGATGTAAACTACACCCTTTTAATATCAGGTGTTTCAGAGCGGCTGTCTCATTCACCATACACAATATTCTAATAAATAAAAGCCCACCTCTTCCTAGAACATCAGTTCTTAACTGATTTGCCCTACAGAGAACATTGATGATCTCTGGAGAGATTTCTAGTTTTCCTTGCTTGGGAGACATGGGTGGTGTGTGGCTGGCATCCAAAGAATGCCCTACATTTGCCCCAGTTCAACCCCTAATGCCGCCTTTCTAGAGAATTTTCTTTACCAACAGTTTCATTAGCTTCAGTTACCCATGGTCAGTCATATAAAGGAAATAGTAAATTGTAGATTCCAGAAACAAACTATTTATAAGACTTTTATCATCCACCATTCTCATGAAATCTAACAATATTCTGACTTATCCCACCAGGACATGAACCATGCTTTGCCCAGCATAGCCATGCTACAAACACTACCTGCCAATAACAATTTAGCAGGTATCTTGGTTATCAGATTGACTACCCAGTTATCAGAGAATTTTTTTCAAGCAACTACTGTTTTACTTCATGATGACCCAAAGCACAAAAGTAGTAACCAGAGTATAAAACATGGGAAGACAAATTAACACTGGAACTGTTCACCAAAACTGCAGAACATCTGGGGATAAGAATGACCTATCTATGGTTTGGTACCATCTACATTTTTAGGTATAACTAGGAGTCTTGGGCTGTATTTCCTCACATATGAGAAAACCCACTGTTCTGGGCCATGAAATTCTGACATAAGACTGTCTACATGGTAAAGGGCTGAGGTAGAGCTCAGGAACAGAGTGCTGCTGGCCTAGCATGAGCAAAATCATGGCTTCATTTTCACACACACACACACACACACACACACACACAGAGAGAGAGAGAGAGAGAGAGAGAGAGAGAGAGAGAGAGACAGAGACAGAGAGACAGAGAGACAGAGACAGAGACAGAGACAGAGACAGAGAGAGAAAGGGAAGAGGGAATCTGGAAAACAATTATTTGTATTTGTAATTGTTTGCATTTAAAATGTCAGACCTTTGCTAGTGTTGTGTCCATAATATTTCCTCAAAGTGTCTTTTGTTCACTGGATTGATTAGGAAAGAATAGAACCCTACCACTGTACAGTGGGAAATCATCAGTTTATGGTGCTTGAATGCACATCCCGTGCTGTGCAGATCATAACAGTTCATTAGCATTAGTTTCGCTGCATGATTAAACATCTGTAAGTCACTGCTCTGTTTGGGGGAATTCTGACTCCCTCTTACTAACAAGAGCAGGCTAGGCTTTCCATGCGGGGATCAGGGCATTAGGATGACATGATTTCTCTTGCTTAAGGGCGGGAGGCCAGAGTCACTAGCCCTGCTCACTGGGAGCAGACAGATGCCCAGCCCGCACTTTCACAGCCCTGGACCATGTATGAGTGGACTCAGCAAATGGACACGGCTCCATTTTATAACTGTGACTTTCTTGCTTTGAGCTTATCTAAGTTTGTTCAGAAGCAGAAAAAATGTATTTTATTCACATGCAAAAAAGTTGTTTTAAAAGTTTTGTACTATTCAAAATTAGGATTCAGGAAAATAGAAAGCATAATTAAAGAAAATGCTTCTGACTTTGAACCCTGACAGCATTTGCTTTGAGCACCTTTGCTTCATATCACACTTCATAAAAAATTTTCAAAATTGAATGGTGTAGTCTTCAATAGCATTTCTGTGCCCTCTCTCTCTCTTTCCCCCATCTCACTACAGTGGCTGAAATATAAATACACATTTTAATGAATAACTGAATGTTATTTCCGTGGACAGAGGAAATATAGTAAATGTCACTTGACCCCTAAAGATGAAATGAAAAATGTGTTTTCTCTCTCTTCTATGTCCTTTTTTACTCTCGTCCTCTGTCAATTCCTCTTATTTCTTCCTTTTATTCCTTACTTCTTCTTTTCTCCCCAACAACAGGCTTCCTTTTAATCTTTCTTCCTTCCTTCCTTCCTTCCTTCCTTCCTTCCTTCCTTCCTTCCTTCCTTCCTTTCTTTCTTTCTTTCTTTCTTTCTTTCTTTCTTTCTTTTTGCATTGTCTGACCAAACTGAAATGGTCATAACCCATTCAAACTCGACCCACCAAATGCTGAAGCTGGACAGTCAGCACTGCATGCTTCCCTTCTCCCACCATTGGAAGGATTGTTGCTCTGTTTTTCTAATATTCATGGTACGGTGCTCCTTTCATTTCACTCTCAGGTGCCCACTTGGTAAGGCTATAAATGAAATAACAGATTAGCAGAGTGAGAAAGAACAGGGTGCACAGAGAGGCTGAAGGCCACCGCCGCTCTAGTTAACAAAAGTCTCTAGCCCAGCTCTTGACACAGCTCCATACATTTCAGAGCTGTTCATGCTATGTCTGCCACCCATGGCAGGAAGAAAACAGAAGAGCTTGTATTTATGATTAAATGTCTACTTTTATTCTAAAACAGATACTAAAGTATCTGTTATATAATTATGCAACAAATATATAAGTTATATATGCACATATATCATTCAAAAAAAAGTCCAATTTGGGGATCATGTGCCTCAGGGCTCATATCACCCAAAGTAAACTGGATGGAGTCTACTGTGGGATCCCAGGCCTGCTGACCCAGAACCATATTTTGCAGGCCACCTGTCCCAGGCTCTGCTATCTAAGCATCCTTTTCAGTGGTGCTGATATCTCTACTCAACACTCCCTGGTTTTGTGGCCATGCCCATGCCTGATAAGTTTTCCTTCTGGTGGCCACAACCCAAATCGGCCTTTCTCCCTACCAATGCTTAGAGGCTGCCCTTCTCTTCTTACACTTTTCTCCTTCCTGCATCCAGGTTGTTTATTGACCTTCTTTGATCTCTTATATTCTTGTCACATAAACATATTTGAAAAGCATGGAGTAATTCTGAAAAGAGGATTTTACAAAGCCACTTGTGTATATATATTTTAAGCACAAGTCTAATACTGAAAGCTTTTTCTATATTCAGCTAAAGGCAGTACTTCTAGCCACATCCCTTCTTCTTTGAGCCTGTGGTTATTTCCAAACTGCTCAGGAACTCTTCCTCCCTATCTATGTTCTCTATCAGTTAGGCTGTTGAGGACATGAGGCTCAGCATACCTCACAATCTTGACAACAGGCCCTTTATAGAGAAAACAAAGTAAAAGGGAGAAATTAGACGTTCTTTAATGAAATATCATTAAAATATTCCTTTAAACGAAAAGGATTTATAACAGAAAGCTAGAAATTTACAAGTCAACTTCTAAGTTAAGATACAAAGGTCCATCTAATCTCCCCACACCAAAGCAATTCTGTTTTCTCTTAATTCATTGTCTGGGGATCAAATTTTGGATTTTTTTTTCTGAGAATATTCTCAGCTATATTAAAAAGTACTAAGATCTGCATCATAGTACAGATCTGTCATCTTAACCACCAGACAGGCTAAGGAGGGAAAATTACAAGTTTAAGGTCAGACTTGGTAATTTAATGCAGCTCTGTTTCAAAATTTAAAGTAACAGCAACAATAATAACAATAACCTAAAAAGGTCCAGGATGTGGGTCGTGGGAGAGCGCATGTTTGGTGCCCAGCATCACACATACACAGCAGAATGGTGCTAAGTAGTAATTGGTAGTAATATCGGGAGTATTTGTGTCTTTTCTGCATGTGGAGGAGGCCATTTCCTTGAACTTACTGTCTTTCTGGAGTGGGTGAGTTAGAAGTGCTTATTAAATCTTCACACGCATTCTTCTCTCTGATTCTTGACCATGAGGCAAGGATTAGGCCTAGGAAGGGGACTCTTTATCATGTCTGTAGAATTGTTCTACCCAACCTTCCACAAAACTGAATACTACTGGGGGAACCAAAGACACTGAGAAAATTAAGAAAAACTTCCAGAAAAAAAGAGATTGGGAAAACACAAGCACCAGGATGATGGAACCGAATCCCACAGGCGCTCTGACAGCCCCTCGCTCCAGTTTGCACATAGTGGTGCAGGTGCTAAGAGATAAGTATCCTGTACAGAATTTTCTTTCCTATCTTCTAAAACACATCTCTTCTTTACTGAATTCAGTTCTAAATTTACAAATAACAAATATTTGGATATATGTAAAATAGCTTTTCCCATGCATTCTTTTCATAACTTTGATTCTACAAGTTTCCAAAACCTCTTTGAGATGTCTCTAACCTTCCAAGTGTGAGGGAATAACTCCTGCCAGAATACTGTGACAAAGACAAGTGCAAATCTTATTCCGCCTTTCATTCATTACCTCATCCTTTAACAAATAATTTTGAGTTCTACGAGGTCCCTGGTTAAACGTTAGGTCCCCAGTCCTGTGTGCAACAAGATAGACCAGGTCCTTACTGCCATAAAACCTGCTGTCTGTCCCTATTATTTACCAAACTCATACTAACTCACACCAACCTTCATTTCACATAGAAATTTTAAATACATTTGCTCTTCCTAAATTAACATATAGAGCAAGAACTTGAGTCCCTATATATTCCTGGAACTGCATATAGCCTCTCTCATCTCTGCCCTGCACTGGGCCCTGCTCTCACTTCTGCTCTGCTTGGCTCATCGCCCTTGCCAGTCTCTCTGGGACTCTTGCTCCATCCAGGTATGCCCCTGGTGACCTGAGGCTCTGCTCTACTCTGCTCACAGAGAAGCTGAAGCATGACTTCTGTGAGCCTTGTACTTTCTGGCTCTTCCACGAGAATCAGGAGGTCTTTAGGGAACGATTTCCCCTTGAACCAATGTGTTTGAAACCATCCAAATTTCAAATGAGCACATGAATGCAATAATAATTTACAGGCAAGTTGGAACAGAGAGAAATGTTCACTTAATGGAAAAACATTGTCCCTGAGGTTTCAGGCTCCTCTACCTGGGGCTCATTCAAATGCAAGGGAGAACCCGGTTCCCTGTTTACTGCAGAGCAGCTTCTCAACTGGCTAAAATTAGCTTTTAGATTACTGGGCTTGTGCCACTGCAGTGCACTCTGTCCCCTGGAGCTGTGCTGTTACACATCCTCTTACTCTTGCTGATCACCTGTGATTATCTCCCTGATTTAGCTGTCACAGGTTGTACCTGCTAAACACCCTCACATCGGCAGAAGATGGATCATTAGCACTTTCCAATCCCTTGATCCTGGATGTTATGCTTAGACTGTCTGACTTTATTTTCTTCCATTGGAGTTGAAAGCCCTCAGGACCATAAATGCTTTACCCAGGTGTAACTTGCGCATCATAGTTGGCATTCTCACTTTGTGACATGCCCAGGCACACTCAAAATTAATCACTGCAGGAGAGTTTCCACCATAGGTATTAAGATGACTTTTCCACCTCATTCAGCACTGCAGGAGACCCTGTTCATGACATTTGAAAAGTCAATGTCAAACAGAAATGAGCATTATAATTCTCTGGTCTCTGTTCTGTGCTTGGTTTTCTGGATGTCTTGCTAATCATATGCCTCCTCCAGGAAGAACAGAACTCTTGAGTCAGAAACTTTCCCAGGAAAAATAATTTAGTCTTCCTCCAAACCACTTCTTCAGGAGATATGTTGGTTCAGTGTGACCACACCTGGTTCAGTGTGACCAGGTTTCTCTCCTGGTACCTGAGTTTTTGCTTTTAAATAGTATCACTGGGCCAGCAAGATGGTTCTGCAGGGAAAGTCTGCTGCGAAGCTTAAAGAACTGAGTTTGCTCCTCCAAGATCCATATGGTAGAAAGAAAGAATTCACTCCCAAAAGGTATCTTCTATCGTTCACAGGAACACTGTGACACATACACAAGCACACACACACACAAGTGCACACACACACACAAGTGCACACACACACACACAAGTGCACACACACACACAAACACACACTATATAACTAGCTACCTACCTAACTGAATGCATACACAAGCATAAATACATACACAGATGAGTTTGATAGAAATTAATCAAATAATAAGCAGAAGTAAGTAGAATACTCATAACTTTTTTTTACAGTATGAACAGATGAGATATAAATTCCTAACATCAAAAAGCTACATTAAAACATGACCTTTAGCATTGTAATAAGTCATTAGAATTTTCCTATGTTTAAGTAAAATCAACTTAAAAGATAAGGATTAACCATTATTGAGACTTTTGTCAGTATGACATTGCTTTGTATTTTAAGCATATTAATTTTCTTAATTCTTAAAATATCTTCCCTATAGACATCGCGACCACTCCCACAGGTGCACAGAGATTGCATCTGCTCATGGTCTCCTGACCAGCTGTGTGTTTTTTCCAACCTGAAACAGGACTTTAAACTGCTTATTATTTATTGGTCTCAGTTTTAGTTCAGTAACAGTTTTCCTGTTAGCCTTCAGCCCTTCTTTTTCAGCTAAGGTTCTTATTTTTTTAAAAAAAAATTACTGATTT
This sequence comes from Myodes glareolus, assembly GCF_982192425.1. Lineage (NCBI taxonomy): Eukaryota > Metazoa > Chordata > Mammalia > Rodentia > Cricetidae > Myodes > Myodes glareolus. The sequence goes on along the minus strand of NC_142041.1, from coordinate 73,893,793 downwards.
TATTGAGCTACACATTTTTCTCTGCTCCCCTATGTTCCTATACCCTCCCCTTCAATGCTCTCCCATGGTCCCCATGCTCCAAATTTACTCAGGAGGTTTTGTCTTTTTCTGCTTTCTATGTAAATCAGATCCATGAATGTCTCTCTTAGGGTCTTCATTGTTTTCTAGGCTCTCTGGGATTTGTAGGCTGGTTTTCTTTGCTTTATGTTTAAAAACAACTTATGAGTCAGAACATAGTGATAATTGTCTTTATGGGTCTGAGTTACCTCACTGGATATGATGTTTTCTAGATCCATCCATTTGCCTGCAAATTTCAAGATGCTGTTGTTTGTTTTTTTCTGCTGTGTAGTATTCCATTGAGCAAATGTATCACATTTTCCTTGTCCTTCTTCAGTCGAGGGGCATTTAGGTTATTTCCAGGTTCTGGCTATGACAAACAATACTGCTATGAATATAGTTGAGCACATGTCCTTGTGGCACGATTGAGCATCCTTTGGATATATACCCAAAAGTGGTATGTCTGGGTCTTGAGAAGGTTGTTTCCTAATTTTCTGAGAAATTGCCATGCTATTAACCAAAGGGGCTGTACCAGCTTGCATTCCCACCTGCAATGCAGAAGTGTTCCCTTTTCCCCACAACCTCTTCAGCATAAGTTGTCATCAGTGTTTTTGATCTTGGCCATTCTTACAGGTGTAAGATGGAATCTCAGAGTTGTTTTGATTTGCATTTCTCTGATGACTAAGGATTTTGAGCATTTCCTTAAGTGTCTTTCAACCATTTTAGATTCTTCTGTTGAGAGTTCTCTGTTTAGGTCTGTACTCCATTTTTTTTTATTGGATTATTTGCTCTTTTGATGACCAATTTCTTGAGTTCTTTGTACATTTTGGAGATCAGACTTCTGTCTGATGTGGGGTTGGTAAAGATCTTTTCCCATTCTGTAGGCTGCCGTTCTGTCTTGTTGACCATGTCCTTTGCTTTACAGAAGCTTTTCAGTTTCAGAAGGTCCCATTTATTAATTGTTTCTCTCACTGTCTATGCTACTGGGGTTATATATAGGAAGTGGTCTCCTGAGCCAATGTGCTCAAGTGTACTTCCCACTTTCTCTTCTATGAGGTTCATTGTGTCAGCTAAAAAAAAAAAATCCTTCATCTCTTTGGCCGCTTAATATCAATGGATAAGAGTAAACATGTAAGCAAAGGACATAATGTGGCAGTTCAAAAGACTTTTAAAAGCTGAGCAACTTAGATGGCAACATGCCGGACAGTTTTTTTTTTAGAAGAGATTTTATTGCCATCTAGTGCTCAAAATGAAAATAACATGTAAACATGGTTAAGCTTTATTTGAATTTAAAGTCTTACTATCCAGGGTGTCATTTAATAAAAAATATTAAATTTGCAAACATTAAATATTAACTAATTAAAATATGACATATTATAGCTATTGTTTCTTCTGATCCCTCTTATTATTCATATTCTAAATATATACTACACATGTCCAGAATTTTTTCTCATATCCTATAAACCCTTAAAGAAAATCGAGAACTAATTTTTAGTAAATGAAGTTAATGTGCCCTGACACCATATGGTTTATTTTGCTGTATTAGTTGTTATTCTGGTATCTGATGTATTACCATTTCAAATGCTTTCAAGCATATTTATGACTGGTTCATCTCAACTAGATTTGTTTAAAGACAAAAGTGGCCATGGTTAGATGCTGGGAGCTATAGTATCTCTCCATTTCACAAATGCAGGAACTTTATAAAGCTCCTTACAGCCTGATAGTCTGCTTCTGTTGCTATCCTTGTAGGCTTTTAAGCATGCCGTTATCCAAAGGTTATTAAACACTTAATTTACATTGGTTTCTTCCCACTTTGAAATGTGAAGATACCTGCAATTACACCCTGAAGAATGAGGTTGGTGTGTTCTGGAGCCTTTTCAGACAGGCAGCTCCTGCCACACTGCAGAAGCCTGTAGAGCAATTGTTTGGAGATTTGAACCTAATTCAGAAAATGATGATTCCTTGATGCAGAAGCATGCCTGTCTTCAATACTCCAAAAGGAGTTTATTATGGCATCACACTTTAGGAACAATGAGAAGGATGTGGGGGTTAAGATGGCAAACTGTTATGTGCAGTATTAATCACTGACAGTAATAGCAGACTGCGCATTGTAAAGTCTTTACCTGCTGCCAATGAAATGATTTTTCAAGATGCAAACTGTGAGAAACAAAAGTGGTATTAGTATTAATATTCAAAGTGCTTTGAAGTTCAAGAGGCTGAGCCTTCCCTGGACCCCTCTATTTTCATGACATCATCTGTTCATACAGAAGTCGGCACGTGGTTATTTTTTGCTTGTCACAGTATCAGGTGAGAGGCAAGTGCCAGTGGCAAGAATAATGCCTAAGCCCACTGGGAGCTGATGGTCCAGGGAGATTGCCTCCTCCAGCCTTGCCCAGAGTGTGCACTAGAATAATTATAATTTCTAACCAGTGCTGGACCCTGTGACTACCATACACAGCACAAATAATGGATACAGTCTTCATAGGACTCTGAACATCACAAACTAAGTATTCAGAGACAAGCAGCTTATATATTACCACTAATGATCAGAGCTCCACACCTCCTAATTTCAAGGGATTTAATTAGCACGTCCTCTTCACACTGACCAATCTGGTTTTACCTTACCTAAGTGGTAATCTATTAAATAACTTTAGCCTCACAGGAATTAGTTACATGATTTGGCTTCCAAAGTCTCAGGGCTCTCCTGACCCAGGGCCATTTTCACTCCTCAAGGTAATGTGCTCACTGCTGCCCTTTTCTACAATAACTAACACATAGACCACTAAAGGAAGCAGTGAAAGATAACCAAGATCTCTAACTGTACAATTGTGTTGTAGGAGGCTGCTTGTTCATTTCCTGGAAACCCAGACTCCCAAAATAACCACACAGAAACTATATTATTTAAATCACTGCTTGACCCATTAGCTCTAGCTTCTTGTTTGCTAACTCTTACATCTTAATTTAACCCATCTCCATTAATCTATGCATCACCACAAGGTCATGGCCTACCAGTAAAATTTCAGTGCCTCTGTCTCTAGCCGAGGCTCCATGGCTTCTCCCTGACTCTGCCTCCTTTCTTTCAGCATTCAGTATAGTTTTCCCCACCTACCTCTACTCCACCCTATCACACGCCTAAGACAGCTTCTTTATTAAACAATGGTATTCACAGCATACAGAGGGGAATCCCACATCACTTCCTCTTTTCTTTTTAAATAAAAGGAAGGTTTTAACTGTAACATAGTAAAATTACATATAACAAAGCAAGTATCAAGCAATAATTATAGTTAAAGTATTTATATTACTTTATCTTTTATCATAACTAAGGAAAACTATAACTGTAACTTCAACTCCATCAAAGACTCCAGAAGGATATAATATTACCTAAGTAAACAGAAAGTGCATTGTCACAATGCTAGAGCTGACAGAGGCATCTTGCTGCCTGGACAGTCACCCAAAGTTCTTCTGTACCATTGGGTCATCCATCTTCGGCCTACAGGCCCATAGTATCCAGCAGACTTTTCCATGAAGCAGGAAATTTTAAAGACAGTTCCACCTATATTGGCAGTTTGTCAGTAACTTTCTTCTGTGCCCTGCAGAAGGTCTGACAGACTCTTTCTTGAAGCAGGAATCCCAAAGGACCATCTCATCTTTAGGCAAGTTCAGCAGTCATCTCTCCATGGGTCCTGCTTGTCCATTTCACACAGCATAGCATCAAGTAGTCCAGGGAAGAGCAATTTCTTGCCCCAATGGCTAGCAAATTCCATAAAAAGCCTTTTCAATGCCCATCTTCCTTTCAAAGTAATTAGTACTGTCAGAAACAGATGTGTCTCATGTCATGAAAAGTCCTAAGTTCTTAAAATACTTTAAATGCCACACTCTGAAGGTCTCTGAAAGATTTGAAGAATACCTAACTGAAATATATCTCTCTATATCTAGAAAACCTAACATGACTATAAGTTTGACTATTACAGATGACTCTCTATTAATCTATATTTCTTAATTATACATTACATTTTTAAAATTACTTATTTATTTATTATGTGTACAGTGTTCTGCCTGCAGGCCAGAAGGGGACACCAGACCCCATTAGAGATGGTTGTGAGCCACCATGTGGTTGCTGGGAATTGAACTCAGGACTTTTGGAAGTGCAGGAAATGCTCTTAACCTCTGAGCCATCTTTCCAGCCCTATATTCCATTTTTAAATGAATTGCACAAACACAATACCTCAATCAAGAGCAGAAATAGACATATAACAAAACTGACCTTAAATTTGTATTAATAAATCAAGATCCATACTAATGTACATCGCTACAGCATACGCTTTAAATGCAAACAAACATTTATAAACAATCATTTAAGGAATTTGGGTGTAATTCTCTCCAAACTGCTTCCTGCTCTTTGTGGACCAAGTAATTTTTGGGGGGTATTCATAATGACCTTTTGGGAATCTTAGTCCATCAAACCATATTAGTCTGTAAGGGATTCCACAGGTTCTCATATTCTGTGGAAACAAAAGCAGAACCTCTTTTCCAAAGCAAGAAATCCTTAGACCCAAATTTGGAAGTCATAATACCTTGAGAGCACATATGCTGAATTAGTTTAGCAGCCCATACAATGAAATGTCTCTCTGTACTTAGCTCCTTCACAGTCAAAAAATTCAAAGGAAACACAATGATATACATACTCCAGATGTTCTGTGTATATTCCATCTTTACATGTCTTATTCATTTACTTTTTAGTACTTATCTTATTATCTTTTCTCCATTAAGCTATTACTATCTGTACTCTGTCTCTTTAAAGACTTTGTTTTCTTTTGTTTTGTTTAAACACATTTATTTTTATAACTCTCTATATGCTTTTTCTTCTCTCTCTCCCAAGCCGACATTTATCCAACACTGTGACTTGATTAGAGGTCGTTTCCATCTGCATTTGTCTTTATTATGTATCTGTAATTATCTTTTGACCAGGAGTACTTTTTTTTTAATGCTAAGTGGGTGGGGCTAAGACCAACTCCACAGTCCTACTTGCGTGCTCCACCCAGTCCAGCATGGTGGAAATGCTTACTGCCTATGAAAGCCATGCACACTGCCCCGTTTTTAGGCACGCAGAGGGTCTATGTTATCATTAAGCAAGTTGTAGCATTCTGCTTGCAAACCCTATTTAAATGCTCCATAGCCAGACCTCATCAGGGTTTGTACTGGTAGCATAGCCCAGGAAGCAGCCTTTTTAAAATGACACAGCTTTTTTTTTCTGTTGCTGCTGAATCAGGAAGACCTCTTTTAAAGAATCTGCAGTATGCTGCCTGCTAGCAGCAAGCAAAATGCATGCTACCATGAAGCTATACTTAACTCTGTTCTTTTGTGTCTAGAATTACTTTTGAGGATTTCTCAGGCTTTAAGTGGATTTAGTCCACATCACAATTGAACTTTGTATCTAGAGATATTAAATGTATTAAAAGTCAAATATATGCGTTTCTACACTGTTGGAAAATATCATGCTGAAGTACATTTCTTTGAAGAATTATATAAAAGATGCTGTCTTGCCTAAAACAAGTACTATCTGTTTTCACTGATCTGAATGCCAGAACCCAGCTTCAACTTGACCAACTGGGAACTGTCACATGATAAGACTGGCAACACCCTCTGCTCAGGTCTGCAGTTCAGTTAGATGCCCTTACCAACTGCCTTGTTCCCTTTCCTAAGGATAGAGCATCTGAACTCAGAACTTGAGAGTCTTTTATTGCTATCCTCCAGTTACAAAAAAACAAAAAACAAAACAAAACAAAAAAAACCAAAAACCCAAAATTTGGAAGTTTGTCATTCTCAGTTTCCTCCATTTTTGTCATTTGTAAAGCTTTTTCATTAATTGGACACACACAGCCTAATCTTATTATAGGAAATAAGTCAGACTCAGAAAGACAAGTGCTGAATATTTTCTTTTATATATAAAGTCTAAACATAAAACTGTATATGTGTATGGACATAGAAGGGGTCTTGAAACTTGAAAGGGGATCATGGTTGGAGGAAGAGATAAATCAATCCTTAAAGGGGAGGATTACAGGATTCATGTGATGTTATTGCAGAAGAGGGAACTGTTGAAGAACAGATATAAGGGGGGAGGGAGGTAAAGGACTGGCTAAATTAGAATAAAGTATAATGACTCGAATGCATGAAAATGCTATAATGAAATGTATCATTTCATATGCTACCTTAAAACAAATGTTTTAATCTAAGACTTTAGTTTAAAAAGAGAATACACACACTTTTCATTTGCATCCTGTCTTTATAGTTGCTGGGACAGTAGAAACTCTTGGCTTCAGTTGTCATCCACTCTTTCCTATTCTAGGAATCATTCATTCCAGCCTCAAATTCAAAAGACACCAGAGAAAGTTCTTATTTTTATTATTATTTTAAAAGGCATGCAAAAGTGAAAGTAGTGAAATAAAAAAGAAATGGCCCTGATTCAGACAAAGAAAACCATCTTTATGAGGGAAAAATTCAAATGCTGGATCAAACATTTGTGTGTGTGTGTGTGTGTGTGTGTTTTACAGACAATTGAAACCAGGCAAACTTCATAGTAGGCAAAATTTTAACGAGTGATGTAGTGTCACTGGCATTTAAGAGGTCAAATACAAAGATCTTAACTTGTGCCTTCACTTAACTGTGGTAGGGTGGGCACACGCCTCCATACCCACACACATAACATCACCTATCTCTTCTGTATTGCAGTAACTCGGTTGGGAAACAGGAGCCATGAGGTTCTGAGAAATTTAGTATGCTCATCAAGTTCCATATCTCTATTTTTCTACTTCTTTCTCATTGAACCCATACTAGAAATGCTAATTTTATAGAAAAGGTAGTTGTTCTAAAGGTTAGAGGTGAAATTCATGCTTCTGGGTTAGACAGTGTCAAAGGCATTGCGGCTTTCTGCGACAGCATCTTTTTTTCTCCAGGTGTTTTAGCATAGCATAGAGCACAGAGCACCAGGAGGCAGGCAACTCTTCAGGGGCAGGTATTCTTTCCTGAAGAGGCCGGAACCAGAGCCTCACTTGAAGGAGGCCTTCACCACCCTACCCTTGATGGGCTGCGGAGGACGCCAGTTCCCCACTAGGGGCACCGGAGGCTCATTCTCAGCGCTGGCAAAGAGGCTACGCAGCTTGGCCATCTGTAAGGGGAAGCAGACTGTTAGAAACCACTGGCTTTCTAAGCTGGCCACGCAAACCACAGACCCAGTCCCCATGGCTAGGTCATAAGTTGGCAAATATCAGTTCATATCATAAACATTTTCTAACATTCAGGACGCCGTGCTCTCTGGATAACCACCTTTCCCACCCGCATTTCTCCTGAGTTGTAAACTGAGGGGTCAGCATGGGGTGTATCACTTTACATAGAAAGGGATGATGGTTTATTGAATGTCTGTAAATTAGAAGAACCTTGATAGGTTCTTCCTATCAAGGAAGAACCATTGTGTGACCAACTCAAGTATTTATGAAATTACTTTAAAGGACGAGAAAAAAATTAAAACCAGGCGATATGTTAAAATGTTAGGCCAGGCGGTGGTAGTGCACACCTGTAATCGTAGCACTCAGGAGGCAGAGGCAGGTAGATCTCTGTGAGTTCAAAGCCAGCCACCAGGACAGGCACCAAAACTATACAGAAAAACCCTGTCTCGAAAAACAAACAAACAACAACAAAAGTTAACCACTTCCTTCCTTTTTTTTTCCTTAAAGGATCATAAAACAGGAAATTATCATAAACATATTATGCCTTGGCAGTCTAGATGGTTCAGTGTGTAAGGTGCTTATGACACGCCTGACAACCTTTAATGCCTAACCTGTGATTGCACTCACCTGGTCTGAGCTCACGGTCATGGGCTCCTTCAGCAGCAACCACACGATGCACTCTTCGCAGGGCGGCGTGGTGAAGGAGCCATGGTAAGTCCAGTAGTCCCGGCAAGCAGGAAACAGGCACGATGGGTCGAAGTGAGTGAAAGGAGCCTCCTTGCCCTAGAAGACCAGAGCACTCTAAGAGGACACGTGCACTCTGCGCCCCCTAGAGGCTTCTATTTGAATAGGTTTAGACCCTTCACTGGTAAACCTCAGATGAAAAGGATTTCACTTTATGTTCTGACTCGATTTGTTAGAGTCACTGCAGTATTTTATTCCTTGTTTTCATGGTCGGTGGGACTGTGATTCTGTCCTTTCTCACAGGGAATACTCAGACTTGGAAGTTGATTTGAAGACTTTCACTTCAGTACATTTCATGCTTAGACTATTTAATTCTTCTAGTGTCCACACTTAAAAGCCACTACTTGAAATAATCTCAAAAACAGCTAAATGAGTCTGTCAGTTAGAAGAGTCTACTGTTAATATTAAGCTTATATAGGAGCTATCAGAAAACGACAATACCAAGATTAAAGAATGACAGTGGGGGCCATAGGGAACCTCAGTGATCCTGTGCCCACCATGGAGGGGAGAAGGAGACCCCGGAACATCTCACTCACCTTCTTGTGGAAAGTCCTTATCTCACAGCTGACCAACAAATGAAATAACAGATGTGAAAGTGCTCTAAGGGCTCAGCACTAAAGAAATATGAGGATATTTACTTTTGTATGCAAACATACGGCATCCATCAGACAGTGGCAGGTTTTCCCAGAAATTTGAAGACAATTGATGTGTTCTGACTCAAGTTTACCATCCTTAAATGATTATCTCTTACCTTGGTCTTAATTTTGTCCAGGGCATCAAGGAAAATCTGAAACTCTCCTTTCTCTCGTCCGATCTGTAAGGAAATAGACATCCAATAAGCTATTTTTCCCTTCTTCATAATTGGAGATCATCATAAAAGCTGATTTGACCCATCCACTTGCTATTGGTGTTTTATAAGTCTTCCACAGTCTCTGGTTAAGCCAAATGTAAGTTTATTCATCCTAAAAGATGGCAGAATATATGTTTTCTAATCTAAATTTGGATTTCAGTTCTCTGAAGTTCAAAACCACAAAATTACATGTTGGTTTCAACTCTATTTCCTTGGCCCTCTTTGCAAAGAAATTCCATTTTTTTTAGAAGAGCCAAAGCAAAAGTAGATGATGCTTCCACAACTGAGCTACTGCCTTTCCCTCACAGTCCTCTCAGTGGATTCAGAACATAGAACAAACCAGGTCATTCACTGGCTTAAAACTCAGATTGGGTTACCATGAAGTTCATGTGTTAATGTCACTAAGTCCTCTTTAAACCAAGGTTGGCTGAACAACACACACATTCCTTGTGCCATTCTAGCCTGAGATCCTGTGGGTGGAGCCCCCTTGAGCTGACGGCAGGTCCAAGCAGTCACTTGGCATCACAGAAGTTTCCAGCACTGGCTTTCCGGTTTCCAGTGTGATCGCAATAGAGCAGTGTGAAAAGAATATGAACACATGTCAGACTCACACACCCTCGTCCTTGTCTTTCCCTTCATAAGCCCTGAGCCTCTACTCTCACACATGTTTCAAATATAAGGAAAAGATGGAATGCATGGTCTCTAAATATTAGTAATGGATTACATTCTGAATGAGAAAAACATACCATCAATGTCTACCTCACCTTCAGAAAAATTCCAACAACAGCAATTCCATCGGGTTGCTTTAAAGCTTCTCCAAAGGTATTGTACTTTGGGTTCCAGTGAACCAGGTGAAGCTGCAACCACCAAACACAGGTTGTGAGAAAAATCCTTGGGATACAGAAATGAACATTATTATCCACAAGAGACTCAAATGTGTGCATCCTTCAGGTTGTTGCTGAACACTCTCATGGAAGTTGATGAAATTCTAATTATTAATAAGCAAAGCTTCAGTGAAATTTTAATAGTTCAAATAAAAAGTGTTTGAAATCTGCCTCATCATCGACAGAACTCTGGTGTCGGCAGCAAGCTTATCTTACTTTAGGACATGAGCACAGCCTAAGTAATCGAGTTGTTCATATTGAGTTACTTAAAATGGCAAGAGAATAGTTTATAGTTGTTAAATATTTTTATTCAATTTCAAAAATGTGAGATAATCCATGTACAAACATCACACTCAAAGTCTTTTTCACATCTGGAAAAAAAATTAGCCTGAGCTTTCTCCAACGGTGAAGGAAATGTCTATTTAGGAAGACAATCCTGATAATTTATTGGTCTCTACCTCATTGGCTGTATAGAAATGGCTGTGGCACCCTAAATGTGTTGTATCTCATCTAATTTGGAAGCCAACCAGGCAAGGCCTGGGTAGTATTTGGAGTTTCATCAAGTTTTATTTAACCAACAGTTAAGTACTCAGTGATGCCCAAAAATGGATCAGCTGCAAGTGTGCTGCCATGGTCACATTTCCATCCAATCCCACTCCTCACCAACATCTGCTTTGGAAAAGAGTAAAGCAGAAAAAAAATGAATTTTGCTCACTTCTAATGCAATACAGACTCGATTTTCTAATGAAAATGGGAGGTAGCCTGTCTTATTCCATCTGAAAATTCCTGCCTTAAACAAGATGCATATACATACAAGCAGAAAGCAAGGAATTCTTGTAATTACTAAGTGTTGTTTTTGAACCATTATATGTACTCATAAAAGAGGTACCTGAGCCAGTCTGTACAAAGAAGACCAAGCCCACCCTGCCTCTATTATGTAACCTTATGTTGCTTATCTGTAACCTCTTACCGGTTGTTGTGGTGGGGATCAAATCAGCTAAGACACACATTAGTTTCACACACATTAGCTGCCTTGCTGGTCCTGGTTCCTTTCAAGATTATGCCCCTTTTTTTTTTCAGTCTAATCTGGAGAATCTTCATTAAGAATACTGAGCCACTTCTCTCTGTCCTAGTTTATTTGGGGGCTTCACTTTGTGAGGGGCTTCACTTTGTAAGTGAGCAACTTGAAGCAGAATGGGTTATGCAGTTGTTTCTAAGTTTCCAGTTTTGATCATTTGAGACCTAGAGTGGACTGGGTGGTTCCTCCTACCTCAGCAGCATACTTCACTCCATCCACTGTGTGCTCAGAGCCATGGTCATCCGAGGAGCCCCAGTGAAGATGGAACTGGCGAAGTCGGTAGGGTCCAGAGAGAGGACCACCCCTCAGCACTGTAAGATAATAAGGTGATTGATGAGTCCCCCCCCCCCCCCCCCCGCAGAGCCTTATCTGAAACCAGCACTCTAGAGAAGACTCCATGGGTAAAAGGTGTCACCTCCTGGGAATATGGAGCCATCTGCAAGTGTTTGTCACTTAAAGTCCAAATATATCAAAGGAAGAATTTTCCTTTCTCTCTTATTTTTGCTTGTTTTTCTTGTCTTTTCAACACTTTAGGAAACAAATTAAAGTAGCAGATGTACTATAGAACCCTGAGGACAGGTTAGTAGTTCAGAGAAGAGCTAGGTATTTGACAGGATTTAGATACCATTTCTGAGTCCACCCACATCATTGTGTCATCTCAGGCAAGATGCTCAACTTCTCTGAACTGGTCTTTGAATCTCTAAGAAGGTGTTAATAATTCCACACTTTGTGAGCTGCTGTGAGGATTAACTGAGATCAAGCACTTAAATGGTGCTCATCTCACAGTGCCCTGCAAGGGATCATTGAGCAGGTGGGGACTCTTCCGTAATGTCCCAATTTCAGTTGTGTTTTACTTTAGATGACAAATGAGACCTCTCACACACATCTACCTTAGACTATGACTGCTCGAGTCGAATGAAACAAAATTTCAGCAGTTTCCCAGGAAGCTAGTCAGGGTGGGCTGATATATATGAAATATGATATATGACTGATATGTATGAAATATGATATATGACTGATATGTATGAAATATGATATATGACTGATATGTATGAAATATGACATATGGTATATATTAAATATAAGATATGATAATTCTTGGGCATTAATATGGGCTTTTACAACACTTACCTAAATCTCTCATGCAATTTGATCTCTAGTCATGCTGTTTGGAGAATTAATTTAAATAATTTAAAAGTTCAAATATCTTCTAAAAGATACTGAAAACTGTACAGAAACCCCAAAGTCAAGATCTACCAATGTTAAGTTAGATGCAAATAGCATTGTAACAGCAGCTATTTTAGAAAGGTTTGGTTTCTTGCAGTGAGACAGGAAACCCACAATGCAGACCTAGAGCAATAATTCTAGGCTTGAACCAGCTTGATCAAATGGAAAGCAGGTGCTTTGGTTTGTTTGTAGTCCAATCATTGAGAATAACTATGATTAGGATATGAGTATAACTTATTGGACTAAACTATATTAAATCTCTAATACTCATTGTTTTATTTTTTTAATGGTGTTTTATGTGATTCTGCTTGTAGTTTTTAATTTTATTGTTTTTTCCTCCAAATGAAACCTCGGCTTTTAAGGCAAAGGAAAGAGCAGCCTGAAATAATTGCTCAAGAAACGATAAGCTTCTGTCCTCTTCCTTACCTGGAAGGTAAGAATGGCCACTCTAACATTGTTTCTTATGACATCACCAGGATGTTTATTCATTTTAGCTCATGAAGAACATGGGTCTAGGAAATTGCATTCTTGATAACTAAAGAATAATTCTTATTTAGACTTGTTTGCAAGGAAATAAAGCTTGCTTAATTGAAGCAAATTTTTACTCTTTAGCTCTGGTTGGCCCTGAGCTCATTAGAAAGACCAGGTTAGCCTTGTATTTGTGGCAGTCCTTTTGTATCTGTCTCTTGGGTGTTGGATTTAAAGGTGAGAGCCACCAAGCCTGTCTGAAATAAAGTCAAATTAGTCTTATTTATTTCACAGATTGGATACTAGTGTAGAGTGTAAAAAACATATCATTACTCCAGTTTTACACTAACCCAAGAAGAAGTGGGCATATACATCAGAAACACTCAACACAAAGATTCTTTGATTGGACCCCAGTGAGGTACTGAACCCAGGTCACCTGAACTCACACAATATTTTTTTTCCAGTGATTGGCCTTTTTCCAGTGACTCAGGAAGGAGAAGAATCAATTGATTTCCTTCTGTTTGAGGGAGCCTGTTCTCCATACCATCAAGAAACATAAAAACTTCAACTTTCAATAGTCAGAAGAAAGTCCAAGTGGACTCCCTGCCCAACCATAATCTGTCTTAGGAGTGTGTTATAAACGTTTAACTTTGGTATATGGCCATCTCGAAAGTAGTTGGAGGGTATGATATTCTTCTTCATTCCATAAATATAATTCTTTACAGCTAGAGCCAAGCTGAATATCATCTCCATTTCTGGGATGAACTTCTCCCTCTTCCCAGTAATTCTGTCACTGTGTCACAAACTGCATTTTTACAATAGAACCAAAAACACCCACATGACCCTTCCTAAGTGCTGTACTTACTGGACCTGTCATAAGTATCATCAAACACAACTCTGCAGGTCTTTCCGTTATTCAGGATGGTCTTTGCAGAGCCGGGATCATAAGATGCTGACCAGGGCTGCAGAGAGGGGTCATGCTTGATGTCTTTTGTATGCAACTCAATGGGTGACTGGTTGTCCCCTTTGGCAATTGGATAAAGTTCATGCCAGTGCTCAGGTCCTAGGAAGTAAAAAGAAGAGAGTATGTTTATTTAGTACAACCCAAGGCCTCTTCCCAGTGGACTAAGCCGGAAAACTATGCATAGGCCAGAGAGCAGTCTTGGCTTCATATTAAGAGGTTTTGGGTTCAGATTAAGCAACACAGCACTTTGCATTCCAAACTTATTTAGAACCTTGCTTATCTATGCTCAAAGAGTATTTCAGTCTTTGCAGTCCCTCCCCTGGCTTGGGAATCATGTAGCCTGAAAGCTAATCTTTGAAATGAATCACATATTGATCACATTTTTGTATTACTTTGGAGCTTTCAAGGGACACTTTTCTTCTCTTGCCCACGGCTAAGAGATGACTAAAAATCAAAACAATGATTGTTACTGGGGCCCCAAGCTCAAAGAAAGCAAGTGCTCACTGCTCAGTTTCACGGAGTAATGTTCAATAGGACCTGACTTTGGGTTGAGTGACTTCTCAGATTCATCACTGAACTTTAGACTAGTTACAGTGTGTCTCTGAGCTTCAGGTTCCTCCGTGGAAAGGAAAACAGTGAATCATGTTCAAAGAACCAGTAGCATGGGACACCTGAAAGTTCTCAGTAAATGCTACTTCCTAACTACCCCTACACCCACGTTTTCCAGCACACCTGTGAAATGCCAAGGGCAACTCTGTAATGCCCTGACTCCACTCACCATTGTGACTGGCGTAGCCCCACTCCTTAGCCATGGTCACCTTCTTGGTTCTCCAAGCTGGACAGCTCTTTCCTTTTCTTGCTCCAGGTGTCCTGCAAAGTCCCTACAAGTCCCGACTTTTATATAAGTCTCTTGCAGTGTGCATGGCCTTATTAGGTCAGCGGGGTGAGGCAGGGGACTAAACTGGATTGGGGTGGTATTTTGAAGGCGGGGCGGGGAAAGCCAATGAATTACAAGAGCTGGACAGCTGTCTGGGAGAGAGGGTGACAGGAGGAGGCAGGAGGGGAACGAAAGGCCCCTCTTTGGCTCTCACACGAGCCAAGCGTGGCTCCTTCCCGGCTCTCTTTGCAGGTTTCCAAGCGGCAGGGCTTTCTAAGAGCTCCGGGTTTGATCCTAGGGGTTCCCTCTTGGGGGTCTGGGCAGGCGCGGCACTGGATACAGTCCTGTCTGCTTAGTCAGCAACTAAAAACTGCTCTAGCAGCCTCACTCAGAAGACTGCTTTTCTCTCGGACTGGAGTACCACCGGCTGTGATCTTCTGAACGCTAAAGTTCCTTTTCCTGAAAGAATCCCCCGACGGTGACGGGGAAAGAACTCCTCTGATCCTCTGACTCAATCATGTTTCCCTTGTGAAAACGTGTAAAATCCTGGGAACACAGATGAGGAGGAACCCGGGACTACACGCTGCCCAGTCCCGTTATTCTTCAAGAGATGAGTTTCTGAGGCCGACTGTGCCAGGCTTCACATTCAGCCTAGCGGGTGTATTTGTCCAGTAGAACTCGGAGCACAGCGCCGGATCCTGGGCGGAGCAAGAACTCTGCACTCCAGCCTCACCCTGCAGCTGCCTGGGACTGAGTCAGTCACACTGGGAACTGGGCTCCATTGGTCTCCGGACGCCAAGGAGACCATAAAATGAATATGTTACCTAAAAATTTCACTCTCCAAAGCATAATCACAGACTAGGCCCAAACGAGGAAAGCATCTACGGAGTTGGTTTGGGGGGAGGGGCCGTTTCTTTCCTCTCAGTTCTAATGTGTTTCGTAATACAATACCCACATAAAAGAAGAGTAAAACTGGAGTATCCCATGTGTGCTTGTCAAAGGTATAATTAGAAATATCTGGTTACGTCTCACACTAAATTGGTATGGCAGATGTGTGCAATTCTATGCATACATTATAAAATATTCTTGTTTGGACAAGGATATCTTTTTAAAAGACCAGAAAGAAAATAATTGAATGAGGTTTCTGTATACATTTTCTTATACCTTCTACTTTTTAAAATGGCTTTTCCCATTTTACTTTTCCTTGGGGGTTACAAAACCCGAGAAGGAAGTCTCTCATCATGGCAAAGACAGCTCATCGACTAGGCATGTGGAATGCCTGACCACACTCAGAACCTGGACGCCAGGGTAGTCAGTCTCCAGGGTATTTTTGTGACCAGGGATCACTTGATCCACACAATAGCACTGTGGAATCAGGAACCCTCAGTTAGTTTGGAAAATCCAAGCAAACACAGCTCTAAGCTAAGGGGCCACGTGTGTCTGGGTTTCTAGCTCATTGTGATAGGTTCTGCTGAGTTTGCAGTTACCAGAGGTGATTTAAAGTTACCAGCAAGTGGTTATGGGTGAATAAGCCAGAATCTCAATCCAGGCCATTAACTCTGACACTAGCTTTTCTCTGACCTGGGATAACTAAATCTCATAATTACCAATGTCATCTGTTACTGATTATTGAGTTAAGACATATGAGACATTCATTATGCTACCACTGTTCGTACCGGAGATAACTTTTTAACTGCTTCATTTACAATTTAATAATGTACACAGTGAGGAATATAAAAAAGCACTAAGTAGAAAAATGAAATATCTAAGAGATTTAGATACAATAATTTTGAAAGCAGTACTTGGGATTTTTACTTTCTTGTAAAAATTTAGTGAAAAGTATAATTTAGCATAATGTAAACATAATTGTGTAACTCTAAGCCAGAAGTGGTGGCTTACATCCTTACTACCAGCACCAGGAGTCAACAAGGTAGGCAGATCTCTGTTAGTGTGAGGCCAGTTTGGTCTACACAGTGAGTTCAAGGGTAGTTAAGGCTACATAATGAGACCCTTTCTCAATAAAGAAAGAAATAAGTAATTATGCCTCATCTGAATTCAAGTGCAAATGAAATTTTCAAACCTACCTGAAAGCTTATCATCTCCATCTAAATTGAGCTACTTCAACAAAACTGTCTGTCCACAAAGAAAAAGAGACTTTTAAATTGGGTCAAGGACTTTTAGGCCTTTGGAGTTGGCATGGAAAGGAACAATGCTAGGTATACATCAAAACTAGGAGAAAGATGAAATAGCTATTAATAATTGACTACAGACTGTGTCCTCCAGTTCTCCCAGCGGAATCCTAGGAAAGTTGATGCAGTGGACAATTTTCTGGACTTTCCTCCCAAAGCGAGTGTGTGTAAACAGAGAAAACGGTAGTAGGAAAGAAAGGAGAAAACTAGCCAAAGAGGTGTTTCTGGCAGAGTCAACTAGATAATATTCAACCAAATTTAAAATATTAGAAGTGAATTTAAAATACTAGAATTTAAAATATTAAAATTTAGATATATTTTTCCATGATTTAATCATTCTATTTGGCAAAGATAACTTGTAAAGCTATTAACTCAAATATTCCACAAATAGATATCATTTGGCGTTTGCATTACACTACTAAAAAATAAGCCATCAATTAGGATCTGAAGTAATTTAATAATTCAGCTTAAATATTATATTTAGGAATATGGATTTCCTACTATTTATTTTCATAAAATAAACTCTAGGACAGAAATGCAAAAAATTGGCAACAAAAAATTAAAAATTCAACAAAACTATCTGACTGTGATGGACACCCTGACTTTAGCCTTCCTCCTCAGCACTGTCAGCTAAAGATTGGCTAGTGTGTGCTATAGATAATGACAGGTTCAGTTCCCAAGTTTGCTAGCTGGGCCATTTGGATCATATCTTATATTTGGCCATTGTTCTTGGCAAGCTTGGAGGAGAGAGGCCTAAGTGCCTACCACAACTGAGATATGTCAGCCTGATCACTTTCCTTGAAAGTGGGAGCAGGAGGCCCCTTTTGAAGTCCTCCCAGATCTACCCAAAAAAATCTGTTTATCGAGGTCCATCAGTTCAAACTGTTTCTTTCAAACCTAAATCATTATTTTAAAATATAGTAATAGAATATTAAGAGGAGAAAGTGGTTGATAATGTGTTTTCTTAGACTCAAACATGGTTTATAATGTGTTTTCTTAGACTCAAACATGGACTTGTTTCTAATAATTTCCTGATGACGTTTGTTTATAGAATTTAACAAGTGGTGCTAACTTTTATGGGTTTTTATTGTTGTTTGTTTGTTTGTTGACTTAAGTGGTTGATTCTCTCTCTCTCTCTCTCTCTCTCTATATATATATATATATATATATATATATATATATATATATATGTCTTAGGTGCCTCCTATGGGAAATGAAGAAAATAATGTACACTTTACAAAGTTCTTGTGAAGCTTACAGGACAATATACAAGGCAGGTAACTAGCATAGCTTAAGATAGTAGAGTAAGCACTTAACGAAGTTATTGTCTTTCCTTTTTCACTACATAGAATATCTCTCTGGAATCTCATCTACCCTAAATAAACCCTGTCCCTTGTTGACCTTCCTTGTATGTTGCAAAGTGTAGGTGCTAACTCGCAGACATCATTTACATGAAAGACTTATTATGCGTGTATGAAATTTTAAAAAAATGATACTCACAGTATCTCCTACAAACTGTCATGTTTACTTGGAGTAATCATACTTTGACCCTTTTCCACACAGGGATCATAGAAAATGATCTATAATCTACCCAAAACCAATTATGCACAAAATGCATTAATCAAATAGAACTCAGTGAAGCTCGCAGCCCTTCAATAATATCTAAAAATCATCCCACAAGGCTGAAAAGTTATGATACTTTATGACCATGGTTTTTGTTCACATTAATGGAATGTCAGGTGTTTTCAGAAGCTCAGTGCACATGTTCTTCACCCATCCTTTACTGCATCAATAGAGTCTACTTTGGTCTTCCCCTAAGTTTTTTATTCTTTCTTGCTGGTGACTTTTTTTTCCCACACTTTCCTTTAGTATAGCTTGCTCTTCTCTGTCCTGCAGCTTAAAACTGTTTCTATTACTGTGTCATGTGCATAAAAATGCCGTGTTCTTGTCATCTAGAAGATCAGTGATGTACTACATATCTCTTCTTTTGTTTCCAATTGCCAGTCTAATTCCAGGCAAAGCCACTTGTTGGAGTTGAAACAACCAATGTTTGGAGAAAAGAAAGAAGACTGTATCAACTCTCATGTACTTTGCTTTCCTGGGAAGAAAAATACAGCAACATCATTTCTATAGGAGCTAGAAGTTTCCTATGTAACCTTCACATCTTAAAGCATTGCGAACATCTCAAAATAACGTGGATGCTTCTCTGGGTTCCCAACAGCAAACAGAGTGATACATGTACATTTGAAAAGTAACATGCTGCACTAATTCTTGCTCTCATGTTATGAATTTAGTTGAACAAATAGTTAATGGAGAATAAAAAAGATTGGCTTTTAAATTGTAAATGCCATTTTGCAAGACACACCTATGTTGACCCCAAATCTATAAAGCTGGCCTTCTAGAAGTTTACAAACAGGCTGTTCCAAAGACTTGGCTCTGGAAGGGTTCTTGAGGGGGCAGAATCTGGGTAATGAAGGACACATGGCAAGGGTGAACAGCACACACAGAATATTTGTTTGGATGGGTGCCAGACTCACCACAGACAGTCATCCTCCAGAGGATGTCCTATGAAGCTTGATCCACTCTCAAGAGGTAGCATTAGTCCATACATAAGCATAGAGCCCCAGGACGAAATGAACTTCTCCTACGCCATACTTCTTAAAAGTTATAGCACATATCACCACTACACTAGGGATCAAACTGTAACAAAATATAGCAGCATCTTAAAGATATGAGAACACTGGAGACTGTATTTCTTCAACTTCCATATAATAGGGTACAAAATCATCATTATTGATCATTCTAAAATGCCATTATTCATGGCTTTCTAAAATTCAATAACATGATTCTTTCAATTCAGATAATGCATTATATCACTATTTTGTCCTATTTATTCCTAATAAATAATTAAATTTAAAGTCTATTCTTAAATGTTTTAAATGTTGAGTATCAATGTGAAAAAAAATAATATTGTAAGAGTAAAATAGCTTCTATAGAAAATGTTATGCATATATCTCCATTTCTTCCTTATTCATTTTAATATAAAGCATTATTTTGTGCTCCAAAGAAAAGAAAATAATTTCAAAAAACAACAACCCAATGCTTTAAAAATACTGTCAATTAGTTGGACAGCAATAGTGCACACCTTTAATCCAACTACTCGGGAAAGCAGAGGTTGGTGGATATGTTTCAGGCCAGTCTGGTCTACAAGTTTCAAGACAGCCAGGGTTGTTAAACCCTGGATTCAAAAACCACTAAAAAATAAATAAATAATACAATCAATCACAAATTAGTCATCCCTGTAAGACAGTGCCTGTAAGACAAAGGTATGATTAATGATAATCTATTAACTTAAGAAAAGTTACTTGTACTTTTTAATTTTTTTCACATAAAAATATATGTTTTGTTGAAAAAAACATGCGTTTTTTTCCTCAGAAATATCTATGATTATTGTTTTGTTTTCTTCTGCATAGTTCATTCCTAGGACCTATAATGTTGTGGTAAATTAATTGCTATGATGCAATTTAGCATGGCTATAAATTGTAGGCAGTTAAAATCTTAGTTGTATATTAGTATATGATTTGGTATTTGATAATTAAATAACTAATATAAAATCTCTAAATTAATTTCCTCAAGCCATAGACTTATTCATTAAAAACTACAACTGTAAGAAAAATGCAACTGTGGAGCCTAATGAGGTTAGGCTATGTAGTCACCAAGGTAACTATAGCATAAACTTAAATGTACAGGACACATTACTGGGGCCAAGCAGGTCTACTATAAGAGTAAACAGCCTCGCTGACCTTTAACTCTTCAGCTTTTCTTAGTTGTCCAGTTCACTATGTCCCAATGATACAGTATCATCTTCTTGTGGGTTTTGTTGTTTGTTTTGTGTTTTCATGTATCAGAAGTATCTGGTAAATTATGAGGACTTTGAGAAATTTAAAGTTGACAATAATTAATTTTTATATCAATGTATTTCAACCTTGAAATACAATATCAGTTGACAATACAGAAGCTGGTTTTTATATTTTTATAATGTTAACTTACTGGGACGTTCCACTGATAAAGGAGCAGAACCGAGTGCGAAGCTCTTTTGTGGCATGCAAAAGTGAACTTCAGTCCTTGAGAGAGCAGGCCCAGTGAAACGCAGGGAAAAAGAACTCACTATGTCACATTCCATAGAATAGAGCACCTAATTACCGTCATGCAATAGATATAAATGTCAACAAATGGGGCAGTGGGACACCATGTCTGTAGTGCAGAGCTATGACAGTATCAATCAGACAAATAGAACCTGTGGCATACAGTGTGTGGATTCGGGGGGGAGGATTGTAAAGACTGGAGTGTTCTATGCTGGCTAGAAGCAGTTCTGCTCTGATACCTCCCCCACTAAACTCTGAGGACCTGTTGATATTAATCTTTAGGACAGTTCATCCAGCTCGACTTTATCAGACCTTCAGTCCTGAAGACTGGTAATTCTGATCAAATCAAATTTTGTTTAGCCTTATATTCATAATCATTTATTATTGATCTTAAAGACATGATCTTTTCAGAAAGTGCCAGATACAAAAATCAAACAATTCACAAAGAAATTTGCAATGAGACAAGCAAAATGAACCTGGCTGGCCCTGTGAGCAGAAGTTCATATAAGATTCCTTTCTCACAGCCAAACTGATGCACAAGTCGCTTCCAAGATAAACAGGGTTACACTCCGTGTTCGACAGCATTGTATTTAGACTCTCAATCCTTTCCTGGGGTACTCTTTCTTTCAAACAAGGATGAGACATGAAGCTGAGAGGTACAGCTGGTCAAATCTTTCTTCTTTGGCTTATGTCAAAGTCTTCCCACCTTGATATTCGAAGGAGAGAATGAGTGATGGTCGTTGTTGATGAGGCCTCAGGACTCTGCAGCCAATAGCATTGCCTCCTCTGCCAGGGTGACGAGAGAAGGAAGTGGCCACTTGGTCACTTCTGCCAGGCACAAAAAAGAATGGGCATAATATCAGAACAGATTTTTTAAAACAAAAGCCCAGTAGTTCTGATTCAAGCGTAATTCCCATGGTTTCCCATTGTTGAAATGCTGCATTACTTAAGCCCTTGTGGATTTTTCAAGGTCTCTTATCAAAGGAAACAAAAGAATACTTCTCGCTGGTGGTGAAAAATTAAGAAAAGATCTGAAAATGAAATCATGTGATTGTACTAAAAACACAAAATGCAAAAACTGTTTTATAAATTTAATGTATTTTTACTAGAGTAGATATCTTTAATTTAGACTTTTCTGTAGACACAGATATCACAAATCTTATCATAAATCCATAATCTCCCTAAAATCACTCTTTTATCATAGAAAAAACCCTGTGACATAGGTGACTAACAGTGTACCTATTATTGCAGAAGATTATAGGATTACCTAGTCATATGTAATTTGATTAATTTCAAATGCAATGATATTTTAACAAAATCCAATATGCTCAAAAGATAAACTTGAAAAATACAACTGAAGAAATTATTTTCTCATGCATTCAACACGTATACTCATTGCCGTACGCATTGACCTCTGTCCTAAGCACCAGCAATTTGTCAAGGAACAAGAGGGAGGTTTTCTCCCTCAGTTTAGGACCAGTTTGTTCTGGTCCGTGTACTTACATAAACCAAGCAGACTGATAACTTGTGGTTTGTGAGTCATGTTAGAATAAAAGGCTAAGCTAGGGAATGATGTACTGGGTAGACCAGAAAGAACAGATCTCCTTTGAATACAGTTATGGGAGGAGGGCTTCCCAAAAAGTTAAATTCAAAGAACTAACCCTTGGAAAAGTATTAATCATTTGAAGAGTTCAAGGAAGGACATTGACAGTGGCAGGAACTCCAAGAATCTGATAGCTGGAGGGTGATGATTCAGAGAGAGGGTGGTGTAAGGCAAGCTTAGGGAGGATGCTGAGAACAGGCCATGGAGGCCCTGAAGTCACAGTGAATAGCTCACTTTGATGCAGTGGTGAGCTAGACAATGTAGCAGGGAGGAGAGACACAACCTGATTCACATCATCTGCTTCTTACTGTAGTTGAAGAAGGAAATGAATAAAGGTGGAGGCAGAAAAGCACATAACTTGCTTTACAAAGATTTCAGCAAAATATTTACTTTATATGACTAAGTTAGCAATTTCATAGATCATTAGGAAGGTTGATATGGTTACACAAAGAAGAAGAATAAAAAAAGCAAAACCCATTTCAAGATTTCAATATGGATAAGAGTAAAATAAGATAGTGGAAATGCTGAGAACTGTCTTGGTTCCCTCCATGTTGTGAGATGAGGAGTTGCTGTCAGACAGTTAACTGAGAAAGCAGAGAGTTCCCTTAGTCATCTTCTTATGACTTAAACTAAAATACATTTCTTAGATATAGATCAGAGCACAGAGTGATAAATGGTCACAAAGCCCCCCAGAGCCTGCCCAGCTAGTAACTTCAGCTGTAGCAAAGCGTGGAGAAGCTAGAATAAGTGTTTATTTGTTTGTGTGATTGGTTTCATTTGTGTATTTAATTGCTTATTTTAAAAATGGAATCAGGAAGACTTCAAAATCTTGCAATTAAGAAAAGTTTAAAAACAAAATTTAAAAAATTAAATTAAAAACAAATTAATTAAAAAATTAAAAACAGAATAACTATGTGATCCAGCCATCTGCTGAATATAAATCTGAATTAAATAAGATAATATTGCAAAGACATACTTGCACTCATATGCTCATTTCAGCATTGTTCAAAATAAGAATTACATAAATATCCTTTGTTAGAAAAATGGAAAAGAAATAATGTGTATATATACATACGTATGAGCACACCAACACACACACACACACACACACACACACACACACACACGGACAGAGAGAGAGAGAGAGAAAGAGAGAGAGAGAGAGAGAGAGAGAGAGAGAGAGAAAACTGAAATATACAGCCTTTACAAAGGAAGAAAATCTTACCACCTGCAGCCACACTGAATAGATTCAGTTTATAACTGCAAAGCCAAATGAGCAAGACATAAAAACAGAGATACCATGTGATTACACTTATATGAGGAAGCCCCAATATTTAGCCAAAAGAAACAGATAGATGCTGAATGGAGGAGATATGAAATGATATTTGTTAAAGCAGCAAAAGAAGTAACTGTATAAGTGCGATGCTAATCATTATCTAGGAGGAGGGCACCTCATTTGAGAAAACGCTTCCATAAGACTGGCTTATAGGCATATCTGAGGTTTTTTTTTAAGTTAATGATTGATGTGGGAGGCCTCAACTGACTGGGGGCAATGTCATCCCTGGACAGGTGGCTTTGGGTTATATAAGAAAGCAGAATGAGCAAGCCACGACGGGGAAGCAAGTCAGCAAGCCACATTCTTCCTCAATCTCTGCTTCTGTTCCTGCCTGGCTTCCCTGAATGAGAAGCTGTGATTGGGATGTATAAATAAATTAAGCCCCCTTTATCTCAAATTACTTTTAATCAGAATGTTTTATCACAGAAATAGATAGCAAACCATGACAGTGTACAATATGCAAAGTTAAATCCTTGTAATATATACAGATGTTATATGTCAACTAGATTAAATAAATCATCATGAATTAGAAAACTTATAAAACAAGATAAAATATGTTAAAAATAGATTAAAGAATTGCATTTAAAATGCTGTAAATAATCTCTTAAAAGTGGATTATTGGGAGGGAGGAAGGATGGATATGAGATCAGGGAAGAATATATTTCAACTAAGGGAGTCATTTTAGGGTTTACAGGAGACTTGATTATAAATGGGATCCCAGGTCCAAGGAGAGATCCCCAGAAGAGAGGGTGCCTGAAACGGCCTGGCCCATAACCATACTGATGAATATTTTGCTTATCACCATAGAACCTTCATCTGGTGATGGATGGAGATAGAGACAGAGACCCACATCGGAACACTGGACTTAACTCGCTAGGTCCAAACGAGAAGCAGAAGGAAAGAGAACGTGAGCAAAGAAGGCAAGACCAGAGGGAACCTTCATCCGAGGATGGATGGCGATACAGACGGAGACCCACATTGGAGCACCGAACTGAGCCCCCCAAGGTCCAAATGAGGAGCAGAAGGAGGAAGAAAATGAAAAAGGAAATAAGGACTGCGAGGGATGCGATCACCCACTGATACAAGGGGACTGATCTAATGAGAGTTCACCAAGGCCAGTTGGACTGGGACTGAACGAGGACGCGATCCAATCAGATTCTCTGAATGTGGCCGGATTCTCTGAATGTGGCTGGCCAGGAGTCTTTCTGAAAAGCCATTGACAATGGCACTGGGACTTGTTTCCTCTGCATATACTGGATTTTGCGGATCCAGTCTGTCTGGACACTCACCTTCCTGGACCTGGAGGGAAGGGGGAGGAACTTGAACTTCCCACTGGGCAGGAAACCCTGACTGCTCTTAGGGATGGAGAGGGAGGAGGAGAGGGAGTGGGGAGAGTGGGAGGGAAACTTTTATAATTTAATAAAATTACTTTCAAAAAAACAAAAAACAAAAAACAAAACCAGCTCCTAGGGACAAAAAAGTGGATTATTCTGAATAGTCTTTCAAAACTAAAGATACTATTTTCCCTTTAATTTCTGAGTGGTGAGTGCTTCTTTTGTCCTCAGGATAAAGTTAACCTCTAGGACTGTTTATAACATGTATAATGAACTTAAAAGGACCTTTCTAAACAATTATGAACCATGTAAATGTTATCATGAGAATATGGATAAGCACAGTAGAGATTCCAGAAAGGCCAGACTTCTAAATATATATATATAAGATTATCACTATGTAGTAAAATGATAAGGGGTCCCATAACACACACACAAATAGGAAACTTTGCAGTGGTTTGGATAAGAATGCCGGCAAAGCTTATTTATTTGAATGCTTGGTCATTAGAGATGTGATATTTGGCAGGAATTAGGAGGTGTGGCCTTGGAGTAGATGTGGCCTTGTTTAAAGAAATGTGTCACTGGGAGCTGGCTTTGGAGGGTTTCAAAAGTTCACACCAGATCCCAGTGTCTTTATCTTCCTGCTGCCTGCAGATTCACAGGTAGAATTCTTAAGTTACTTCTCCATCACCCTGTTTGCCTGCATGCCACCAGGTTTCCTGTCATGGTGACAATGGACTAAACCTCTGAGACTGTAAGTAAACCCCAAATAAATGTTTTCCTTTATAAGAGTTATCATGGTCATAGTATCTCTTTACAATTAACATAACATTTAAAAGATAACACATGTAACATACTTGGAATTTAATAGACATCCAATAATTACTAGGTAAGAAAAATAGAAACATAAAGTAGATACAATTGCATTCTGGTTAACTAACTCCTAATTAAATGAAAGCTACATGGAGATAAATCCAGGCCTGGTTTTGTTCAGAACCACATACCCCATATGTTGTTTGATGTCAGATAATTATGTAGCATACAGTATAGCAATGAAGGGGTGCAGGAAGGCAAGGGCGGAGTGGGAGCCCAAGCTCCTCAAGCACAGATGAATGGACTGAGGAGCTGGCTTGGTCTCTCAAAATAGAAAAAAGGAGCTGCTCAGTACTAGACTTTGATGAAAGACTTAAATATGCTGAAAAGCTCTGGAGAGTATACAGTAGGGTCTCCAAAATTCCTCATGTATAGGTGAAGCATCAACTGCGTGTATAAAGTCAACCTTAGTGTCTAAATGCAACCTCCAGTGATCTTCTCTATTGCTGACATCACAGCACAAGTCCAGTTGTGCAGGTTATTGCAATGTACTCAGTGTGGCCGTAATTTCTCTCTGTGGCAGGAATTTTGCACTTTCTTAACTCATATAAAACGATTTCCCCCAACGCTCTCTGTGCTCAGGTTCTTTGTCAAGACTTAGCTTCAGCTTAAAAGTAACAAGCTCAGAATGGCCTTCACAATTTTCCCATCTAAATAGATGTGCCTGTATGATATTTATGATTTATTTTCTAATTCTTATTATAATTGTTTGTATTTATAGCATGCAGTGTGATAATTCAGTATGTGAATATGGCATAAAATCAACTTGCTGTACTTAAAGCTTTCATCTATTTCAATGTCTCAATTTTCACTAGCATGTAATAATTGTGCATATTTGTGAGTACAGTAATACATATTAATACATTTTTATAATATGCACTCCTAAATCATGGCAATCACTTCCTTGTTTCCATCATTATATTGTGATTAAAGTCTTAGAGCCTGCTTGCTCTAATCAATCATAAATATGCAGTATGTTGTTGTGAACGACAGCCAACACATTGTGCTTTATCGCAGTACAACTTATTCTGTAACTGTGTTATTAGTCAATATCCTTATTTCTACATTTCTCCCATATCTCCCTACTTCTAGTAATACTGGACGTTCAGATGGAGTTGTTAGAAAAAAACCTCACATATGTAGATTATGTAGAATCTATTTCCACCTGTTTTGGACAAATGACAGAAAGAAAACTATTCTTTCTATAGTTAAACAAAATTTCATTTGCATATACCACATATTTGCTATCTATTCACTGGCTGGTGTACTTTTTGGTTTATTATGTTGTCAGGTATTGTGATGACTGAGGCAAGACATATGGAAGGGATGCAGTTGGCTCTGCTATGAATATACTATTTCTTTTTGATATGGACCCAGAGATAGGATAGCTGGATAATATGTAGACCTACCTCTTGTTTCTTAAGAGCCTCATATGAATGCTCTTTCTTCCAGTTCTTAAGATCTAGAGTTATTGCATTTGTCCGCTTCCAAGAATGAATGAATGAATGAATTTATTTCTAGTTTCATGGTTCTAAAGTTCTTCTGCTAAAAATAAGGTCCAATAACCTTTCATGAAAAAAAAATCCCTAAAGAAAATAGGACCAGAGGAAGCATACTTCAAAATATTAAAGTTTATGTGTGAGAAACCTATACCCAATGCTTTACTAAAAGGGAAGATTTCATAGTACTTCTGGTATAAGAGAAGAGAGCCCACACTTCCTCATTATAGTAATTTAAGTTGACATTTGAACTGTAAGACCAGAGGAGAAAATAAAATGAATAGAAATAAAAAATAAGGCAAAGATTCTTATTTGCAGATATTATGATCCTATAGAGACTCCTTAATGACTCCATCCTAAAGCTATTAGAAGTGATAAACTCTATCAGCAAAGTGGCAGTATGCAAAACATCACCCAAAAGTCAGTAGCTTTCCTACCTACTAGGAGCAAACACACTAAGGAAAAACTCAAAAAAATAATGCTATTGACAATAACTTAAAAATACCTTAGAACATATTTTATTAAGGCAGAGGAAGACCTCTCTATACTGAAAATTGTAGTGCAAAGAACACACTAGAAGATGAAAATATAACTGGACCAGAAAATACTCATGGACCAGAAAGAATCAATACTGTGAAAATGAAAATAGAAACCAAAACAGTATACTGGTTTAATGCAAGCCCCATCAAAATTCCAATAATGTTCTTTATAGAAACAGAAAACAAAATTCTGAAATTCAAATCACAATACACCCCACATAACCAAAGCAATTTTGAGTAAAAAGGACAATGCTACGTCAAAAAAACAGGTGTTCATAAGTGTACGAATTAATATCCGGGTCTTTGATTTGATTCCATTCGTCAACTTTTCTGTTTTTATGCCAGTATCAAACTGTTTTCATTACTGTAGCTCTATAATCGAGCTTGATTTCAGGGATTGTGATGCCTTTGGAAGTTACTTTATTGTACAGGATTGATTGGGCTATCCTGGATTTTTTGTTTTTCTATATGAAGTTGATTATTGTTCCTTCAAGGTCTGTGAAGAATTGTGTTGGGATTTTGATGGGAATTGCATTGACTCTACTGATTGCTTTTGGTGGGACTGCCATTTTTTGCTATGTTGATCCTATCAAGGAGCATGGGAAATCTTTCCATTTTCTGGTATTATCTTCAATTTCTTTCTTCAAAGACTTACAAGTTCTTGGCTTTTTGAGAACCTCTTCTCTTTGGATGGATGATATCTTGCTCAGCCTAGTAAGAGTAGGGAGGGCCTTGGACTTTTCACAAAGCAACATGATTTATCCTTTCTGAGGTAGGATGGGGGTGGGGTGGGAGGGTGTGTGGAGAGAATAGGAGGAGGGGAGGAAGTGGGAACTTGGATTGGTATTTTTTAAAAATCTAATAAATTATTTTAAAAAGAAAAAAAACAATGTCAAAATTAAAAAAAAAATCAATACTACAGGTATTGATACTTGATTTCAAATTATCCTGGAGAGAAATAGTGACAAAACCTGCAGGGTCCTGACACAGAAGCAGACACATAGGTCAGAGAAACACAGTCGAGTAGTCATAATTCACCATACATAGCTAGAGTTACCTGATTTTTTTTTTAACAAAATGCCAAAAACGTAATGAAGAAAAGACAGATTCTCTAACAAGTGGTAATGAGAAACAGTATATTTACATGTAGAAAACAGTATATTTCCATCTCTGACCCCGAACAGAAAATAATTCCAAATGAAGTAAAGGCCTTAATACAAAACCTCTGAAATAAAAATACAAAAACTCTGAAACTATTAGAGAAATAAAGGAGATAAAACTTTCAAGGTATAGGATTTGGCAAGGACCTTCTGTACAGGGCTTTTATTGCTCAAGAAACGATGCAGAACTTCACGAGTGAGACTGAAATAAGAAAACTTCTATACAGGAAAGAGAACAATCCAATAAAGAGGTAGTCTGCAAGATTGGAGAAAATTTTTAGAGGCTGTACATCTGACTGAAGACCAAAATACAAAGAACTCAAAAATCTTAATGCCAAGAATTCAAACAATTCAGCCACTAAGCGGACCAATAAAATGAACAGATAGTTATCAAAATATGGCCAATAAAAATGAAAAATTTTTAACATCACCGGTAATAGGGAAATGCAGATTAAAACTTCTCTGAGGTTTATCTCACCAAAATCATAATGACAGTCATTAATAAAAACAAATAATAAATGCTGATGAGGATGTGGAGAAAAAAGAAAACTTTATGGTGTTGATGGGAATGTAAATTTCTAGTTGCTATAAAAATAAGTATGGAGATTACTGAAAAGGCTTACAAAAATTTACTATATTACCTAGCTCTCACTCCTGGGTATGTACCTGAAGTACTATATGTGAACATATCACAGAGATATTTGCACATAGTATTTACTGAAACACTATTCACAATAAGATAAGTTATAAAGTCAACTTAAGTGCCTGTCATTAGAAAAATTAATAGAGAAGGCATCTATGTCTACAATAAAATTTCTTGCATCCATTAAGAATGATATTATGTCACTTGAAGGAAAATTGAGTTACCTGAAATTATCAGATCAAGTGAAGTTAGAATAAGCAAATATAGCATGTTCTCTCACACTTGTAGATTGTTTTTTATTTTATATGGTTACACAAAGTCCTGTATATACGTATTGCAGGAATGTAGACACAAAACTGTCTAGAGAAGGGAAAGGAACTGGTAGGAGGAGGATGTGAGAGAAAGGGGGAGAGAAGGGAGTATAGGAAAGGAATATGGCAAAAGTACATTATATACTGTATGAAAATATTCTTATGAAACCCAGTGAAGTACACCAATTAAGGAGAAAGGAAATTACAAAAGTGATATGCTGCCACTTTTCTCTTCTAACAATGACTTACACTTTGTGTTGAGCCTATTAGATATTTAAACTAAACTCATATTTCAAGTCTACCAGGAAACACGGGTCAGCTGCTCAACTGCTATGAACAGGAAAATAAAACCACACATTGCAGAAATTAATCGTCTGACACTGAAGTAAATACGGTAATTTCTATCCTTTCTTCATTCCATTCTCTTCTAGGCTTCTACAAGCAAGACGTTCATATTGAAATCCCAATTCAGGAATGAAAATTTGAAACCAAGCTCTCTGCTTTTGTGTACTCTGGCACTCTCTTTTTTTCTTTTCTTTTATGTTATTATTATTATTATTACTATGATTATTATTATTACAAATTTTCACCTCCTCCCCTCCTCCCATTTCCCTCCCCCTCCCTCCACTCCTCCTCCCCCTCCCTCTCCAGTCCAAAGAGCAGTCAGGGTTCCCTGCCCTGTGGGAAGTCTAAGGTTTTCCCCACTCCATCCAGGTCTAGGAAGGTGTGCATCCAAACAGACCAGGCTCCCACAAAGCCAGTCCATGCAGTAGAATCAATACCCAGTGTCATTATCGTTGACTTCTCAGTCAACCTTCATTGTCAGTCACGTTCAGAGAGTTTGGTTTGATCACATGCTCCATCACTCCCAGTCCAGCTGGCCTTGGTGAGCTCCCATTAGATCAATCCCACCATCTCAGTGGGTGGACGCACCCCTCGCAGACCTGACTTCCTTGCTCATGTTCTCCCTCCTTCTGCTCCTCATTTGGACCTTGGGATCTCGGCACTCTCTTTCTTAAAATGATTCAAGAATGAGTTATAAGCTAAGCTTATAAACTCATTTTATAATGTTTTTGTAAATGCTAAACTGGAGAAGGATGAAATTCTGCTGAAAGGTCCCTTCTTTCCACAGAGATAAGCATTCTAGTTGACCTCGAATTATTTAGATATCCACCTGCATCATGTCTCATTTATATTCATTCTAAGCACATAGAATTCAAATTAAATTTTCTCTCTATAAGCTTGCATGGGACAACATAGGCCCTCTTCATGTGTGTGAGAGTCTTGTAGCTTGGTCTCTTAGTAAGTCTTCTAACAGTGAGAGCAGGACCTCTCCCTGGAGCTTAGCTGGCTTTTTTACCTGCTCCCCATGCTGGATTACCTGGTCCCATCTCGTCATAAGAGGAGGTGTGTGGCCTTGCCTCAACTTGATGCACCATGCTTTGTGCAAGCCCATGACAGACCTGTCCCTTTCTAAATGAAGATGGAGTAAGAGTGAATGGGGAGAGAGTAGATGGGAGAGGGCAGGGGAGGAGAGGGGAGGAGAGGAGAGGAGAGGAGAGGAGAGGGGGAAAACTGGTTGGTATGTAAAATAAAAGAAAATAATGTTATTTAAATATTTTTTCTTCTTATGGTCAATCCATTAAGCACACTAGACAGCATGAAGAATGAGAGTTTTAAAAGAGAGTTTGTTTATGTACAGTCAGAATTCCACGGCTTGTATCTGTGTCATAGGTCTTGAGAAAAGTTCAGCCTACGGCCTCAATTTTCTCACTTGTAAATGGAAGCTGAAAGCCTGTTATAAACTCTTAGGTTGCTAACGGCATCAATATTAGTCGATAGCATGAAAATTACTTATTGTTTTTGCTTTTTAAAAATTCATGAAGATCTTTTAGATCTTTTAAACCAATCCTCATGGAAGCTCAGGACTGCCAGTTAAATAACTTCAAATGGTCATCCTGATTCTTCTTCAGTAGTTCCCGTGTGTAGTTGTGTCCTTGCCCCACCTGCCAATGCTGCATACTAAATGAGAAGAATTCTACATCACTGTCTTACAGGTCCTGGATTAGAATAAATCATCTACGCTAAAATACCCCTTCTGGTCCCAACTCTCATTATGTGGCACATGCTCTACTCTTGCAAGTTAAGTTACCCTGATCTTCATAGGACAATTCCACTCTACTGGCTCCTCTTTCTGTACTTACTCTAGTTTGTTGATGTTCCTCTTACAAATGACAGCCTGCACAGCCAAACTCTGCAGAATCTGGCAACAGCAGAGAACAGCAATGTACTTGCATTCTTTTTCCTAGATGCTGTATTTCTCTTAATACAGGATAAGAGTACTTTAGCTCTTTTGGCTCGTACCTTGGATCACATTGAGCTGCCTGTCAATTAAAATATCCAAGTCTTTTTCATGTGAATTCCTGCTAATTCAAGGTTCTCCTTGAGCCTTGTATTAATTTCAACCCATAGTTCCAATCTGATGAATCTCTGTGAATCCTTACTCTTTCCTGTGAATTTATTAACTGTCTCTTCCAGCTTTGTGTATATAGAAAATGTTGTTGGATCTTCATTTATATTGCTGATAAAAATATTGACAAGAATCCAACCAGGATCAGAACTCTATGAAGATACTGGAGACAGAGATCAGTATAAGCTCAGGTTTCAGGCATACAGTGATTTAGCAGTGTAACTCTCGTTACTCACACCATGACTCTTTTAGACACAAGCATGCTGCCTTTGGAAACGAGACATACTGAAACAGCCTGGGCTTTATTGTCACATATAATAGCTAAAAATTTTGCTTTGTCACTTACTAGCTTATTTAACCACTGAGAAATTTTATTTTCCAGTTAAAAATGCATTTTTCTTTTTTAGTTAGTACACTAATACTATGGAGACCTGTCTTATTCTGACCTCTGTATCTCCAATACCCAGTACAAAGCAGGCACTTTTAATGAAGTAGCAGCAGATAATTGTTGTAACACAGTTTAACATTGTTACTAATACTTCATTGAATGCTGATGTCTGTTTATATCCCTCTTCACTATTATTCTCCTGGTTATACCTAAGAGGAGCTTTGCTGAATCACTGGGAAATCTATTTTGAAATTTTAGAGCAAAGATCTATACAGGTTTGCTTAATTTTTGTTTTGGCTTTTTGTTGTTGTTGTTTTCTCTATGTTTTTTGTAGCTCTCCTATCCAATAAGAAATTGTATGTCATTATGGTATTGATTTTCATATACATTTATGATGCCACTTTTTTTCTATTGTCTGCTTTTCTGAATATAATATCATGATATAAGTGGCCCTGTAAGAGTTTTAAATGAGAGATATTCGTTGCTCTTTAACTGCTTTGTACAATTTATCAGCTAAAAAGTAATCCTTTTATTGTCTATTTAACTTGTTGAAATAAAATTGCACTTCCTTACAATTCTTTCCTTTTCTTCAGGTTTCAGTCCTTGACAGTAAGTGGGAGCTGGCTGCTTTCCTTTCACCCACTTCAAACTTTCACAACTGTTCCAAGAAGCAGTTAAAGTCTTTCAAAATATTAGATGAGTAAAAGTCATAAGTGAGTTGCTTTCCACAGTTATATTTCACCCAAGTCAGAACTAATATTGTCCTTGACATTTATATAATTAGTGGGTTAATCCGAATGCTAGGATTGCTACACACTAGCAATAAGAAATTCTTATTTCTACACACTCCTCAATCCCTCTATCTTTGTGTCTTTGCACATTTAGGGTTTTCTTTAAGCAACTATCTAAGCCTTTTTCTTTACTTAGATTTAATATATTAAAAGGAAGATGTTTACCTATTTGTTGAATGATAGAGGTTTGGAAATTTTCCTAAGTCTGTAACCAATTCCCTTTTATTGTTCTGTCATTTTAGAGAGAAGATGTGGCCCAGATGGGAAATGCCTTCCTGAATCCAAGGAACCCTCAGTTCTGGTTATGTTTCCTTCTTAGGGACTAAACTTATACAGTGAAACAGGCTGTTTTCACTTTTGTTTTGCCAAATGGAAATTGATATGCTATAACAATAATGTTTACAGTGAGGTAGAAGCAAAACAAAACAAAACAAATCAAAAAAAGGGCAAGCAAAATGGTCCAAAAAGCCATTTAAAGCATTCCTGGCAAGCATATTTTTCTAGACTATATTGAGATTGTATTACTCAGTTTTTGGAGTTCTCTATTTATTTCACAGTTATGTACATGAACTGATAACTCCATTTATAAAATTGAATGAGCACGTATTATTCCATGCTTCTTAAGGAGAATCACATTTTTGCAACCTCAAAGAGCTGACACATGTGGGCATTCATCAATTCATTCTAGGAAAAAAAAAATGTCATGGATGTAAAAGTGACTAAAAAAAATCCCTGACCTCAGGAAGCTCTCTCTAGTGAGAGAATATGAATATAGTTAACATTTGATAAATTATAAAGCAAAATAAATGTGATTAGTACTTTGAAGAATAAAGAAAAAGTAATAAAGTAGGCAGATGTGAGGGCACAACTTTTCAATGTGTGATTTGTTTCCCAGTAAGAGTTATTTGCACAAATAGCTAGATGTATTTTCCTGATGTAGCTCACCCATGGAAATCATATCATCATAGGTTTCTACTTCAAAGACTTCTGTGATACGCAGGATCTGCTCTTCTGCTGGGTCAAATGCCTGCTATCTCTTGTACCACTCCTCCACGTCTAACACCTCTACACATTCTTGCCCCCTTTCCAGTCCTCATCAAATATCTTTCCATGTGCTCTCCTACCAAAGAACAGGACATTTTGAAAAGGCCTTTGGCTTTCATCATGTGCATACACTATAATAGATATATGTCCTCTGGAGAATGTCCCCATTTCGACAGGTCCTCCTTACTGTAGCACAACTCATTCTGCAACAAGGTACCAGTGTCTGTTATTATCATGATTTAATACTACCAGAGTGACACGTTTTTTCACAGTTTTTTAAAAAACTTTGTCTAGCTTTAAAAATACTGTATTTAATTGGCAGTTGTTAAATTCAATACTTTTACGTACAAATTAAAACAACTTATCATCATTGTTTTAGTTCCCTTAGAAAATGTTTTTATTATAATTAAAAAGGATATCTTCAAAATCTGAAGATTAGAGAACCACCCATGTCATTCTTTATGAACTTATATTACCAGAAGTTATTTGTGGACAAAGATTATTTTTATCACAGACAATTTTATGAAGGTGAAAATAAGATCCTTTGAATTTTAGAAACATCTCTTAAAGTGCAGAATGACAATGTCTCAAAGGTT
Organism: Myodes glareolus; assembly: GCF_982192425.1. Lineage (NCBI taxonomy): Eukaryota > Metazoa > Chordata > Mammalia > Rodentia > Cricetidae > Myodes > Myodes glareolus. The sequence goes on along the minus strand of NC_142041.1, from coordinate 73,858,503 downwards.
GGGAGTGTTGTTCTTTCCAGAGAGATGCTGAAAGAAACACATGGACATTTGGTCAGCATCTGGAGTCTGGTTGTGGTCCTCAAATAGCAAAGTCCTCAGAAAGCCTCAGCAATGGATGTAACTGAGAGTGAGAAAATAAGCTGTCCCAAATCACAAACCTATAGACTGGAAAAATAGGTATCAACCCTAGCCTATGTGGCTCTAATGCCCAGTAGTTCATATTATAATGGAACTCAAACTAAGCTCATTCTGAATATTAGGTATTATAGAAATACAAACAACAAAATCTTGCTAACCAAAGAGCACTGAATTATATATGTGATTTTTAAAGTAACTGAGTCCAAGTAGGTGCAAAAACAAAGTCTCCTCCAGGACAAAAGACAGAAAATCTTTCTCCATATTACCTTATGAAATCATTTTAAAGTTTTTTCTCAGAATTTTTTAGGGAACACAGCAAAGCGCCTTCAGCATATTTTGAAACCATGACAAGGGCACCAAGTGCTGAGATTAACACAGTAGTGAGAATCTAAGACTGGAATGTAGGTCTCATTTGTAGTTCAAAGTGTTCCAAGGAGTGGCTTTCCTACCAAGTTACAAATAAGAAGCTGTTGTCAGAGCCAGCTTCGTTCTTATGGATGTCAGACACTGATTGGTCCCCAGGGTTATGATCTCTACACAGAGTATTCAGTTCTGTTCTGAGAACTGTTTTTCAACCACTCACACCAGCCCTATCATAGAGCAGACATCTTGAAAAATCACACCCATGATCAAAGAAAGCAGAAGCCAGATTTTGGATAACTTGTAATTCACAGAAAAAAAAATTACAACAGGTGAAACACTAACTTATGGCTATTGTGAGATATCCGCCATTTGTATTAGTGCCGTGGCTGTATAATGTGTTTTTGGTGCCAGAGCTATCGAAGGATATGTTGTTAAAAAGTCCTGTGAGATGTTGAGCATATGATATAACAGAACAGCAAGAATGCAGCCTGAAGTGAAAAGTGCAGATAACAGAAATCTGTGGTTGAGAACAGGGCCTGAGACAAGGGGCAGGAACCAAAAAAGTAAGGCTATTGCTGTTAGCCGTAGCCACTGAACTTCATTTGTAGTTATATACTAGCTGTGGTGTTTATGTATGAACAACTCCCAAGGATACATTGTTCCACTCTGTAGCCTGTGCTTAGCGCAGACCTACCATGCTTAGATTTGATAACCTGTGGAAGACTATGGCGAAGAATCAAGAGTCCTAACCTCAACTTGACTACAATTGACTTAAAGATGAATTTCATCTTGGTTAAAAGATAACAATAAAGAAGTAAATAAATATATAGACCTCACTAATATTGAGGAAGATAGTACCACGCAAAAGTCAGAAGTCTCCCAACCTCCCTTTGTTTTACTTTGTTATCATTGGCAAGTGGAAGAGATAAAGCAAACAAGGCCTGTTCAACTTTAACACTTTGCTTCACTTTAACACTAAGTGGAGAGCAGCCTTGCCTGCCAGTCCCTGCCCTGTCTCTAAGGGCCTTTCTGGCTACCTACGCTTTGCTCTGCAGACAGATGAACAATTTTACCAGCCTGTTTCAGTGCCTGCAAAGCATAAGTCACTGCAACATTTTTTAAGACAGTCGAAATGGTGAATACTCTTTTTGAACTCGCCCTGACTTTCTTTCCCTTCAGCCATAATGAAATCAGAGTTCTAAATAAAGTGCTTACATGTGTTTTTAAACAGCCAGATTCACCTCTGTTTACTTTGCCTCCAGGAATATTTCTGGCTGGGAGCTCTGGCGCTTCATTTATGGGTAGTTCAGTTAAGGCAGGCCATGACACGCTTCCAAGATAGCCTTTGGGCAGAATTCAAAAGAGCTGCTTCAAATTCTTTCTAGCAGCAAAGAGGGAATTAATAAATACAATTTTGAAAGTAAGTATGGGTGAGATGTAAGAGTCATATCTTCTCTGGAATGAGAAGGGATATAAATACATAGATAACTATGCAGGTTTCCATCTCAGGTATTTGTTTACAAGAAAAGGGTTGGATGCCTTAAGTTCACATACTTTATTGCTACCACGGTTATTTTCCTGAAGTCAGATGCCAACCTATAGCCTTTCTGCTTCCATCTTCCGTGCCTCCCATTATCTACCAGTGTACAGGTTCATTCCTATTTATAAGGCTTGGGGTCCTATTAATTTTGCAGACCGCCTCTCATCCCTCTGATACATACTTTTTTTTATTACCACATAGAAATGGGATTCATAGCTGGCATGTCTCTGCTTCTACCCTGTCTATACCATATCATGTGACTATGTCTTTTTCCTGCTCTGTAAATCTGCCCAGGATAGTGATTTGCTTTGCCTATAGACATCCCACAGGGCAGGAAACCCTGACTGCTCTTAGGACTGGAGGGGAAGGAGGGGTAGGAGTGGGGGGGGAGGAGAGGGAGTGGGGAGAATGGGAGGGTAGGGGGAGGAGGGGAGAAAGTGGAAATTTTTATAAACAAATAAATTAATTAATAAAAAAGAATGTGATGTTATGGTGATTGCACCATGGGTCTTTTGGAGATTTTATGTAGTGTTAATTTTCTCGGAATTTGCTGTCAAGACAGCAAGCCTAGGCTAGCTTGGTGAAGGACGGCATCCACATGGAGGAGAGATAGCCATCTCAGAATATACTTCCTTAGATACACAATCTTCCAGTTCCAGGCTGCTAATTAAAGACACATCTTTGACGGTATAAGTAGAGTGATTTCACAGAGAATATTCAATCATTTAAAGAAACACTACAATAGCTTCTGCCTTGTAAACATGATAGGTTGAAAAACTGGTCTCATCTCTTCTAAGAAGACCAGGAAGACTGAAATCTTATGAAATGTCCTGAAAAGGTTGGACAAAGAGCTGCCTCAAAGTTCTAGCAATTATGATGTAAAGTTGCCAGGTGTATAATTTTTGTGGTGACATAATTTTTCAGATCATTTTGTTAAATACCAAAGACAGTTATCTAAATCATATGATCACAATATCTTTAGTGTTCAAAGATACAGCCAAAATGTCTTCTAGCTGGTTGACTTCAAATTTTTGTATTTAATAAATTCCCTGCTTTTTCTATGAGACTCCATTCTTATTAGTCACAAAAAATCCTCTACTAATGCCTTTCTTATGTTTTTCCCTGTTTGTCGCAATCTTTTCCTTTCTTACCCCCATCTGTTGCTCCTAAGAAAACAGGGTGGTAGGACTGAATCATTTCTGTTATCTGAACCTCTTTTTTTTCTTTTCTTTGTTTTCTCTGGTTCTGAATAAAGAGATAAAAATGTTTAACAAAGCAAAATCTACAGATATCCTTTAATATTATTAACAATTCCACTTCACCTATTTCTTCTCAGCAGGTAAATAAAGAAACAAAGAAAATGCCCAACACAAAAATCCTCCAGTTGCACCATCCTAGCTTTCTTTGTCTTCTGCCTTCTCTCTTTTTTCTCTCTTAATATTTTTATTTGTTTCTTAATTATCCATTCTCATTCAACATAAAGGGTGTTTTGATAGCTTTTTTCATATACACTTTTTTGGCTTACTCTTCTCCCTCCTCTGTTCACTTGTTCTGTTTCCCTCAGTTGCTACCATTCAGCTCTCATGTCATATGTATTCTTCTGTTCTTTCTCCCAACCGTTCTTTGAAATCTATTTTTTGCTCTTTTGTGATCCCCTTTCTAGTTTCATTCCCTATATGTATGTCACCATATACACACATATACATAAACATATCTAGGATTCACATATGAGTTAAAGCAGGCTGTACTTGTATTTCTGAGTGGACATCTAGGCTTATTGCTTCATAATTTTTGTTAAGAAGGCAGCAATGAATATGGATGTGCAAATATCCATGTGCAAATATCCATGGCAGGACTTAGAGGTCTGTGGGTATATTCCCAGGAATGTTACCCATGGGGGTCAGATGGTACTTCTATTTTTAATTGTTTTTGAATAATCTTCATTCTGATTTCTACCATGTGCCTCACATCTCTCAGCAACAATGAATAATGACTCACTCATAATTCTCCACCTGTTAATCAAATCATAGAAAATTCCAATCAATAAAAGTGCTAAGAAACTGAAGAGTCAGGTCTCAAAATGTACAAAAAAAGCCAATAAGTAATTTTGAAAGTGCTCAACAACCCTAGCAAACAGAAAGACACAAATTGAAACTAGGAGATTTCACCTTTCTCTGTAACTTCTCCCCCAGAAACAAGGGGTCAGCCCCACTAACTCAAGTTTCTCCCCTTTGGTTCAGTCTTCTATTCTTGCAGGCCCCCTCCCCTGGTTCTGTGTTCTCAAACGTCAGCAGTTACCTATCAGTTGCAAAACCCAGCTAGTTCTTCCCAGCCTTGTTCTGGCTGACCTCCAGCTGCTTTCTGTATACCGACTTCTTTTTCACTTTCTCTGCCACTCTGACCCTTTGATTTCATCTACTGACTTTCTCTCCTGGGTCACTCAAGTCTTCGTTAGCATTTTTATTCAAAGCCTCAAGGAATCTATTTGGACCTATCTTTGACCTTTTAGATTACACATCCTGAACTACCCTTTAGCTTGTATAACATTTAAACTCTTGATTGATTTCAACTCCAACTTCATTCTCACAAATTTCCCATATTTAGATCTTCAAAACACCCCTAAGTACAGCTGGATTTTTTTTGCCTCTCCTCATCCTCCCCTTTCTGCTCTTTCTTCAATATAACCTTTCTGGATAAATTAATTTATGGAAATTTAAACCACATTTGTTTTGCTTCAATAAGTTGAGCATTACTGCAACAGTCTTTTACCCTTTTCATTAAACTTGACTTGTGCTCCACAATTCATCACATACACTATCAGCACTGCATCCTAACAGACAACTTGAAAGTTACCTCTGTATTCAGAAAGTTTCAGCATCCCTCTTGATTTCTGTGGAGTACACACTACATAGAAGCCATGAGTCCCTCACCAGACCCTCACTAGACCCTGGCTTCATTTCTTTCAAACTAACTCATCCTCATATTCATGACCGAGAAACTTCAATATATTTAGAGTTTTAGATACTATGTCTTTTAGGAGTCAAACAAATGAAACAAAACAAGAGTCATACTGGTTTCATGACTATTTGGTGTAAGGAGAAGAACTCATGACTGGAATTGACTCTGTTCCTGAAAGGATAAACAGCCATTCCTAGGGTATCAGTAACTGGAGGAGGCACAGAAAAGGAACAGGTCCCTTCTTTCTCTCCTGACTTCCAATCTCCCTTTAGAGATGGCTAAATATCTAGCAAAATAACTCCATGTTTTACCAATAAGGAGCCCTGCTTCTCACTGTGAAAGTTATGGGGGGGAATTATTTCCTTTCTGGGCTCTCGAACGAGAAGCTTCTGTCAAAACCAGTGGTTCTCAACCTGTGGCTCACAACTCCTGACATCTGTCTTGAAAAATATTTACATTGTGGTTCATTACAGTGGTAAGATTACAGTTATGTAAGAGTAACAAAAATAATTTTGTGGTTGTGGTTCACCACAACATGAGGAGCTGTACTAAAAGGTTATGGCATTAGGAGGTTGAGAACCACTTAGCTAAACCATCATCATTTCCCAGGATTTTATTTATGGAGCAAGTGAGGCAAAAGGAAAAGGATAGTACAAAATCCATTTCAACTATGGCTGATAGCAGTGGATTGCAGTGGTAAGGGGCAATGTTTCCAGGAAGTGGTAATGGTGGCTAGCCCCAAGGCTACCAGTGGCAGGCCTGCCAGGGGAGGTGTCCAGTCGCAGGAGACAGCACCAACAGACATTCCCTCCTTATTTTCTGTTCCGTTCTGAACTTGGGTCTTCAACTTTTTTAGGATTCTGGGAGTCACAATAACTTTTAAAGACATTCCAAGTCAATTGGCAGTGAGATCTACTGCTTCCACACAAGAAATCGTGTCTACTGTAGCCAGATGCTCTTTAATATCTCCTGTCTTTGAAGTTTTTCCCTTACTCATGAAATTCCTTATTTTCATGTGCTTACTCATTCACAGTATAGAAATACCTCTTTTGCTCCTAGGCCCACTGTAGTGATATTTCATTTGTACTTTAATAAATAAAGCTTGCCTGAAATCCAGAGAGTAAAACAGCTGCCCTGATCAACCTTACAGACCAGGCAGTGGTAACACACACCTTTAATCCCAGTAGCCACACTAGTTTGCTATAGAAATAGGGAGGTAGTGGTGCCTGCCTTTAATCCTAGCACTGGAGAGGAATATAAGATGGGAGGAGACAGCTCTCAGACACAGTTTCAATTTGAGGATTCCTGGAGGCAGGATCACCATTTTGGACTGAGGAAGAGGTGAGAGCCAGTTTCTGGCTATTTTCCTTTCCTGACGTTCAGGTTGAACCCCAATTTCTGTCTCTGGGTTTTTATTAATTGTTCTACAGCCCATGAATCCACTGCTGTTAAAAAAATATATTGTCGGGACTCCTTCAACATGGCTTCCGCAAAGCCGAGTCTAGCGCTGAACCCGCTGGAAGATGTGAAGTTTCAGAAGGTTCTGACACAAGCCAAACAGCTCGCGAAAAAGCAAAAGAAGAAAGAAAAAAGTCTTAATTCTGGAGTGATCTTTGTAGGCCACCTGCCAGCAATATTTTCTGAAAGTCACCTCTATGATTACTTTATCCAGTTTGGCACTATTAGCAGATTCAGATTGTCCAGAAGTAAACGGACTGGAAACAGCAGAGGGTATGATTTTGTGGAGTTTGAGTCTGAGGATGTTGCCAAGATAGTTGCAGAAACAATGGACAACTACCTTTTTGGTGCAAGATTTTTGTCGTGTAAATTTTTGCCACCAGAAAAAGTTCATAAAGACCTTTCTAAAGAGTGGAATGTTCCCTTTCATCCGCCATTATTTCCGGCAGTGAATCGCTCTAATCAGAAACGGGAGCATTTGCAAATGAAGACGGAATATCGGTTCAAGAAGAAGGAAAAATTACTCCGGAAGAAACTAGCTAAGAAGGGGATCGATTATAGTTTCCCTTCGTTGGTCTTACCTAATCCAAAGAAAGGGGCTTCACAGGGCACTCCAGAGTCCAAGGATAACCAGGATCCCACACCAGTTTGTACACCAACATTTTTGGAGAGATGAAAATCACAAGTGACCGAAATCGATGACAATAAAGATGATGAAATCATTTTCAAACTGCCCGTGCCCCCAGTGAAAGAAGAGGCAGAAAAGACTCCAACACCTGCACGCTCTGGGACAAAAAGACCAAGGAAAAGGAAGAGCAGCCAGTGACCCTGAAAGTACGCTGTGTTGTCTCCAGGCAGATGTGGTTTTGTTATAAAGGCCTACATATGTTACTGGTGCAGCGACATGCAAGTCACTGACGAGATTATTGGAGGAAAACCACATGTTCATGCCAGTGAGGCACGCCATCATGAAGTTGGCTGTTGTGCCCTCTCCTGGCCTGAGTTTTATTCATGCTTCACAGCTGCCTTAGTTTCCTCTGCCTGTATCACATTACAGACTTAAATACCACCAATGATGTGGACTTAAAACCCCAAAGAATATTGCAGGCTTCAACCTTAGACCTCAGAAACTGTAAGTTAAATACACATACAGAGAACAAGAGGCAGATCACATGTGAATACACATTTGCACAAGTGCTGTAATAATCTGGAATAACTTGTTTTCATACATAATTACAGTGAGCTAGTTTCGGTTTGACAGATCAGTTTCAGCAGGTATAGTCAAGATTCAAACAGTGACCAAACTTTTCTACCATTTATCCATGTACGAGAGAACTGAAAAAACTTTGTGTATTGGTGGTGGTGGTGGGTTCCACCATCTGTTTGTTGCTGTGCTTTTGTATTGCTCATGCAGATTTGTTAATATACCTATCAATCATCATATATATATATATATATATATATATAGTCATGTTAGCAAACTCATTGTACTCTCATCATAGGTTAGCATGCTTCCTCTAGTAACATTTTTCTCAAGTCCTAGAAGTATGTATATAGTCTCAAGTCTGGACTGTCACTGGAGCTCTAAAAATTGGTCGAATAAGTAAACAAATGATTTTAAATTGATTTGCATTACTCATGTCTAGTTGATGATGTCTAGGTATTTTATTTCACTGGATAAATCATAATTATAAGTAGTAAAATATCATTTTCCTTTGGAGCCAAAACACCCATTAATTTCAATGTGTAACTTTTAGAAATACTTCAAAAATACCTGTTGGATCATATTCATGTTCATAAAACTTCTAGTATACAAATTTGGTTAATATATCCACATATTACATATGTTACATTTATTAACTAAAATATAAAATTCAAGCCATCGTCATACAGAAAAGGACTTCTTCGCACAGTACTTTATGCAGTATGATTTCTCTGTTACTATTATGCTTACACAGGCGTCTGTCTTGATGCTTCTTCTAATAACAGAGGGCAAACTCTTATATTCACAATTTAAGTACTTACATCTTACTTATTCTGTTAGTGTCCAAATAGAGAGAGAATAGGGAGGAAAATATGAAAACAAAGAGAGAGGGAGGGAGAGAAGGAAAGAGACATTCAAGAGGCAAAATGAGAGAAAACTACACTTCTGTAATAATGCTGTGCTTGATGGTGCATGTCTGTGAACCCAGCACTTGGGAGACAGAGGCAAAAGGATTGAGAGTTCAAGGTCTCCTTCAGTTAAGTTAGAGCCAATTTGGACTACATGGGAACATGTCAAGACAGACAAACAAATCTATATAATTGTGAATTCCAGAACACAATCTGTAGTGCTAACTCCAGGCTAAACATAATACATTGTTAGTAACAGGTTTTCATGCATGCCCAAACCTGGAATCCACACTGCTCTTTTTAAATCTAAAGAGTGGGAATCATTGTTTCAATGGCATCTCATTTAAGAAAAGTAAATAGGCCAAATCTTTCTCTTAAATATCTTCCAAAGCTCCATATATTAATAATAATATAATAATGGGGGCTTGGTTCCCCATTAGGACATGGCAATGCCTTTAGAAGTGGGGTCTGATTGGTAGTCTCTGTTCACTGGGGGTGCTCTTGAGAGGCAGATGGGTTCTTGTTGTCCCCCCGTTCATTTATGCCTTGGCCACGAATTAAGAAGTTTTATTTTACCAGCAGACCTCATAACACTGGACTCCCTCAAAACACACTACAAGAAATGAGGCCAAGATCCTAGACTTTAGCCTCTGAAACTGTAATCCCAAACAAACCATTGTTCTTTAGAAAGTCTCTGCAATTTACTCTAATGGCAAAAAGCTAGGCAAAAAACTAGTACATTTCATCTTCAGTAGCTCATCAACAAAACACTCACTAGGAACTGAGTATTCTGGAAACAAAGGAGAAAAATACAGAAACACTGTTAGCTACATCCACAAAAACATAGACAATAGATGATCTCACAGCAGCAAATCCCAAAGTGTAACATGGCAGGCCTGCTTGTTGGGGTTTCTGTCCTGCCCGGTTCCCACATTTGTTATGTCCCAAGGAAAATCACACAGAGGTCTCCATAAGTTACAAACTGATTGGCCTATTAGCTCAGGCTTTGTATCAGCTCTTATAACTTATATAGCCCATTATTCTTATGATAGGGGAGTTCAGCCAATCACATTCTGTCCATGGGGCGTGTTGACCTAAGGAAAAAATTTACCTATAAACCTGGCGGGTGCACTTCCCCGCCCTCTCTTGGCCCCTGGGTTCCGGAGGAACTTTGGGACTCTGGTGTAAGTTTTCCTTCTCTTTATTAAAGTTGTATCTTTTGTATTAAGCTATTCTGCCTGATTTTTAATTATTGATTGACCACACCTGCTACATTCTTATCTAAGTTAGCCACACAGCTCCGTACCTTTTTCAGCAGGGCAGGTCACATCCTGCTTCTTAGGTGGTTGAGACAGGACTGCGAGAGAGCTTCCTTCTTCCCAGAATATTCCTGTTCTCATTGTCCCACCTCTACTTCCTGTATGGTTTTCCCACCTATACTTCTTGCCTGTAGTAAACACTTGACCAATCAGTGTTTATTTAAAACATAATTGACAGAATACAGAATTGTCCCACACCAACAAGGAAGGGAAAACACACAATAACATCACCACCAACAAAACTAAAATAACAGGAACAAGCAATCAATGATCATTAAAATCTCTTAATATAAATAGACTTAATATAAATAAGTTAACCTATAGAAAGAAACAGGCTAACAGATTGGATAGAGAAACAGAATCCATCCTTGTGCTACATACAAGACAGTCTTCACCTCAGAGAAAAGGGTTGGGAAAAAAATTTTCCAATCAAATGGACCTAAGAAACAAGCTAGTGTAAATATCCTAATATCTAACAAAATAGACTTCAGTCTAATATAAATCAAAATAAACAAAGGACAATTCATATTAGTTACAGAAAAAATCCAAAAGAGAAAATCTCAATATTGAACGTCTATGCCCCAAATACAAGGGCACTCTCATATGTAAAAGAAGCACTACTAAAGCTTAAATCACACATTAAACCCCATACACTAATAGTGGGAGACTTCAATAACCCACTCTCACCACTGGACACATCTGTCAGATGGAAAATTAACAGAGAAAAAGGGAATTAACAGATGTTATGACTCAAATGAACTTAACAGACATTGGTAGAACATTCCATCCAAACATAAAAGAATAAGCCTTCTTCTCAGCACCTCATGGAACCTTTACAAAAACTGGCCAAATACTAGGCAGCAAAGCAAACCTCAATAGATAAATAAAATGAAATCACCCCATGTATCTTATCAGATCACCATGGCTTAAATCTAAAATTCAATAGCAACAGTAATTCCACAAATCCCACAAACACATAGAAATTAAACAATGCTCACCTGAATCATCAAGGAGTCAAGGAAGAAATAAAGGAAGAAATTAAAGACTTCTTAAAATTCAATGAAATATACCACATATCATATCCAAATATATGGAACACAATGAAAGCAGTGTTAAGAGGAAAGTTCATAGCATTAAAAGTCTACATAAAGAAGCTTAAAAAGTCCCAGAAGAAGTTAAGAAAACATTTGAAAACTCTAGAACAAAAAGAAACAAACTCACCCAGGAGAACTAAATGGCAGGAAATAATAAAATTGAGAGTTAAAATGAACAAAATAGAAACAAAGAAAAGAGTACAAAGAATCAATGAGACAAAGTTGGTTCTTTGAGAAAATCAAAATAGACAACCCTTCATCCAAACTTACCAAAAGGCAGAGAAAGAATATTTATAAATTCAATGCAATCCTCATTAAAATCCCAATTCTTCACAGACTTTGAGAGAACAATAATCAACTTTATATGGAAAAACAAAAAACCGAGGATAGACTAAACAATCCAATACAATAAAGGAACTTCTGGAGGCATTACCATCCCTGACTTCAAACTCTGTTCCAGAGCTATAGTAATGAAAACAGCTTGGTATTGGCACAAAAACAGAGATGTCGACCAATGGAATCGAATAGAAGACCCGGATATTAACCCACAAACCTTTGAACACCTGATTTTCAACAAAGGAGCTAAAAATGTACAATGGAAGAAAGAAAGTATCTTCAACAAATGGTGCTGGCATAACTGGATGTCAACCTGTAGAAGAATGAAAGTAGATCCATTTCTATCACCATGCACAAAACTCAAGTCCAAATGGATTAAAGACCTCAATATAAATCCAACCACACTGAACCTGATAGAAGAGAAAGTGGGAAGTAGACTGCAACACATGGGCACAGAAGACCACTTTCTACATATAACCCCAATAGCACAGACAATGAGAGCAACATTGAATAAATGGGACCTCCTGAAATTGAGAAGCTTCTGTAAAGCAAAGGACACTGTCATTAAGACAAAAAGGCATCCAACTGAATGGGAGAAGATCTTCACCAACCCCGCATCAGACAAAGGTCTGATCTTCAAAATATATAAAGAACTCAAGAAACTAGACATTAAAATTCTAATTAACCCAATTAAAAAATGGGGTACTGAACTGAACAGAGAATTCTCAACAGAAGAACTTCGAATGGCCAAAAGACACTTAAGGTCATGTTTATCCTTCTTAGCGATCAGGAAAATGCAAATCAAAACAACTTTGACATACCATCTTACAGCTGTCAGAATGGCTAAAATCAAAAATACCAATGATAGCCTGTGCTGGAGAGGATGTGGAGTAAGAAGAACACTCATCCATTGCTGGTAGGAATGCAAACTTGAGAAACCACTTTGGAAATCAGTGTGGTGGTTTCTCAGGAAATTGGGAATCAACCTACCTCAGGATCCAGCAATACCACTCTTGGGAATATACCCAAGAGATGCCCAATAACACTACAAAAGCATTTGTTCAACTATGTTCATAGCAGCACTATTTGTAATAGCCAGAACCTGGAAACAACCTAGCTGCCCCTCAATGGAAGCATGGATAAAGAAAGTGTGGAATATATACACATTAGAGGACTACTCAGCGGTAAAAAAAAAGAAAAGAAAAAAAGAAAAAAAATGGCATCTTGAATTTTGCATGCAAATGGATGAAAATAGAAAACACTATCCTGTGTAAGATAACCCAGACCCAAAAAGATGAATATGGTATGTCCTCCCTCATTAGTGGACTCTAGCCATAAACAAAGGACATAGAGCCTATAGTTCAAAAGCCTAGAGAAGCCAAATAAGAAGGTCAACCCAAAGAAAAACATATATAGTTCCTCCTGGAAATTGGAAACAAACAAGATCACCAGGCAAAATTTGGAGCATGGGAGTGGGGATGGGGGTGGGGATGGGGAAATGGAGACGGGGAGAGAGAAGGGAGAAGGTAAAGCCTGGGGAGGATAGAGATGGAGGAAGGGCAGATATAGGAACAGGGAAGAAGATATCTACATTAAGGAAGCCATTTTAGGGTTGGCAAGAGATTGGGTTCCAGGTGTCCATGGGGATGTCCCCAGCTAGGTCCTTGGGCAATAGAGGAGAGGGTGCCTGAACTGGCTTTGTCCCACTATCACTCTGATGTTTATCTCGAATATCACTAGAGGCCCTCATCAGAGCAACAGACTGAGCTCCTAAGGTCCAGTTGAAGAACAGAAAAAGGGAGCAGATGAGCAAGGAAGTCAGGACTGCGGAGGGTTGGTCCTCCCACTGAGACAGTGTGCCTGCTCTAATGGGAGCTCACCAAATCCAACTGGACCTGGGCTGAATGCGCATGTGATTAAACCAGTCTCTCTGAATGTGGCTGACAATGGGGACTGACTGAGAAGCCATTGATAAAGGCAATGGGACTTGTTTCTACTGCATGTACTGGCTTTTTGGGACCTTAGTCTATTTGGATGCACAGCTTCCTAGGCCTGGATGTAGGGGAGAGGGCCTTGGACTTCCCACAGAACAGGGTTTTCTGCCCTCTCTTAAGGAGGGATGGGGAGGGAGGAGGGTAAGTGGGGGAAGTGGGGGGAAATAGGAGGAGGGGAGGAAGTATAAATTTTTGAATGGAAAAAAAAAGAATGAGATGTTAGCACCTCCCTCTTAGAAAAGTCAGTCCATTTATAGCCACTGCAATGTCATATGACCAAAGAATGTCAGAATTCCAGGATTAGACATATAAACAAATTCTATAAATTAGAAAATATAAATATTATATTATGCCAGAATTTGAATAATAACTGCAGCAGCTTTGGCCTGAGAATCTGGAGGGGGGAGGGAGGAGGTGTTACTGTAATCATTAAGAGTTAATTATCCACTGCTAGGGACATGGCTGTCTCTCTGGTCTGGCTTGGAAATTTGGTTTTGGTCTAGTGTCTTTGTAGCCACAAAAGCTACTGGCCTCAGAACTGGCTGTCATATGCCTCTAGAGTCTTAAAAAGTTGGTTATGGGGTTAATGACTAACAATAAATATCAAAGATAACTCTTTATCAATGGTGAACAAACTTGAAGGAAAATGATTGTAAAAGATAACTGTTCTGTCCTGTTTTATCAATGATGACTAAAAGATAAGCAAGAGGAAGTGAAACACATGTCTAAAACCAAAAATAGTATGATGTGCTTTGGAACAACACGAATCTATCCCTGCTTACTAAATTCTGTATAAATAAACACTCAGGCTGCTGGTCAGTCGGGCTGTAAGAATCTCCCCGTCACTGTGCCTCACTTCTTCTGGACACTTTACGACACTTTACGTCCTCTCGGGACCTGTCAGTTGCTGAGGTTGGGACCTGTCAGTTGCTGAGGTTGGCTTCCAGAAGAGCCGCGTCCTCGCGTCTCTTCTCTTACTGTGATGAAACATTCAGACAAACAGCAACGTAAAGGAGAAAGGGCTTCTTCGGCTCACAACTCCAGGCAACAGTCCATCCTTTAGGGAAATCAGGCAGGAATGTGACATCTCCAGCCGAGAACATAACTATTCTGCAGTGTTTGAATGGAACATTCTGTAAGTCCGTATAATGTTTCTCTGTTTAGTGTTCATTGGGATAACCTACCACTGGTGAAAATGAGATGCTGAGGAAGTCCTCTGCTGTTGTCTTCCTGGAACGATTAGTCTGTGTCTTTACATTCAGTGGTGTTTGTGCCCTTAAGCTAGGTGTGCTGATATGCCCTTCATCCCATGAAATGATCTTCTTTTTCAACTAATTTTAGCTTAAGGTTTATTTTTTTGGTATTTGCTTGGAATGCCTTTTTTGTTTCTGTAGACAGAGTCTTTGTAGATTATGTAGCCCAGTGTGCTGGGTAATTTTATGCCAGCTTGATACAAGCTAAAGTATTCTGAGATGAGGGACTATCAAAGAAAAAAAAGTTTCCATAGGGTCTGGCTGTAAGACATTTTCTTAATAGTGATAAATGAGGAGTACCACATCATTGTGGATGGTAATATCCCTGAGCTGGTGGTCCTGGGTTCTATAAGAAAGCAGGCTGAGCAAATCACAGGGGAAGCAAGCCAGTAAGCAACCCTGCCGTGACCTCTGTATCAGCTCCTACCTCCAGGTTCCTTCCTTGTTTGAGTTCCTGTCCTGACTTCCTTCTGTGGTGAACAAAGCTGTGGAAGTGTAAGCCAAATGAATCCTTTCCTCTCTAAGTTTCTTTTGTCATGGTGTTTCATCAGAATAGAAACCCTAACAAAGACAGTTTCAAAAACTAAAACAGAGTCCCCACAAAATATTGAAGAGTTATGAAAGTAGAAAAGAGGATAGGAGAAGCAGAGGTGGGAGGGCAATTAGGAGGTGCACACAATAATCATAATGCATATTCTACTTGTATGAAATTATCAAAGAACAAGCTCAATAATTTTTTAACCCACAGGCTAGTCCATTAAGATTTAACTTGAAATATAACTTGGTTACAATTTCTCCCTTCCAAAATTTAGTCAGAACCCAGTGAAGGGCCAACAGAAAGTCAACACCTTTTTTAAGATCTTCAGGCTTTGGAAGAAGGGCTTGATGTAGAAGTGTACCCCATAGGCTCATGTGTTTGAACATATGGTCCCCAGTGGGTGGCACTCTTTGGAGAGATGATGGAACATTTTAGAAATGGAGGAAGTACACCACAGGAGGTAAACTTTGAGAGATGATAGTCCTGTCCCAAATCCCATGCTTTCTCTCTCTACTTCATATTTTTGGTTGAGGAAGGGATCTCTCAGGTTTCTTCTCTGGCTGCCTGTTATTGTGTCTTTCTCTCCACAATGGACGCATTCTCCACAATGGCTCCTCTGGAACCATAGACAAAATGAACTCTTTCCTCTATAAGTTACTCTTGGTCACAGTGTTCTATCACAGCAACAGAAAAGGAACCAGTAAATCCTGTCTGAACTATTCACCTCTAAGAGTCTCATCTGGTTTTGAGTCAGGGTCTCACTTTGTAGCCCAGGCCCAGGCCATCATCAAACTTGATTTAATCCTGCTAACTCCTGACATTATGCCCAAGAACTTCCACCTCCATTTTACATAACTTTTAAACAATTCTCTTGCTATCAAATGTGGTAGATTGTATTCAGGTTTGGTTTTGGTATTTATTATTCTACTGGCTATTATACAGATAATATATAAAAATGTTTAGTACAGTGTTTTTCATATGGTGCTCTAGCTATTAATATAGAGTATATATATATGTACTATATGTGACTTTAGTGTTTAAGTAATAATAAATATTATTCAGTGTTAATAAAATAATGCAGAAAAGTACACTGAAAGCAAGCATTACCCCACTCCCCCCACATAAATACAAATACTTGACAAAAATGTATAAACACGTGAATATAGCATAAATGTCATATGTTATACATAATATGTATTTACTTTAATAATATACTATGGAGCCCTTTCTTTGCTTTCGTTATCTATTTTGTTTTTGAAACATTTTCTCATCTTGTAAACTTGTCTGGCCTGGAACTTACCATGTAGAGCAAGGTGGTTTTGAACTTTCAGAAACCCATCTATCTACCTCTGTCCCCTAACTGCCCACATTCTTGGCCTCATTATCTGTTTTAATGACTACATAGTATTCTATTTTGTACACAATTAACTAGGCTAATTTCTTATTCATAAACATATTTTTTTGAATTTATAAAATTAAACATATAATTCTTTTTGCTGCTACTCCTTAAAAACTTTTTTAGCCTTCTTCTATTGTAGTAAGAACAATTAATCCTAAATCTCCTCTTGAAAAAACTTCAAAACTACAGTTGGCTGTAGATATAATGTAGTAAAGATAGGTTTCTAGAACTTTCTAACCTTGCTTATGTGAAACTGCACACTCATTGATTACTTATCCCCTCCTTTGGTCCCTGACAACTAACTTTTTTGATCATATGAAACTGGCTATTTTCCATATGGCATGCAAGTGGAATCACTGGTATTTTTTTTTCAACCATGGCTTCTTAAAACTCCACGGTTGTCATGAAAACTATTGCCGAAATCCAAATGACTAGTGTTGCTGAGATGTAGAGTAACCCGAGCCCTCATGCACTGTTGGTGGGGACATAAAGTGGTGTCATTGTACATACAGAAAATAGCACAGCAGTTCTTGAAGTCTAAAAAGAGAAAGACCAGATGATAGACCAGCAAATGCACTTCTAGATATTCCTACAAAAGAACTGCAATCAGGGCTGTGGAGACAGCTCAACCAATGGAGTGATTGCCCCACCGTGAGTTCAAGCCCCAGAACCTACCTAAAAGTCAGGCACAGTGGCATGTGTTTGTCACTGTCTCCTGGGAAGGTGGAGACCTGTAGATCCCCAGGGTTCTCTGGAAACCAGCCTGATGGAGACAGTGAGGTCCCAGACAAATGAAAGACTCTATCAAAAAGCAAGGTGGATGGCATCAGATGACCCTGAGGTTGACCTCTGTCCTTCACACCACACACACAAGAATGGAATTCAAGATCTTAAAGAGATACCACATTCTCGTGTTCAACATATTCACAAAAGCCAAGTAAGGGAAATAAACCCAGTGTCTGTCAGCAAATGAATAAATAAAGAAAATGTGAAATATAAAAAAAAATATCCAAACTAGCAAAATCAGAAGTGAAAAGGGAAACATAATAACAGACATGGAGGAAATGCAGAGAGTCATAAGGTCATATTTCAAAAACCTGTATGACGTGGGATTCCCCTCTGTATGCTGTGAATACAATTGGTTAATAAAGGACTGCTTTAGACCTATAGCAGGGCATATAACAGAGCTAGGTGGCAAAAAGTAAACTGACTGCTGGGAGAAAGGAAGAGGAGTTAGAGAAAAGTCATGTAGCCCTGCCGGACACCAATGCTGAAGCTTTGCCCATAAGCTGCAGCCTTGTGATGATACATAGGTTACTAAAAATGGTTAAATTAAGATGTAAGAGTGAGCCAATAAGAAGATAATGGCCCAAGGAGTGATTTAAATAATACAGTTTCTGTGTGATTTTTATCGGTTCCAAGTGGCCAGGAAATGAACAAGCAGCCTCCTATAATAAATTGGTGCCAATGTGGCAAACTAAAATCCACTTAAAAACCTGAGAGAACTTCAAAATAAACTCCAGACACAAAATATAAAGTTTAACTAGCTTCTTGCTGTTTCCTGGTGGCGTGCTGCAGCTCCTTTAACAGAGGTTTTCCTAACTCAGCAGTAGAAAAAAAAGCCGTGCCAGTGCAAACTTTGGCTCTTTCAGGAGACCAAACATTTGAATGGGGTTTATGAGCAACATGCTATGGCTTGCTTGTTGGCAACATAGACTGGCTGTGGCTGTGCACCGAGAGATGGGGCATTGTGCATGGCTTTCAGAGGCAGCAAGCAGCTCTAGCATGCTGGACTGGGTGGGTCAAACAGGCAGTGCCATATTTCTCCTAGCAATGGCACAGCTTAAAGTTTTAAGAAGTGCTTCTGGATAGTAAAAAATTACAAATACACAACAGGAGAAATTCAGACATAAAAGACTTCTAAATGGATCACAGTGTTGGATAAATGTACGTAGGCTTGGGAGAGAGAAGAAAAAGAGTGCAAAGAGTTCTTAAGGGAAGTAAATGGTCTATTTAAAAAAGGAAGTGAAGTTCATAAAGAGACAGAGTACAGATAGTAATAGTTTAAAATAAGTAAAAAAGAATAAGCCAGGTAAAGATGAAATGTACACAGAGTCTAGATTATGTATACTATGTGTTTTCTTTGAATTTTTTAACTACAGAGAGACATTTGATTCTAGGGGTTGCTAAGCTAAGCCACCATATATACTTTAAAAGTATCTTGTCTTCAAAATTGGGTCTAAGAATATGTTGCTTTGAAAAAGAGGTTCTTCTTTTGTTTCCAAAGAGGATGAGAACCTGTGGATTGCTTCCAGATTAATATTGTTTGATGGACCCAGATCCCCTGAAAGGTTGCCTTGAACATCCCTCAAAAAGTTACTTAACCCAATAAACAGCAGGAAGAAGTTTGTACAAAATTATGTCCATATTTCCAAATACTGTCTATAAATGTTTGTTTACATTTAAAGGGGGATATGCTTTAGAGATTTGCATTGGTGTAGATTTTAGTTTATAAAACAAATTATGGTCAATTTTGTTATATGTATATTTCTGTTTTTGATTAAGGTATTTTGTTTGTGGAACTCATTTAAAAATAAAATACATATTAAAATATAGCTTAATAGGTAATCATTTATAATAGTCAATCTTGTAGTTATGTTAGTTAGATTTCCTAGATGGACAGATATGTATATCAGATGGATAGACATTATTCAAACATTTCAAAGACTATAAAATATAGCTTTTAAAATGTTTTAAAAACTTAACTTTTCATAACAGTGAGATAAATCAGTTCCTGACAGTACCAAACTACTTTTAGAGGATGATGGGCATCAAAAATAATCCTTATGGAGTTTATTAGCCATTTGGACAAGAAACTGCTCTTGCCTGGTCTTCTTGATGGTGTGCTATGTGAACTGGACATGCAGGACCTACAGAGAAATGACTGCTAAACTTGCCTGATGGTGAGACGATCATTCAGGGTTTCTGCTTCATGAAAGAGTCTGCCAGACATTCTGCTGGATACAGAAAAAAAGTGACTAACAAACTGCCAATATAGGCAAAACTGCCTTTATTTTTTTTCATTGCTTCAATTTTTTTCTAATAATTTTTTTATTACTTTATAAATAATACCATTCAAAATTTCCACTTCCTTCCACTTCCCTTCTGCTCCCCAATCACCCTTTTCCCTCCCTCTCCAGTCCTAAGAGAGTGCAGGGTACCCTGCCCTGTGGGAGGTCCAAGGCCCTCCCTACTCCATCCAGGCTTAGGAAGGTATGCATCCAAATAGAGTAGCATTCCAATTGTAGAGACAAGTTCCACTGCCATTATCACTGGCTTCTCAGTCTGCCTCAATTGTGAGCCACATTCAGAGGGTTCAGTTTGAGCCACAGGGATGTCCCCAGCTAGGATCCTAGGCAGTGGAAGAGAGGGTGCCTGACCTGGCCTTGTCCCATAGTCAGAATGATGACTATCTTGAATATCACCGTAGAACCTTCATCTTACTACAGATGGAGATAGATACAGAGACCCACATGGGAGCAGTGGACTGAGCTCCCTAGGTCCAGTTAAAGAGTGGAAGGAGGGCGAATATGAGCAAGGAAGTCAGGACCATGAGGGGTTGGCCTACCCACTGAGACAGTGTTCCTGAGCTCACCCAATTCAGCTGGACTGGGACTGAATAAAACTGTCTTTAAAATTTCCTGCTTCATGGAAAAGTCTGCTGGGTACTATGGGCCTATAGGCTAAAGATGGTTATTCCAACGCTACAAAAAACCTTGAGTAACTGTCCAGGTAGTAAGATGTCTGTCATTTCTAGAGTTTTGAAAGTTGCTTACAATAAACTTCCTGCTTATTTATTAGAATAATATTATATCCTTCTGGAGTCTTTGATAGAGTTAAAAAATAGATAGGTATTATTATAGTTTTTCTTAGTTATAATAAAAGATAAAGTAGATATAAATATTATAACTACAATTCTTGCTTGATGCCTGTTTTGTTAGATATAATTTTATTATGTTAAAGTTAAAACCTTCTTTTTTATTTAAACCAAAAAAGGGAGGTAATATGGGATTCCCCTCTGTATGCTGTGAATACCATTGGTTAATAAAGGACTGCTTTCGACCTATAGAAGGGCAAAATAGAGATAGGCAGGTAAAACTAAGCTAAATGCTGGGAGAAAGGAGGAGGAGTTAGAGAAAGTCCATGTAGCTCTGCCAGACACAGACACTAAACTTTGCTGGTAAGCCACAGCCTCATGGCGATACACAAATTATTAAAAATGGGTTAAATTAAGATGAAAGAGTTAGTCAATAAAACTAATGGGCCAAGCAGTGATTTAAATAATACAGTTTCTGTGTGATTATTTTGGTTTCAGGTGGCTGGGAAACAAACAAGCAGCCTCCTCAAACACCTGTTCTCCACAAAATTAGAAAACTTAAAGAAAATGGACAACTTTCTGAATAAATATCATTTACCAAAATTAAATTAGGTAGAGATAAGCAAATTAAAAAATTAATAAATAAAATAAAAACTGCTAAATAAATATAAACAGTCATTAAAATTCTCCAAACCAAAAAAATTCCAGGGCCAGATGATTTCAGCACAGAATTCTACAAGATTTTCAAAGAAGAACTAGTACCAATACTCCTCAAATTGTTCCACACAATTGAAACAGAAGGAACTCTTTTTATGAGGCTACAATTACCCTGATACAAACCATATCAAGACATTAATAAGAAAAAGAATTACAGAACAATCTTCATGAACATTGATGCAAAAATACCAAATGAAATACTGGCAACCCGAATCCAAGAACACATCAGAAAAATTATCCACCATGATCAAGTTGGCTTGATCCCAGAGAGGCTGAGGTAGTTCAACATATGAAAATCTGTCCATTTAATCCACCGTACAAACAAACTGAAAAAAAAAAATCACATGATTATCTCATTAGATGCTGAAAAAACGTTCAACAAAATACAGCATTTCTTCATGATAAAGGTCTTGGAGAGATCAGGGATACAAGAAACATACCTAAACGTAGTAAAGGCAATATACAGCAAGCCAACAGCAAATGTCAAAGGAAATGGAGAGAAACTCAAAGCAATTCCACTGAAATCAGGAACAAGACAAGGTTGCTACTTTCTGAATATCTATTCAATATTGTAAGAGAAGTCCTACCTCAAGCAATAAGATAGCAAAAGGAGATCAAGGAGATACAAATCGGAAAAGAAGTCAAACCCTCAGTATTAGCTGATGTAATGATAGTTTACATAAATGACCCCCAAAATTCTACCAATGAACTTCTACAACTCATAAACACCTTCAGTAATATAGAAGGATACAAGATTAACTAAAAAAAATAGTAGCCCTCTTTTACACAGGTAATAAATGGGCTGAGAAAGAAATCAGAGAAACATCATCCTTTACAATAGCCACAAATAACATAAAATATCTTGACGTAACTCTAAACAAACAAGTGGAAGACCTATATGACAAGAACTTTAAATCTTTAAAGAAAGAAATTGAAGAAGATACCAGAAAATGGAAAAATCTCTCATGCTCTTGGGTGGGTAGAATTAATGTAGTAAAAATGGCAATCTTACCAAAAGCAATCTGCAGGTTCACTGCAATGCCGATCAAAATCCCACAAAAATTCTTCACAGACCTCGAAAAAACAATATTCAACTTCATATGCAAAACAAAACCCCCAGTATAACCCAAACAATCCTGTACAATAAAGGAACATCTGGAGGCATCACCATCCCTGACTTTAAACTCTACTATAGATCTACAGTATTTTAAACGCCTGATATTGGCATAAAAACAGACAGGAGGACCGATAAAACAGAATCAAATATTAATTCACACAGCTATGGCACCTAATTTTTGACAAAGAAGCAAAAAAAATATAAAATGAAAAAAGCATATTTAACAAATGGTGTTGGCATAACAGGACATCATTATGTAGAAGAATGAAAATAGATCCGCATCTATCGCCATGTGCAAAACTGAACTCCAGATGGATCTAAGACCTCAACATAAAACCAACTACACTGAACCTCATAGAAAAGAAAATGGGAAGTACATGGGAAAATGGGAATACATGGCCCAGGAGACCACTTTCTAAATATAACCTCAGTAGCACAGACACTGAGAGAAACAATGAATAAGTGGGACCTCCTGAAACTGACATGTTTCTGTAAAGGAAAGGTCACGGTCAACAAAACAATACAGCAGCCTACAGAATGGGAAAAGATTTTCATCAACCCCACATCGGATAGCGGGCTGATCTCCAAAATATACAAAGAACTCAAGAAATTGCTTATCAAAAGAACAAATAATCCAATAAAAAATGGGGTACACATCTAAACAGAGAATTCTCAACAGAGGAATCTAATATGGCTGAAAGACACTTAAGGAAATGCTCAATATCCTTAACCATCAGTGAAATGCAAATCAAAACAACTCTGAGATTCCATCTCATGGCTGTAAGAAAGGCAAAGATCAAAAACACTGATAACATCTTATGCTGGAGAGGATGTGGGGTAAAGGGAACTCTCCTCCATTGATGGTGCGAGTGCATATTGGTACAGCCCCTTTTAATATCAGCATGGTGATTTCTCAGAAAATTAGGAAACAACCTTTCTCAAGACACAGCAATCCCACTTTTGGGTATATACCCAAAGGGTGCTCAATCATGCCCCAAAGACATATGCTCAACTATGTTCATAGCAGCATTGTTTGTCATAGCCAGAACCTGGAAACAACCTAAATGTCCCTCGACAGAAGACTGAATAAGGAAAATGTTGTATGTGGAGTACTACACAGCAGAAAAAAATAATAACATCTTGAAGTTTGCAGGCAAATGGATCTAAAAAACATCATACTGATAAAGATAACCCAGACCCAGAAAGACAAATATCATATGTACTCACTCATTAGTGGCTTTTAGACATAAAGCAAATAAAAAAAATAGCCTACAGGTCACAATCCCAGAGAACCTAGACAAAGAGGACCCTAAGAGAGACATGCATAGATCTAATCTACATGGGATGTAGAAAAGACAAGATCTTCTGAGTAAATTGGGAGCATGGGGTTCATGAGAGAGGGTAAAAGGGGAGGGAAACAGAAGGGAAGGGAATGGAGAAAAATATAAAGCACAATAAAAACAGAAATGATAAATTGTTCAAATAGAAAAAAGAAATATCCAAGTCTTATTATACATCAAACCAAGGAAAGGTTACAATGCCTCCATTCTATTTTCATGATTATAGTAAATTAAATGAGAAATGTGGCTTTCTCTATTGTTAAATAGAATTAGTTGAGCTTTTTTCCTCTGATTCTTTTAAATTTTATATTTTAATTCTCTGTGTGTCTCTGTCTCCCCACCCCGTGTGTGTGTGCACCTGCATGCACACATAAGTATATGCATGTATGTTCAGTTTCCCTTGGAGGCCAAAAAATAATGTCAAATGCCATGGGTCTGGTATTCCATCCAAGTGCAAGTAGTTGTGATGGGTCCCAGAAACTGATTCTCAGATTCTCTGAGAAAACAACAAGCACCTACTGAGCCATCTCATCTCTCCAGCCTCATTTCTATGTTTCTTTGTAGTGTGGAGATCAGTCTAGAACCTAATGCATGCTTTGTACTATTCAGTTAAGAAAATATCACCTTTATATTACATGGGAAGTATAAATTCTATTTAAATTCAATGAATGAAGTCCATTTGAACATAAATTTTCACATGTGCTCACTTAACCATGTATAAATACATATTTACATTTTATTTTGTGTCTAAAAGTGCTATGAAATTGTTGCAATGTGTTATATTATCTCATAACCTAAGTGTTTGTTTACATTATTAATTGTATTCCATGTGTCTAACTTTTTCATAAAGATACTTTGAGAATATGTTCAAGAAAAGAACAATGGCTTCTTGGAAATAAAGCTGGCATATGAAAAGTAATCACAAGGCGAGTTCTCAGCTTCTTGTTAGAGAGCTCCAACTTCTCCTGCACCTTCAAAAAGCAAAGTTTTCCAGTGGAAATGCGTGTGACTGTATAACTGAGCTGACTTATGATGATGTAATGAGTGTCTCAGTAACCATGCTGAGATGGGCTACATTCAAGATAATATTTCTAAAAATTTCACATGCACAGAAAACTTAATGAAAATTGGTTCCTGAAATTTCCCATCTAGTTTCTATATTGTTTTCTAATTCACCTTTTAAAAATATACTTCACTTATGGTGTTTTTATCTTGAGAATTTTTAAAAATATATTTCTAACAAATATGTTTTCATCACTTCTGCCTTTATCTTTCCTCCCTCTCATCCCTTCCATTACCAGTTTCACTCTCCTATCATTAGCCTTCTTTTCTTTGACTATATATATGTATACATATGTATACAATATGCACAAATATCTAAATTCAACCTTCTGAGCCCATTTTTATTGTCTGTGTGTATACGGTTTCAGGGCTGACCACCTTATATTTGATAACTAAGTAGGAAGCTTATCCGTGGGAGAGACTAATTTTCCCTCTTTTAGGACTCATTCTGTGGTCCTAAAATTTTCAAACTTTTCTTCTTATTACCTGTAGGTTTTGAATCTGTAGGGAAGTCTTCTTAAGTTTAGATAACAAAAGAATTTATACATTTTAAGTGCCTTTCCTTCCCTCCTTCTTTCCCCCTCCTCCTCCTCGTTCTCTTCCTCCTCCTCCTTCTTCTTCCTCCCCCACCTCCTCTTCCTTCTTCTTCTTCTTCTTCTTCTTCTTCTTCTTCTTCTTCTTCTTCTTCTTCTTCTTCTTCTTCTTCTTCTTCTTCTTCTTCTTCTTCTTCTTCTTCTTCTGTTAATACTAGCTAGGTGTTGCGTTCTTTTGGAAAGACAATTAAAAAATTAAAAGACATGAAAGCTGCTCAGAGCAAAGTGAAAGTACAGTCTATTGACAAGTATTATAACTTCTGATGTGAAAAGGGGGTCCCAGAGCTGAACAGTGCTGACACCAAAGGCTTTTTTTGGGCTTACATTCCCTCACAGGTGACTCCCTCTATTCACCTCTTTTTAGTGTAAGGACTGGGTCTGTTGCTTCTTTTGCTGGACACAGAAAGTACTGCTGATAGGGTTCCACAGCTTGGTGCACAAGCAGGGAAGCATTGACAATAGGGTTTTCTGGGTCTGCACTGTACTGAAACAAGACTGACTGCTTGAGATGCTGATTGGTTGGAGTTTGAATGGGCCACCAACCTCACCAATCTCCTTATTGTGAGGGTTAATGAAGAAGCAAGAAAATTGCTACAGGTGAGAGGAAATGACTTACTCTTGCATATAATAGGCACTTGTTGCTGTGGACAAAATACATGAAAGGGATTCTCTCATCCTAGTAGCCCACCAATTTCCTTCCTCTCTTTCTTCCTTCCTCCATTTCTTTTCCACATTCCCTCCCTCTATTACTCTCTTCTTACTTCAGTCTCTCCCTCTCTTCTCCTCACTTTCTTCTTTTCTTCAGTTCTTTCTTTCTAAATATCTGTGTCACTGAATACATTTTTTATAAAAAGAATGAGTTGCTGATCTGACTTTATCTTTTCTTAAATGGTATTTGTCCTCCAGGCAATTTAAAGCCCAGCTTTTAAAATGTCACTCTTATTAGTAGCAACCCCTCCCCCATGTGTTTGCATCTGTTTCGTGACAGGCAGTTGTGTTTCTCTGGGTGATGCACTTGTTTGTTAATGATACCACTGCTAGCCCCGTGGCTTTCTAGGTATTTATATTACCTTTCACTTCCTGTAGCCTATGGAGTATTTTGATTCATCATTCTCTATTCTCCTGTGCATAATATTATCTTACTGAAATTGCATTATGTTTATGAATTAATCTAGAGAGAACTTATATCATTCTAAGGAATCATCTCATTAAAATTTGTTCAAGTATCATTATGTCCCCCTCATATTTCATAATTTCAAGTTTATTTCCATGCATATTGTCTTACTTTGCTATTTAAAGGGAGTACTAAGTATCATTATATATGTTAACTGCCTATTTTTGTTTCCTTCTTAATTCTTCATATTAAGGTGTGCCTTATATTCATTTTATTTTGTTTTATAATTTAATAATTTATTTCTTGAAATCAATGTATTTATATAATTTTTCTAGGTTATACTAAAGCATATTTTTCTTTTATTCATTTTTTAATTAAAATAAAGGATTTTTTTACATAATACCTTCTGTTTACGGTTTCCCCTCCCTTCCCTTCTCTCATATCTACTCTATTTCCCTATTCTTCCAATATTACACCTTCTTCCTCTTTCAAGAAAACATACAGTCAAGTAAAAAAAAGAACAAAATAAAAATTAAAAATTTAACAAACAAAAAAGAGAAAAGGAAACAAAGAGCATGAGAAATACACACATAAGCAAACATATACCATAAAGACACAAAATAAGAAATCATAACATCAAGCAAAAGACCAGTAGGATTTTAAAAAAAGGCTAAAAAAAAGCAACATGAGACAAAACAAAATCTACAAAAATGCCTTTGAGTTGGTTTTGCATTGGCCATCTACTGCTGGGCATGAGGTGTGCCCGTAAGTGTAGTTTCTATATCTAGTGACACTCATTTGGAGAAAACTGATTTTTTTTCCTTTGAGAGCTGTTGTTACTTAGAGATAAATTCTGGGTTCGGAATGTGGGCGTATGTCCACTTCCTCATATCAGTTTGTACCTATACAGGACCTGAACTTATAGGACTCTGTAAGTTCATATGTGTGTCAGTCCTGTTATGTCTAGAAGATGGTTTCATTGTTGTAATCTATCTTCTATGGCTCTTACACTCTTTCTTCCTCTTCTGCATATTCCCTGAGCCCCCAAGGAGGAGGATTTGATGGAAACATCCCACTTAGTACTGAGTATTCTAAGGTCTTTAACTCTCTGCATATTTTCCAGTTGTAGGTCTCTGTATTAGTTCCCATATACTGCAGTAGGAAGCTTCTCTGATGAAAAGTGAGTGAGACATTGACCTTTGGATACAGCAGAATGATAGATATTAGGAATCATGTTACTATTATGTTCCTTCAAAAAACCAGGAGTATTTGATTTTTCTCTTGGTATAGTCTATTTAGACTCAGATTATTGGCCACCATGGCAGTGTTGGGTATAGGTTCCACCTACTACATTTATTGAGCTCTCTATTGTTCAAATCCATTGACATTTCTTTGAAAGCACTGTATTGCCACAATGGAGAAAAAGGCAATCTTTTTGATAATCGAAGTTGAGAAAAATGGATGAATCTCCATAGAATAAGATTGGACCTAATCTAATATTACTTACAAAAGTTTACTCAAAATGGATAAAACTGAAATTAAAACAATCAGACAAGTCTAATGATAAAGCTATTAGGGGAAAATATATGACAAGTGCTATGTCATTGGTCTGAGTAATGCTTTCTTGAAAGTTAACCAACAATGGAGCAGCACAAAGCTAAAATACTTTTATATAATTACAATAATAATGATAATAATAATAATAATAATAATAATTGACAAAGAAATTGGAAATACATGAATCAAGGGAAAATATCTGATAACAGGTTTATATCCAAAATAAAAAAGTAATTCAAACAACTCAGTAACAAGAAAATAATAATCAAAAAAAAAGAGTAGAAACTAGTTCCTCAAAAGAGGTGAATGACCAACAGACAAACTAATTCGAATAATCAAGGAAATACACATTAAAACCACAGCATTAGATTACCTAAATCTTTTATAATGGCTTATGATGACAGAAGTCACAAAATAATACCACACCATTCAGAATTATGAATAATAAAAGGGTTATTTATTTAAGGGGAAAACTTACAGATCACAGTCCTCGATAACAGTTCTCTGCACACAAAGGAACAGAGTCTAGCAGTTGGAAACAGGAGCCAGAAGCAAGAGAGCATTCTCACTTTTACAGCTGCGTTTACAGTATAAGAAACCATGCCCAAGTGGGCTGGTATCTTTTTTTTTTTTTTGCTTGTTTCTAGATCTTAGTATCGTTTTATTTTTATTTTTAATTTTCCATTCAAAAATTTACACTTCCTCCCCTCCTCCCATTCTCCTCTTACTACCCCACTTACCCTCCTATCTCCCCATCCCTTCTCAAAAGAGAGAAGGAAACCCCGCCATGTCGGTAGTTCAAGGCCCTCTCCCCTAAATCCAGGCCTAGGAAGCTGTGCATCCTAATAAACTAAGGTCCCAAAAAGCCAGTACATGCAGTAGAAACAAGTCCCAGAACCTTTATCAATGGCTTTTCAGTCAGCCCCCAATGTCAGTCACATTCAGAGAGACTGGTTAAATCACATGTGCATTCAGTCCAGGTCCAGCTGGATTTGGTGAGCTCCCATTAGAATAGGTACTTTGCCTCAGTGGGTGGACCAATCCCTCACGATCCTGACTTCCTTGCTCATCTTCTCCCTCCTTCTGTTCTTCAACTGGACTTTGGAGCTCAGTTTGTTGCTCTGATGATGGTCTCTGTCTCTTATCTCCTGCTCTGATGATGGTCTCTGTCTCTATCTCCATCTGTTGCCAGATGAAAATTCTATGGTGATGTTAGAGATAATCATCAGTGTGAGTGTGGGGCAAGGACAGTTCTGGCACCCTCTCCTCTACTGCCCAAGGATGTAGCTGGGGACATCCCTGTGGACACCTGGGATTCCCCTCTAGAGCCAAGTCTCTTGACAACCCTAAAATGGCTCCCTTTATGTAGATATCTTCTTCCCTGCTCCTATATCCACCCTTCCTCCATCACTACCATGCCACTTCCCCAAGCTCTCCCCAGGCTTTACCTTCTCCTTTTTCTCTCCCCCTCTCCCCTTTCCCCATCCACACCCCCATTCCTACTCCCATTCCCATGCTCCCAAATTTTGTCCAGTATCTTGTTTGCTTCCAATTTTCAGGAGGTTCTATATATGTTTTTCTTTGAGTTGACCTTCTTATTTGGCTTCTCTAGGCTTTTGAACTATAAGCTCTATGTCCTTTGTTTATGGCTAGAGTCCACTAATGAGGAAGGACATACCATATTCATCTTTTTGGGTCTGGGTTATCTCACTCAGGATAGTGTTTTCTATTTCCACCCATTTGCATGCAAAATTCAAGATGTCATTGTTTGTTTTTTTTTTTGTTTTTTTTAACCACTGAGTAGTCCTCTAATGTGTATATATTCCACACTTTCTATATCCATGCTTCCATTGAGGGGCATCTTGGTTGTTTCCAGGTTCTAGCTGTTACAAATAATGCTGCTATGAACATAATTGAACAAATGCTTTTGTAGTGTGATTGGGCATCTCTTGGGTGTATTGCTGGATCCTGAGGTAGGTTGATTCCCAATTTCCTGAGAAACCACCACACTGATTTCCAAAGTGGTTTCTCAAGTTTACATTCCAACCAGTAATGAATGAGTGTTCCCCTTACTCCACATCCTCTCCAGCATAGGCTATCATTGGTGTTTTTGATTTTAGCCATTCTGACAGCTGTAAGATGGTATGTCAAAGTTGTTTTGATTTGCATTTTCCTGATTGCTAAGAAGGATAAACATGACCTTAAGTGTCTTTTAGCCATTTGAAATTCTTCTGTTGAGAATTCTCTGTTCAGTTCAGAAACCCATTTTTCAATTGGGTTAATTAGAATTTTAATGTTTAGTTTCGTGAGTTCTTTATATATTTTGGAGATCAGACCTTTGTCTGATGTGGGGATGGTGAAGATCTCCGATTCAGTAGAATGCATTCTTGTCTTAATGGCAGTGTCCTTTGCTTTACAGAAGCTTCTCAGTTTCAGGAGGTTCCATTATTCAATGTTGCTCTTATTGTCTGTGCTATTGGGGTTATACATAGGAAGTGGTTTCCTGTGCCCATGTGTTGCAGTCTACTTCCCACTTTCTCTTCTATCAGGTTCAGTGTGGTCATATTTACATTGAGGTCTTTAATCCATTTGGACTTGAGTTTTGTGCATGGTGATAGATATGGATCTATTTTCATTCTTCTACAGGTTGACATCCAGTTATGCCAGCACCATTTGTTGAAGATACTTTCTTTCTTCCATTGTATACTTTTAGCTCCTTTGTCGAAAATCAGGTGTTTATAGGTTTGTGGGTTAATATCTGGGTCTTCTATTCGATTCCATTGGTCAACGTCTCTGTTTTTATGCCAATACCAAACTGTTTTCAGTATTGTTATAGAGTTTGAAGTCAGGGATGTTAATGCCTTCAGAAGTTCCTTTATTGTATAAGATTGTTTTGCTATCCTGGGTTTTTTGTTTTTCCATATAAAGTTGATTATTGTTCTCTTAAGGTCTCTGAAAAATTTTTGTTGGGATTTTTATGCGGATTGCATTGATTTATTGATTGCCTTTGGTAGAACTGCCATTTTAACTATGTTGATTTTACCCATTCAAGAGCATGGGAGATCCTTCTATTTTCTGGTGTCCTTTTCAGTTTCTCTCTTCAAAGACTTAAAGTTCTTGTCAAATAGATCTTTCACTACCTTGGTTAGAGTTACCCCCAAGATACTTTATGTTATTTGTGTCTATTGTGAAAGGTGAATTTTCTCTGACTTCCC
Organism: Myodes glareolus; assembly: GCF_982192425.1. Classification (NCBI taxonomy): domain Eukaryota; kingdom Metazoa; phylum Chordata; class Mammalia; order Rodentia; family Cricetidae; genus Myodes; species Myodes glareolus. Next base: position 73,827,409 of record NC_142041.1, on the reverse strand, counting down.
TCTCTGCTTCTCTATCCTTTGTGTATAGGAGGGCTATTAATTTTTTTGAGTTGATCTTGTATCCTGCCAAGTCACTGAAGATATTTATCAGCTGTAGGAGTTCTTTTGTAGAGTTTTTGGGGTCACTGACATACACTATCATATCATCTGCAAATAACGAAATTTGACTTCTTCCTTTCCAATTCGAATCCCCTTGATATCCTTATGTTGTTTTATTGCTATTGCTAGAACTTCAAGCACTATGTTGAAGAGATATGGCGAGAGTGGACAGCCTTGTTTTGTTCCTGATTTTAGTGGAATGGCTTTGAATTTCTCTCCATTTAATTTGATATTAGTTGTTGATTTGCTGTATATTGTTTTTATTATATTTAGATATGATCCTTGTATCCCTAACCTCTCCAAGACCTTTATCATAAAGGGTGTTGAATTTTGTCAAATGCTTTTTCAGCATCTAATGAAATGATCATATGGTTTCTTCTTTCAGTTTATTTTTATGATGGGTTAAATTGATAGATTTTTATTTGTTTAACCAGCCCTGCATCTCTGGTATGAAGCCTACTTGATTGTAATAGATTATTTTTTGATGTGTCCTTGGGTTCGGTTTGCCAGTATTTTATTTAGAATTTTTGCATCGATGTTCATGAGCGAGACTGGTCTGTAATTCTCTTTCTTGGTTGAGTCTTTGTGTGATTTTGGTATCAGGGTAACTGTAGCTTCATAAAAGGAGTTTGGCAATGTCTCTTCTGTTTCTATTATGTGAAACACATTAAGGAGTTTAGGCATCAGCTCTTCTTGGAAGTTCTGGTAAAATTCTGCATTAAAACCATCTGTTCCTGGGCTTTTTTTGGTTGGGAGGTTTTTTATGACAGCTTCTATTTCCTCATGACTTACAGGTTTATTCAAATTGTTCACCTGGTGTTAATTCAATTTTGGTATATGGTATTTATCTAAAAACAAGTCCATTTCCTTGACATTTTCCAACTTTGTGGCATATAGGCTTTTGTAGTAAGACCTAACAATTCTCTGAATTTTCTCAGTGTCTGTTTTTATGTCCTCCTTTACATTTCTGATCTTGTTAATTTGTGTGTTCTCTCTCTCTGCCTTTTGGTTAGTTTGGATAGGGGTATGTCAATCCTGTTGATTTTCTCAAAGAACCAGCTCTTTGTTTCATTGATTCTTTGGATTGTTTTCTGTGTTTCTATTTTGTTGATTTCAGCCCTCAGTTTGATTATTTTCAGTCGTTCCTCTTCCTGGGTGAGTCTGCTTCTTCTTTTTCTAGAGCTTTCAGTTGTGCTGTTAAGCTTCTAATATGAGCTTTCTCCATTTTTTTAATGTGGGCACTTAGTGTTATGAACTTTCCTCTTAGCATTGCTTTCATAGTGTCCCATAGGTTTGGGTATGTTGTGTCTTTATTTTCATTGAATTCAAGGAAGACTTTAATTTCTTATTTCTTCCCTGACCCAGGGGTGGTTCAGTAGTTGACTGTTCAGTTTCCATTAGTTTGTAGGCTTTGGGGGAGTAGAATTGTTGTTAAATTCTAACTTTATTCCATGATGATCTGATAAGACACAGGTGGTTACTAAAATTTTTTTTTTGTATTTGTGGAAGTTTGCTTTGTTACTGAGTATGTGATCAATTTTCGAGAAGGTTCCGTGAAATGCTGAGAAGATGATATATTCTTTCCTATTTGGGTGGAATGTTCTATCGATGTCTGTTAAGTTCATTTGATTCATTACCTCCATTAGTTCTCTTATTTCTTTGTTAGTTTTCTGTTTGGTTTACCTGTCCATTGGTGAGAGAGCAGGGTTTAAGTCTCCTTCTATTAGTGTGTGGGGTTTGATGTGTGCTTTGAATTTTAGTAATGTTTCTTTTGCATATGTGGGTGCTTTTATATTAGGGGCATAGATATTCATGACTGAGACTTCATCCTGTTGAATTTTTCCTGTTATGAGTATAAAGTGTCTATCTCCATCTCTTCTGATTGATTTTAGTTTGAAGTCAATTTTGTTAGATATTAGTATAGCCACACCCACTTGTTTCTTAGGACTGTTTGATTAAAAAACCTTTTCCCAACCCTTTACTTTACTCTGAGTAAATGTCTGTCTTTGTGGTTGAGGTATGTTTCTTGTAAACAGCAGAATGTTGGATCTTGCTTTCGCATCCATTCTCTTAACCTGTGCCTCTTTATAGGTGAATTGAGTCCATTGATATTAAGTGATATTAATGACCAGTGGTTGTTAATTTCAGCTATTTTTTGTGGTGGTAGAGTTTGTGTGTTTCCCTTCTTTGAATTGTGCTGGTGGAGGGTTGTTAGATGTCTGAGTTTTTATGGTGTTGTTGAGTTCCTTCGGTTGTGATTTTCCTTCTATTACTTTCTGTAAGGCTGGGTTTGTGGCTATGTATTGTTTAAATTTGTTTTTATCCTGGAATATCTTGTTTTCTCCATTGATGGTGAAAGAAAGCTTGACTGGATATAGTAGTCTGCGCTTGCATTCATGATCTCTTAGATTCTGCAGCACATCTATCCAAGACCCTCCGGCTTTCATGGTTTCCATAGAGAAGTCAGGTGTTATTCTGATAGTTTACCTTTATATGCTACTTGACCTTTTTCCTCTGCAGCTCTTAATATTCTTTCTTTATTCTATATGTTTTGTGTTTTGATTACTATATGGCGAGGGGACGCTTTTTTTTGATTCTGTCTATTTGGTGTTCTGTATGCTTCTTGTACCTTCATAGGGATATCTTTGTTTAGGTTGGGAAAGTTTTCTTCTATAATTTTGTTGAATATATTTTCTGGACCTTTGATCTTGTATTCTTCTCCTTCTTCTACCCCTACTATTCTTAGGTTTGGTCTTTTCATGGTGTCCCAGATTTCCTGGACATTTTTTGTTAAGAATTTGTTGGACTTGCTGTTTTCTTTGATAAGTGTGTTTATTTCCTCTATTGTATCTTTAGTTTCTGAGATTCATTCTTCTATCTCTTTTATTCTGTTGGTTATACTTGTCTCTGTAGTTTCTGTTCATTTACCCCAATTTTCCATATCCTGCCATCTCTCAGTTTTTGTTTTCTTTATTACCTCCATTTCAGTTTTCAAGTCTTGAGCTGTTTCCATTACCTGTTTGAATGTTTGGGTATCTTTGAGAAATTTATTCATTTCTTCTAACTTTTTGTTAGTCTTCTCATCCAATTTTTTAAAGGAGTTTTTCCCATCCTGTTTAATGGTCTCTAACAGTTTCATAATGTTACATTTAAAGTCTATTTCTTCTACTTCTTCTGATTAGGGTGTTCAAGTCTTCCTGTTGTAAGTTCACTGGATTCTGGTGTTATCATGTTGCTTTTCAGATTGTTGGAGGAATTCTTGCATATGTGCCTGCCCATGTCTTCCTTCAAATCCTGTTAGGAGAGTCTTGGTGACTTGGTCCAAACTGTGCTGTGGCTACCTGTATGCTTGGGATTTTTTTCTCGGTCTGCCCTCTCTTTGGTCCCCTCAGCACTGGAATTGGCTCTCAGATTGTCTCCGCCCTGAAGTTGGCTGTGGTGGTGTATCTATGGACCCCACAGATGGAAAGAAGTGCTTGGGGGGCAATCTGGGATGGGCTAAATAGACAAAGGCAATAGCCAGGGAGATGCCCCAGTTGAATGGCCAGAAAGTTTAGGGGATTGGAAGGTGTCTGTGCTCCCTTATCAGGGCATCAGGTCAGCCAGTTGGGCACACACTTACCCCTCAGGATGGATCTTCTGGTACAGGATCATGGCCACTTGCTGGCCAGGGACTTCACAGAAAAAAGGGTGGGCTTGCTGGGTGCAGGCTCAATGGAAAAAAGAGACTCCTGCAGCAGTTTTACTCACCATTTTGTCCCCAGACCCTCAGCCCTGAAGTAGACTGAGTTGGGGTATCCTATGACCCCACAGATGGAAAGGGGTACTTGGAAGGAAGCTGAGATGGGATAAGAAGAAAAAGCCAGTAGCCAGGGAGAAGCCCCTGCTGTATGGTCAGAAAGTTTAGGGGATCGAAGGGTGCCTGTGTTCCCTTTCTGGGGCATCAGACTAGCAGGTTGGACACACATTCACCTCTCAGGATGGATCTTCTGGTACCGGGATGGTATCTTAAAGGCTTTGGCTGAAGGAGCAGAAGGAGCTCCCACAGCACCTCCCCCTTTTGTTTAAATAAGAGAGTTCCAAACCCAATATAAAACAATATTCATGAGGAAAAGATATCAAGCACAAGATTAGAATTACAACCAGCATAAACAATATTAAGCAAGAAACATATGCTAAATGTTTTAATAAATATTCTATCCTGAGGAGTCTAAGTCTTGTATAGGAAATGGCTTGGCTAGATCATAAGAGTACAGTAACTATGATTATCTAATCTACAATCACATCAAAGGCCTGAGAAAGAAGATAACATTACTTGAGCAGCCAGGAAGTACAATCAAGTAGCTTCCAAAGTTTGTAATATATGACAGAGACAATTAGCTACCTGAGCAATCACTCAAAGTCTCATTTTGCAACATTGAAGCAATTAATTTTGGCTAAGGCCTAGCATAAGTGACAGACCATTTTCAGAGGTAGGAAAATGTTTCAGAACTGTCTTACCCTGTCTTGGTAAGATTTGGCAGTTTTTTTTCCTATGTCCTGCTTATACATTTTGGATACCATGTACTTTGTCAGTGGTTGAGGTATGGGCAGTTCCTTGCCCAAAGGCCAATTGTGCCAAGAAGAAAACATCAAGTAATGATGAAACTATATAGGACACTATAAGTGGAATTTAAATTAGGACGGTTATAATAAGTAATAGACAGGTGCCTCAAAATACCTTTTAATTATATTATGATCTAGCAATTCCATTTTTAAAATATATATGTAAAAGAATTGAAATTGTTATGTTCCCTTATCTTTATTTTAGACTACTCAAAATAGCAAAGTTACAGGACCAAATACAATATTGATGAATTAATGAATTTTGAAATTTAGTACAATGGAATACTATGTGACTCTAAGAAGGAAATGTTGTCATTCACATCAATGTGAATGGAGCTGCATGATATAATGCTAAGTGAAACAACACAGGTACAGAAAGATAAACAATATATGACCTTATTATAAATGCTAGAAACATTAATAGTGTAAAAGTGGAGCTATCAGTTTTCTGAGACAGGGTGCCATGGAGCTGCACAGATGTCACTTAAAGAGCATGCAGACTCTAGCGGACTGGATAAATAAATTTTTGTGATCCAATTGGGAAGCATTGGCACTATAGCTAGCTATAATATATGGTACATTTCAATTTTTCTCTTAAGAATATATGTTTAGTTTTCTCACTGCAAAAAATTACACAAGCTGGCTATATGTTAGGTATGGTTGTCTAGATTAATTATACAATGTACACATTGATCAAGCATCATTTTATACTTCCTAACTATACACAGTTATTTTTAAAATAAAGAAGCTAAACATAACATACAAACAATTATATGAATTCAGTTGCCCGTAGTTCCAGCATTTAGTAGACTAAAACCAAAGTACCACCAGAAGTACAAAGACAATCAGTATAACATAGGGGATTTTAAGCTAGCTTTGACTGTACAAGACCTTATTTCAAACAAAGTAATTGAAAGAAGCTGGTGAGAAAGCTCAGCAGGTAAAGGTTCGTTCTGTGTAAGTCAGGTGGCCTGAGTTTCATCCCCAGACACAGGTAAAAGGGAAGAAAAAAAATGTATTCCATAAAGATGGTCTCTGACTTCCATATGCTCAGTGTGGCATGCAAGCACCCCTGCACACACACTCACAAGTACACAACACAACAATAATAAAATTTTAGGTACTTTTAAAACAAAAGAGTTATGAAAGTATTAAATGTGAGTGAGTACAGTACAGTGTTATTTGCATACAGTAGAGTTATAGTTAAAATTATAATTCATACAGTTAAATTAAAAGTACATGATATCTTGTTATATTGAAGTTCAGAATATTTTTGTAGAAAGTGAGTAAAGAATTGTGTGAAAACAACTAAACAACAAACAAAATTGAAATTAATAGTTCCTTAATTTTTCATGAACTCTGGCATTAAAACTGTAATTATTTGTGGAAAAATCCCATTTCTAAAAAACATTTTAGACAATATCAAAACTTCATTGCAAAAATTATATCTATAAACATGCCAACTATTTAAAGGTAAAACCTGAAGTGTAGCTGTAGCTGACTGAGAAACTCTCAGACCCCAGCCTGGTGTTAATTGTGCCAATTCTTCGCTTTACTTAAGTCTCAGAAGCAACTCTGGGCAGTTGCTTTTTATAACCTCTACTTTACAGATGAGGAAACTAAATCTGCGATCTTTGCCAATGGACCACAGACAGACACAGCTGATTGGTCTGGAGTCTGTCACTCTATCAGATGATTCGCCTTCAAGTAATACTTGCCAACACATTATCAATGAACGGTGGATGATTTAGCTAATGATGTCTTGTGTACATAACTTAACTAGCTATGTACACAAATGGGGCCCTTTCCTACGTTGTTTACTTGAGATTATTTTCATTTGTCATTCCTCTGCTGATATATCTGATACACTTTCACCTGTTTCTCTTTTGTCATGAGCGAATACGATGTTATATAAGAACGCGCTCCATCCCCAAAGGCAAAGTGGTCAGAGAATGCCAGTGATGGTGGCATGATCCTGGATATTAAGTGTTGCCACACTAGACTTCAGTTGCAGGTGGAGTCACTCATCTGTGGATCATTGCTAATAAGGAAATTTAGACCACAGCATCATTGATCCTGACTAAGAGTTTCAAAATAGTTGGTTAAAATCTAAGATCATAGCTTCATCTGGATGCTGTAGAAGGATCACTGCTGACAAGAGCATGGTTGATTGTGCATCGCCAGACATGGCAGCCTTCGCGGTTATGCTTAGGGTAATCAACATCTACATCTCATTTCATTCTAGATATCGGGAGAATATTTCTATCTTTAAAGACTTTTTACTTATTCTGGGATCAGCTTAGCTTTGATGATACCCACATTTCAGGCAAATTTAAGAATACCACATCAAAGAGTCTCCAGCCTAGTACTTTTTCATAATAATACATGCCTGCAACATTATGATCTTAATGAAGGATAAATTACCTCCAAAGATTTTAATAATTTCTGAATTAAACTAATAGGTTAATACAGAGATTGCACACAGGTAGTCTCTGCATTTGATCTTCTATGAGTCTGCATGACTTCCGGTTAGTAGTTAAAAGCTGTACAGATATTGAAAACACCATTTCACAGAAGTTTTTCTTTTATGAGAAAGTAATTTTATTAAATTATAAAAGTTTCCATTTCCGCCTCTCCTCCCAACACCCTCCCACTCCCCCCCACTCCCTTTCCTCCTCCCTCTCCATCCCTAAGAGCAGTCAGGGTTTCCTGCCCTGTGGGAAGTTCAAGTTCCTCCCCCCTCCCTCCAGGTCCAGGAAGGTGAGTATCCAAACAGACTGGATCCCCAAAATCCAGTATATGCAGAGGAAACAAGTCCCAGTGTCATTGTCAATGGCTTTTCAGAAAGACTCCAGGCCAGCCACATTCATAGAATCCGGCCACATTCAGAGAATCTGATTGGATCACGTCCTCGTTCAGTCCCAGTCCAACTGGCCTTGGTGAACTCTCATTAGATCAGTCCCCTTGTATCAGTGGGTGATCGCATCCCTCGTAGTCCTGATCTCCTTTTTCATTTTCTTCCTCCTTCTGCTCCTCATTTGGACCTTGGGGGGGGGGGGAGCTCAGTCCGGTGCTCCAATGTGGGTCTCCGTCTGTATCGCCATCCATCGTCGGATGAAGGTTCCCTCTGGTCTTGCCTTCTTTGCTCACGTTATCTTTCCTTCTGCTTCTCGTTTGGACCTAGGAAGTTAAGTCCAGTGTTCCAATGTGGGTCTCTGTCTCTATCTCCATCCATCGCCAGATGAAGGTTCTATGGTGATAAGCAAAATATTCATCAGTATGGTTATGGGCCAAGGCCGGTTCAGGCACCCTCTCCTCTATCCAGAGAACAATCTGGGGATCTCTCCTTGGACCTGGGATCCCATTTATAATCAAGTCTCCTGTAAACCCTAAAATGACTCCCTTAGTTGAAATATATTTTTCCCTGATCCCATATCCATCCTTCCTCCCTGCCCCCCATCCCGGTCCACCGAGCTTTCCCCATTCCTCCCCTACATCCTTCTCTCTAACCCTCTCCCCTTCCAACAACCTTCCCACCCCCCCATGCACCCGAGGTTACCTGGGACTCTTGTCTATTTCCTATCTCCAGGAGGATAGCTAAATAATTTTCATCAGGTTCACCTTCTTATTTAGCTTCTCTAGAATCACGAATAATAGGCTCAAAGACCTTTAATTATGGTTAGAATCCACTTATGAGTGAATACATACCATATTCCTCTTTCTGGGTCTGGCTTACCTCACTCAGTAAAGCGTTTTCTATTTCCATCCATTTGCATGCAAAATTCAAGATGTCATTGTTTTTTACCGCTGAGTAAAACTCTAATGTGCATATGTTCCACACCTTTTTTAACCATTCTTCTATTGAGGGGCACCTAGGTTGTTTCTAGGTTCTGGCTATTACAAATAGTGCTGCTATGAACATAGTTGAACAAATGCTTTTGTAGTATGTTAGGGCATCTCTTGGGTATATCCCCAAGAGTGGAATTGCTGGGTTCTGAGGGAGGTTGACTCCCAGTTTCCTGAGAAACCGCCACACTGATTTCCCCAGTGGCTGCACAAGTTTGCATTCCCACCAACAATGAATGAGTGTTCCCCTCATTCCACATCCTCTCCAGCATAGGCTATCATTGGTGTTTTTGAGTTTGGCTATTCTGACAGGTGTAAGATGATATCTCAAAGTTGTTTTGATTTGCATTTCCCTGATCGCTAAGGATGTTGAGCATTTCCTTAAGTGTCTTCTGGCCATTCGAAGTTCATCTGTTGTGAATTCTCTGTTCAGTTCAGTGCCCCAATTTTAATTGGGTTAATTAGAGTTTTAGTGTCTAGTTTCTTGAGTTCTTTGTATATTTTGGAGATCAGACCTTTGTCTGATGAGGGGTTTCTGAAGATCTTCTCCCAGTCGGAAGGTAGCCTTTTTGTCTTACTGACAGTGTCCTTTGCTTTACAGAAGCTTCTCAGTTTCAGTAGGTCCCATTTATTCATTGTTTCTCTTATTGTCTGCGCTCCTGGGGTTCTGCTTAGGAAGTGGTCTCCTGGGCCTATATCTTGTAGACTACTTCCCACATTCACTTCTATCAGGTTCAAAGTGGTCAGATTAATGTTGATGTCTTTCATTCATTTAGACCTGAGTTTTGTGCATGGTGATAGATATGGATCTATTTTCACTCTTCTACAGGTTGACATCCAGTTATACCAGCACCATTTGTTAAAGATGCTATACTTTTTCCATCGTATACCTTTAGCTCCCTTGTCAAAAATCAGGTGTTCGTAAGTTTGTGGGTTAATACCCAGGTCTTCTATTCGATTCCATAGGTCGACTTCTCTGTTGTTATGCCAATACCAAGCTGTTTTCAATACTGTTGCTCTGTAATAAAGTTTGAAGTAGGGATGGTAATGCCTCCAGTAGTTCCTTTATTGTATAATGTTGTTTTGGCTATCCTGGATTTTTTGTTTTTCCATATAAACTTTATTATTGTTCTCTCAAGGTCTGTGAAGAAGTTTGGTGGGATTTTGATGGGAATTGCATTGAATCTATAGATTGCTTTTGGTAGAATTGCCATTTTTACCATGTTGATTCTCCCAATCCAAGAGCAGGGGAGGTCTTTCCATTTTCTGGTATCCTCCTCAATTTCTTTCTTTAAGGACTTAAAGTTCTTGTCAAATAGGTCTTTCACTTCCTTGGTTAGAGTTACCCCAAGATATTTTATGCTATTTGTGGCTATCATGAAAGGTGATGTTTCTCTGATTTCCCTCTCTGCTTCTTTATCCTTTGTGTATAGGAGGGCAATCGATTTTTTGGAGTTGATCTTGTATCCTGCCACATTACGAAAGGTGTTTATCAGCTGTAGGAGTTCTTTGGTAGAGTTTTTGGGGTCGCTTATGTACACTATCATATCATCTGCAAATAACGAAAGTTTAACTTCATCCTTTCCAATTCGAATCCCCTTGATTCCCTTATGTTGTCTTATTGCTATTGCTAGAACTTCAAGCACTATATTGAAGAGGTATGGAGAGAGTGGACAGCCTTGTCGTGTTCCTGATTTTAGTGGAATGGTTTTGAGTTTCTCTCCATTCAATTTGATGTTAGCTGTCGGCTTGCTATATATTGCTTTTATTATATTTAGGTATGATCCTTGTATACCCAATCTCTCCAACACCCTTATCATAAAGGGGTGTTGAATTTTGTCAAATGCTTTTTCAGCATCCAATGAAATGATCATATGGTTTTTTCTTTCAGTTTATTTATATGATGGATTACATTGATAGATTTGCTTATGTTGAACCAGCCCTGCATCTCTGGGATGAAGCCCACTTGATCGTAAAGGATAATTTTTCTAATGTATTCTTGGATTTGATTTGCCCGTATTTTATTGAGTATTTTTGTGTCAATGTTCATGAATGAGATTGGTCTGTAATTCTCTTTCTTGGTTGTGTCTTTGTGTGGTTTTGGTATCAGGGTAACTGTAGCTACATAAAAAGAGTTTGGCAATGATTCTTCTGTTTCTATATTGTGAAATACATTAAGGAGTATAGGTATTAGCTCTTCCTGAAAGTTCTGGTAGAATTCTGCATTGAAACCATCTGGTCCTGGACTTTTTTTGGTAGGGAGATTTTTGATAAAAACTTCTAATTCTTCATGACTGACAGGTCTATTTAGATTGTTCACCTGGTCTTGGTTCAACTTTGGTATATGGTACTTATCTAAAAAAATGTCCATTTCTTTTACATTTTCCAACTTTGTGGCATATAAATTTTCGTAGTAAGATCTAATGATTCTCTGAATTTCCTCTGTGTCTGTGGTTATGTCCCCCTTTTCATTTCTGATCTTATTAATTTGCATGTTCTCTCTCTGCCGTTTGATTAATTTGGATAGGGGTTTGTCAATCTTGTTGATTTTCTCCAAGAACCAGATTTTTGATTCATTGATTCTTTGGATTGTTTTCTGTGTTTCTATTTTGTTGATTTCAGCCCTCAGTTTGATTATTTCCAGTCTTCTAGACCTCCTGGGTGAATCAGCTTCTTTTTTTTCTAGAGCTTTCAAGTGTGCTGTTAAGTCTCCAATGTGTGCTTTCTCCGTTTTCTTTAATTGGGCACTTAGTGCTATGAACTTTCCTCTTAGCACTGCTTTCATAGTGTCCCATAGGTTTGAGTATGTTGTGTCTTTATTTTCATTAAATTCAAGGAAGACTTTAATTTCTTTCTTTATTTCTTCCTTGACCCAGGGGTAATTCAGTAGTTGACTGTTCAACTTCCATGAGTTTCTTGGCTTCCTGTGTTTAGCACTGTTGTTGAATTCTAACTTTATTCCATGGTGGTCTGACAAGACACAGGTGGTTACTAATATTTTTTTGTATCTGTGGAAGTTTGTTTTGTTACCCAGTATGTGGTCAATTTTCGAGAAGGTTTCATGAGCTGCAGAGAAGAAGGTATATTCTTTCCTATTTGGGTTGAATGTTCTATAGATGTTTGTTAAGTCCATTTGATTCAATACCTCCAATAATTCCCTAATTTTCTGTTAGGTTTCTGTCTGATTGACCTGTCCATTGGTGAGAGAGGAGTGTTGAAGTCTCCTACTATTAGTGTCTGTGGATTGATGACTGCCTTGAGTTCTAGAAGTGTTTCTTTTACATAAGTAGGAGGCTTTATAATAGGGGCATAGATATTCCGGATTGAGACTTCCTCCTGATGAATTGTTCCTGTTATGAGTATGAAATGTCCATCTCCATCTCTTCTGAGTGATTTTAGTTTGAAGTCAATTTTGTTGGAAATTAGAATGGCCACACCTGCTTGTTTCTTAGGTCTGTTTGCTTGAAAAACCTTTTCCCAACCCTTTACTCTGAGTAGATGTCTGTTTTTGTGGTTGAGGTGTGTTTCTTGTAAACAGCAGAATGTTGGATCCTGTTTTCGTATCCAATCTCTTAGTCTGTGCCTTTTTATAGGTGAATTGAGTCCATTAATATTGAGTGATATTAATGATCAGTGCTTGTTGACTCCAGTTATTATTATTTTTTGTTTGTTTGTTTAATAGAGTTTGTATGTGTCCCTTCTTTGAGTTAAGCTCATGAAGGGTCGCTAGATGTCTGAGTTATTATAGGCAGTGTTGGCAATGTTGGATTCCTTGGGTTGCGATATTCCTTCTATTACTTTCTGTAAGGCTGGGTTTGTGGCTACGAATTGTTTAAATTTGTTCTTATCCTGGAATATTTTGTTTTCTCCATTGATAGTGAATGATAGCTTGGCTGGGTATAGTAGTCTGGGTTTGCATCCATGGTCTCTTAGTTTCTGCAGTACCTCTATCCAGAACCTTCTGGCTTTCATGGTTTCCATAGAGAAGTCCGGTGTAAGTCTGATAGGTTTACCTTTATATTCTACTTGACCTTTTTCCTTTGCAGCTCTTAATATTCTTTCTTTAATCTGTATGTTTTGTGTTTTGATTATTATATGGCAAGGGGATTTTTTTTGATCAAGTCTATTCAGTGTTCTGTATGCTTCTTGTACCTTCGTAGGAATATCATTCTTTAGGTTGGGAAAGTTTTCTTCTATAATTTTGTTGAATATATTTTCTGGGCCTTTGATCTGCAGTTCTTCTCCTTCTTCGATCCCTATTATTCTTAGATTTGACTTTTTTATTGTGTCCCAGATTTCTTGAATGTTTTGTGATGAGAATTTGTTGGATTTGCTGTTTTCTTTGATCAGAGCATTTATTTTCTCTATGATATCTTCAGACTCTGAGATTCATTCTTCCATCTCTTGTATCCTATTGGTTATGCTTGATTCTGTAGTCTCTGTTCATTTACCTAGATTTTCCATATCCAGTCAGCCCTCATTTTGTGTTTTCTTCATTGCCTCCATTTCAGTTTTCAATTTTTGAACTGTTTCCATTACCTGTTTGATTGTTTTTTCTTGGTATCCCAGTGTATCATTCATGGATTTACTCATGTCTTCAAACTTTTTGTTATACTTCTCATCCAACTCTTTACTCATTTCTTCAATCTTTTTGTTGTACTTCTCATCCAGTTCTTTAAGGGAGTTATTCATATCCTGTTTAAGGGACTCTATTGCTTTCATAATGGCACTTTTTCCACTTCTGAATTAAGAGGTTCAGGTACTTTTATTGTAGGGTCGTTGGAATCTGGTGATTTCATGTTGTTTTTTAGATTGTTGGAGGAGTTCTTGCCTTGGCGTCTGCCCATCTCTTCCTTCAAATGCTCTCTATTGGATCTTCTGGTACCAGGTCAGGTTCCCTTGTTGGGCAGGGACTTCACTGACAGAAGGTCTACCTTTCCTCAGGCAGTCTATTGAAACACAGGCACTCTGTCCTGCCAGGTTGCACTCACATCCCAGGCCCAGTGTGTGTAAGGGAGCTGCTCTGGGGAGATCTTTTGGCCCCAGGGGGAAGGGGGGAAGAAAGGAAGGTGTGCCTTGATGAAGGCTGGGATGGGATTCAGGAGAGCTCCACAGGGTGGAGCCACCACTGCAGGTTGTCCAGAAAGTCGAGGGGGGTGGGGAAAGTTTGAATTCCTCCTACCCGAAGCCCTCGGGCCAGGAGCAAACTCACCCCTCCTCCAATGGATGTCTGCTAGAAGTTCACTATCTTTTGCTGGCCAGAAATGTGGCTGAGCTGACACAGGGCCTGCCTGTCCTCAGGCAGGCTATCAAAGCACAGGAACTGCCCCTGCCGGGCTGAGCTCACAGCCCAGGCCCAGCGTGCAAGGGAGCAGCTCTGGGGAGATCTTGTGGTCCCAGGGGGAAGGGGGGAAGAGAGGAAGGTATGCCTGGATGAAGGCTGCGATGGGATTCTGGAGCTCACAGAAGTTTTAAAAGAGAAAACTTGGAAATACTAAGATTGCATTCCAGTTAATGAATTAAAAACTTTATCCCTGGTTCTTGTAATCCCCTGGAAATGCTTGCAGAAACTTCTTTAACTATTATCCTAAATTTATGTTTTAGAATATAAGTTTATATAAAAATGAATTTTAGTGGCCATATTTTTTTCTCTGAAGATATCAATGTGTAAATAATTATGAATGAAGAAAGTTATAGGAGTAAGTCAGAATCTTCTTCACATTTGGTAATTGAAGGGTAATCTAATTCATTTTTAAAAATAAAAACCCGGAGTTGGATTTAGGGGGTGAAAGCTGAAAGATCAGAGAAGCAGGGTAGTCAGCCAGTAGAGAGTTCTTACCTCTGCAAAATCTCAGACCGATTTGGGGACATTGGTGGTTAGGGGCAGTCCTGTCTCTACAAATTCTGAAGGGGGGTGAGATCCTGTCTCCATGCGTCTCATATTCCTGTCTCCACATCCCTAATGCTGAGATTAAAAGCATGACCCTTCCACATGCTGAGATTAAAGGTGTGAGCCACACCTCCTGGCGGTTTCTCTTTTAGGCTGGATCAATCTTATATTGCCAAGGGTGGTCTTGAACTCCTGATCTTCCTACTTCATTTTCCCAAATGCTGGGATTAAAGGTATGTGTCACCATTGTGATTATGGCCTCTATGTTTAACTAGTGGCAACTCTGCCTTCTGGTCTCCAGGCAAGGTTTATTTGTCAGAAAAAAAGCAAAATATCATACATCAGATGATAAAATGATGTAATCAAGCATCTCACACAAGAGACTTTGATCTTCATATAACTTACAACAGTTTGGAACCATGTGTTCACTCCTGGTGTCTGTGGTTGGACCTTTCTTCTCCTATACTGTCTACCAAGTGCTCAACCTATGCTTACTCACTGCTACTGACTAGAACACATGGCCCTGGTACTTAGACATTGCTCAGGTCAAGCACTCTCAATCCTGATCACGTCTTCTCCAGTGACCTTCAGTCAACTGGGCCCTGGAATTTGCACGAATGGGCCTTTAAAACATTCCCTGTGCATGTTTGAAGCTGATACTCAATGCTCAGCTATTTCAGAAACTTATTAGAACTACTGCTCTGTCTTTAAAGTGTCTGTGGACAGGTGTCATAGCTGAACCAGCCAAAGAGTATCAGAGCCCATCAAAGCATTATGTGCAAGCTCAAAGTACTCCAGTGATGTCATTTGGGGAACACAATCTCCAAGCCTGTAAACCTAGCTCTCTCTCTATCTTAAGAACCCATTAGTAACACTCAGGGAAGGAGAAAAGAAAGGGAAAGAGCAGGGTCTTAGTGAAGTCTACAATTGAAGACTATATCCAACCTGCTCTCATTCTGTGATCTCAGGCAAAATGCAAATGCACTGCAATTCAGTTTAAGTATTGGCTTCAGGGCAGGTACCTGGTAAATAACTGAATGAATAAACACATGGGTAACAGGAACAACATCTTTTTTTTTTGAAGATTCAATTTTATTTATTTATTTATTTTGTATATTTTTAATTTTTTTTAAAAAAGAACTACCTTTTCTCATTTTACATGCCAAATCCACTTCTCACTCCCACCCCTTCTCCTGCCTCCCTCCATCTTCCTCCTTTCCCACCCAACTCCCATTCCACACCCCATCCACTCCTCAGAAAGGGTAAGGCTTCCCATGCAGGAGTCAACAAATTCAAGCACACTATATCTAGGATGAGCAAGGTATCCCTCCAGAGCGAATGGGTTCTAAAAAGCCAGAACAAGCAGTAGCAATAAATTCTGGTCACACTGCCAGTGGTCCCAGAGTCGGCCCGAGACATACAACTGTCACCCGCATTCAGAGGACCTAGTTTGGTTCTATGCTGGTACCCTTGCTATCAGGCCAGAGTTGGAAGACTTTCATTATTAGGTCAGGTAAGCTGTTTCAGTAGCTATCCCCATCATGGTCTTGACCTCTTCACTCATATTATCACTCCTCCCTCTTTACGACTGACTTTAGGAGCTCAGCCCAAGACTCTGCTGGCATCTGTTTCTATCAGTTGCTGGATGAACGCTTATTGATGACATTTTGCATAGTCATCAATCTGACTACAGGGCAAAGTCATCTCAAGTACCCTCTCCACTATTGCTTAGGGTCTTAGCTGGGGTCATCCTTGTGAATTCCTGGGAAATTCTCTAGTTCTAGGTTTCTTGCTAGTCCCATAAACACTCCCTCAATCAAGATATCTCTTTCCTTGTTCATCTCTCCCCCCACACCATACCATTCTCTCTAGTTCTCCTCCCTCCTCCCTTTCTCCCCTTCTCCTTACCTTTCACATTCCCTTCTCTTCCAATGCCAATGATCCCAATTTTCTCAGGAAATCTTGTCTATTTCCCATTCCCAGGGAGGATCTTTATATGTTCCTAGTAGGTTCTCCTTATTACTTAACGTCTCTGGGGCCATGGACTATAGGCTCCTTATGCTTTGCTTTACACCTAGTATTCACCTATGAGCGAGTACACACCATGCTCATATTTCTGGGTCTGGGTTACCTCACTCAGGTTGGTTTTCTCTAGTTCATCCATTTACATGCAAATTTCAAGATGTCATTGCTTTTTACCACTGAGTAGTATTCCATTGTGTAAATGTACAACATTTTCTTTATCCAATCTTCAGTTTAGGGACATCTAGGTGATTTCCAGGTTCAGGCTATTATGAATAATGCTGCTATGATCATAGTTGAGCAAATGTCCTTATAGTATGGTTGAGTATCCTTTGGTGGGTATTATTTGATGGGTTCCAAGGCAAGTTGATTCCAAATTTTTTGACAAATCACCATACTGATTTCCAGAGTGGGTGTATAAGTTTGCATTCTCAAAAGCAATAGATGAGTGGTCCCTTTACTCCACATACTTTCCAGCAAAAGCTATCATTGGTGTTTTTTTTTATCTTAACCATTTCAACAACTGTAAGATAGTATCTCACAGTTGTTTCAATTTACATTTCTCTAATGCCTAAAGATGTTGAACATTACCTTAAGGGTCTTTCAGCCATGTGAAACTCTTCTGTTGAGAATTCTCTGTTTATATCTGTACCGCAATTTTTAACTGTATTATTTGATATTTTGATATCTAATTTCTTGAGTTCTTTATATATTTTGGAGGTCAGTCTTCATCTCTGCATCTCTAAGATGAAGCCGACTTGATCATGGTGGATGATTTTTATAATGTGTTCTTGGATTCAGTTTGTCAGTATTTTATTGAGTATTTTTGTATCTATGTTCATGAGTGAGATTGGTCTGTAATTCTCTTTCTTCACTGAGTCTGGGTGGTTTTGGTATCAGAGTAACTGTAGCTTCATAAAAAAGAATTGGCAATGTTCCTTTGGTTTCTGTTATGTGAAACACTTTGAGGAGTATAGGTATTAGCTATTCTTTGAACTCCTGATCGAATTCTGCACGAAACCATCTGACCCTGGACTTTTTTTTTTTTTTTGGTTGGGAGGGTTTTGATGACAGTTTCTACTGCCATTGAAGGTTATAGGTCTATTTAAATTAAATTGTCGACCTGGTCTTGATTTAATTTTAATATGTGGTATCTATCCAGAAAATTGTCCATTTCTTATAAATTTTCCAATTTTGTGAAGTATAAGTTTCTAAAGTATGACCGAATGATTATCTGGATTTCCTCAGTGTCTGTTGTTATGTTCCTTTTTCATTTCTTATTTTATTAATTTGGATATTCTCTCTCTGCCTTTTGATATGTTTGGAGAAGGGTTTGTCTATCTTGTTGATTTTCTCAAAGAACCAGCTCTTAGCTCTTTGTCTTATTGATTTTTTCTTTGTTTCTGTTTTGTTTTGTTTTGTTTTGTTGCTCTCAACCCTCAATTTGTTTGTTTCTTGTAGTCTACTCCTCCTGGGTGAATCTGCTTCTTTTTATTCTAGAGTTTTCAGGTGTGCTGTTAAGTCATTAGTGTGAGATTTCTCCACTTTATTTATGTAGGCACTTAGTGTTATGAACTTTCCTTTTAGTACTGCTTTCATAGGATTGAGTAGATTGTGCCTTCATTTTCACTGACTTCTATGAAACCATTGATTTCTTTCTTCATTTCTTACTTGACCCAGTGGTGGTTCAATAGAGCATGTTTAATTTCCATGTGTTTGTGGGTTTTCTGAAATTAGTGTTGCTGTTGAATTTTAATTTTAAACCATAGTGATCTTATAAGATACAAGACGTTATTCCATTTTTTCTTGGTGTGTGTATGTGTGTGTGTGTCTTTGAGGTTTGTTTTGTTACTGAATATGTGGTCAATTTTTGAGAAGGTTCTATGAGATGCTGAGAAGAACATATGTTCTCTTGTATTTGGGTGAAATGTTCTGTAGATGTCTGTAGAGTCACTATATCTGTTATTTCTCTTATTTCTCTGTTAAGTTTCTGTCTGGTTGTCCTGTCCATTTGGGAGTGTGGACTGTTGAAGTCTCCTATGATTAGTGTGTGGGGTTTGATGTGTGATTTAAGCTTTTGCAATATTTCTTTTATATATGTGGGTGCTCTTTTATTTGGTATATAGAGGTTCAGGATTGAGACGTCATCTTGATGGATTGTTCCTGTTATAAAATAAAGTGTCCTTCTCTGTCTCTTTTGATTGATTTTAGTTTGAAGTTTCTTTTTCTAGAAATTAAGATAGCTATACCTGCTTGTTTCTTAGGTCCATTTGATTGGAAAAATCTTTTCCCAACCCTTTACTCTGAGGTAATGTCTGTCCTTGAGGTTGAGGTGTATTTCTTGTATACAGCAGAAAACTGGATCTGGATTTCATAGCCAGTCTCTTAGTCTGTGTCTTTTAATAGGTGAGTTGATATTAAGAGACAATAATGACCACTGATTGTTAACCCCTGTTATTTTTTGGTGTTAGTGTATGTGTTTCCCGTCTTTACATTTTGTTGGTGTGAGGCTATCTGTTTCCAGTGTTCCTGTGGGTGAAGTTAGCTTCCTTGGGTTGGGATTTTTCTTCTAGTACTTTCTGTATGGCTGGATTGTGAAAGGTTTTGTTTAAATCTGGTTTTGCCATGGAATATCTTGTTTTTTTTTTCATTGATGGTGATAGAAAGGTTTACTAGGTGTAGTAGTTGGGCCTGCAGTCATGGTCTTTTAGTGTCTGCAGCAATCTGCCCAGGACCTTCTGTGTAGTAGTAGGACTCTTGTTTGTTTCCCACCTATAAAGCAGCTCAGACCCCAACTAGCCACACAGAAATTGTATTAATTAAATCACTGCATTGTCTATTAGCTCTAGCTTCTTAATAGCTATCTCTTATATATTAATTTATCCCATCTTCATTAATCTGTGCATTACCATGAAGTCATGGCTTACCAGTAAAATTCTGACATCTGTCTCCAGTGGAGCTACATGGATTTTTTTCTCTGACTCTGCCTTCTTCTCCCAGGATTTGGTATAGTTTTCCCCGCCTACTTCTACTCTGCCCTATCAATTGGTCAAGGCAGCCTCTTTAATCATTAACCAATAAAGGCAACACATATACAGAAGAACCTCCCATACCATTTTCCTTTTTCTTTTTGAATAAAAAGGAAGGTTTTAACTGCAGTATAGCAAAATTACATATAACAGTTATCAAGAAAGAATTACAGTTGCAATATTTATATCTATTTTATCTTTTATCATAAATAAAGAAAACTATAACTATATCTATCTATTCTTCAACTCCATTAAAGAATCCAGAAAGATATAATATTACCTAAGTAAACAGGAAGTGCATTGTAGGCAACTTCCAAAACTCTAGAATTAACAGAGACATTTCCCTGCCTGCACAGTCATCCAAAGTTCTGTATCACTGGGACATCCATCTTCAGCCTATAGACCCATAGTATCCAGCAGACTTTTCCATGAAGCAGGAAATTTCAAAGACTATTTTGCCTATATTAGCAGTTTGTCAGTCACTTTCTTCTGTGTCCTGCAGAATGTCTGACATACTCTTTCATGAAGCAGGAACCCCAAGGGACCATCTCACCTTTAGGCAAGTACAGCAGTCATTTCTCTGTGGATCCTGCATGTCCAGTCACACAGCGTACCATCAAGCAGTCCAGGAAAGAACAATTTCTTGCCCAAATAGAAAACAAACTCCATGAGGAGCTTCTTTGGTGCCCATTTTTTCTCCTGAAGTTATTGGTGCTGCCAGGAACAGATGTGTCTCATTGTTATGAAAAGTCCTAAGTTTTTAAAACATCTTAAATGCCATATTCTGAAGGTCTCTGAAAGATTTGAAGAACACCGATTTAACTGAATTATATCTCTCTATATATAGAAAACCTAACAAACATGACTACAAGCTTGACTATTATAGATGATTATCTATTAACCTGTATTTCTTAATTATACATTACTTTATTTATTTATTTATTTATTACGTATACAATATTCTGTCTGTGTGTATGCCTGCAGGGCAGAGGGCACCAGACCCCATTACAGATGGTTGTGAGCCACCATGTGGTTGCTGGGAATTGAACTCAGGACCTTTGGAAGAGCAGGCAATGCTCTTAACCTCTGAGCCATCTCTCCAGCCCCGTATACATTACATTTTTAAATGAGCTGCACAAACACAATACCTTAATCAAGAGCATAAATACACATATTACAAAATTGACCTTGAATTTGTATCAATAAACCAAGATCAATACCAATGCAAATCTCTATAGAATATCCCCTTTTCAATGCAAAAAAATATTTATAAACAATATTTGGGAATATGGGCATGGTTCTCTCCGAACTGCTTCCTGCTGTTTTTTGGGCAAAGTAATTTTTTGAGGTATATTCAAGGTGACCTTTCAGGGCTTCTTGGTCCATCAAGCCACATTGGTCTGGAAGGATTCCACAGGTTCTCATCCTCTGTGAAAACAAAATCAGAACCTCTTTTTCAAAGCAAAATATCCTTAGATCTATATTTTGAATTTAAGATCTTTTTAAACTATATATGTTGGCTTAGCTTAGCAGTCCCCAGAATCAAATATCTCTTTGCAGTCAAAAAATTCAAAGAAAACACAATAGTATACATAATCCAGACTCTTTCTATATATATTTATCTTTATGTGACTTATTTTTTTTACTCCTTTTAATAAATGATTGTCTGTACTCTCTCTCTTTAAAGACTTTATATTTTTCTAAAAATATTTACTTATTTTTACAACTGTCTATAATCTTTTTCTTCTCTCTCCCAAGCCTACATATATTTAGCCAGCACTGTAAACAATTTAGAAGTTTACATCTGCCTAAATCTTCCTTTATTGTGTATCTGTAATTATTTTTTGTCCAAGAGTGCTTCTTAAAATGTTAAGCCCTTAAGACCCTAAGTGGCAGCATTGCTAGGTGCCTTCTTGCTCTGCCTAGTTCAGCATGGTGGAGCTGTTGTTGCCTCTAAGAGCCATGTACGTTGCCCCATTTTCAGGCACACAGTGGGTCTATGTTGCCATTAAGCAAGTTGTAGCAGTCTGCTCACAAACCCCATTTAAATGCTCTGTCTCCTGAAAGAGCCAGCAATTGTGCTGGCAACACAGCCCAGGCCCAGGAAACTAGCATTTCAAAACTGTGTGCCTGTTTTTCTGGTACTGCTGAATCAGAAAGACCTCTCTTAAAGGAGCCACAGAAAGCTGCCAGGAAGCAAAGCCCATTCTGAAAAAACAAAAAACAAAAAACAAAAAAATACAAAAATACCTGTTGCTAAACTTTGTTTTTTAGTGTGTAGAAATTCTTTCCAAGCCCTCTCAGGTTTTATGTAGATACAGTTGATCACGTTGGAGCAACAATTTGTAGTAGGTGACTGCTTGTTTGTTTCCCAGCCTCCTGGCAACTCAAACCTAAATAACCACACAGAAAGAAACTATATCAATTAAATCACTGCTTGGCCTATTAGCTCTAGATTCTAATTAGGTAGCTTTTTACATATTAATTTAACCCATCTCCATTAATCTCTGTGTCACCACAAGGCTGTGGCTTACCAGGTAAAGTACTGGCATCTGTCTCTGGTGGAGCTACATGGCTTCTCTCTGACTCCGCCTTCTTCTCCCAGCATTCAGTTTAGTTTTCTCCTCCTAGTTTTACTCTGCCCTATCAACAGACCAAGGCAGTTTCTTTATTCATTAACCGATAAAAGCAACACATATACAGAAGGACCACCCACACCCACCATCTGGCTTTCATCAAGATATCAGGTATAATTCTGATAGGTCTGCCTTTGTATGTTACTTGATCTTTTTCCTTTGCAGCTCTTAATATTCTTTTTTTATTCTGTATGATTTGCATTTTGATTATTATGTGGCAAGGGGACCTTTATTTTGATCCAGTCTATTTGGTGTTCTGTAAGTGTCTTGTATCTTCATAGGGATATCTTTCTTTAGATTGTAAACTTTTCTTCTATGATTTTGTTGAATATATTTTCTGTGCCTATGAGTTGGACTTCATTTCCTACTTTTATTCCTGTTATTTTTAGGTTTGGTCTTTTCATGTTGTCCAAAATTTCCTAGATGTTTTCTGTTAAGAATTTGTTGGATTTAGACACACAGGCTGGGTGAACCTTGATTCTGTTATTGGTTTGTATGTTTTCATTGTTATATGATTTAGAAGCTCAAAATTTCCAAATAAGCCCTTGTTTCAATGTGATGTAGCAAATTCCATGGCCTGTTCATTTAGCTCTTGCAAGCCCTGAAACCAAAATGTCTTCAAGACTTGTCTATCACTACTAAGAAACACCTGAGATGAAAGGCCTAAGTGACTGATGGCATGAAGTCACCTATAAGCTCGTACAAGAGGCCCAGCTTCATCCAGAGATTTATTTTAATAAGCAAACTTCCTAATACCTACTGACCACACACACACAAATCATACTATGTGATTTAAAATTTTGAGTACACCCTAATGTCTCCTCACTCACTCGCAAAAGACCTTGCATTGCTGAGAGCATTTAGATATACCTACTCTTGACTGGGACTAAAACTGTATCAGTCAGACTCTGGCATTTGATCCAATTATAGTTGTAACAATGCTGAGTACCCAAAAGTCTACAGCTGACTATAGATCAAATCAAATTTCTAGATCCCAGTACTGCATTTGGATCCTACAAATGGTTCCATCTCTAAATAATGACTGACATAATGATATAAGCCGCAATATTATATCATAGGTGGTTGCTGTGTGGGAATGCATACCTAGTTCCACATTATCCAGGTCAAAGACTTACCTTTAGAGATGAATTTGTCATATCTCCAACTACCAGGAGAGTGAACTTCACCATGCTTTGGGAAGCCTCACCACCACAGGAAGTGACCCATTCTATTACTGAGTCCTTTTTTTATTTAAAATGTGGGACTCACCAAGCAGGGTAACTTTTAAGACATTTCAGTTTATTTGCCAAGCAAATTAACTCTGTCTTATGATTGTTTATACATCTAAGTTCTTTTCTCTGTTATCACAGTTTGACTATATGCCAAGGTTAAGCCTCCATGGGACCACATCTAGTGTTCCCATTAACTTCTAAGGTGTAGATTCCTGCTGCTATCACCTCTTTCTTCTACCTAATGAATATGTACACCAAAGGCCACATATTATGTGCTCTCCTGGTGCCACAGTACAATTCTATCTGTCTTTAATTGTTCGAGTCATTCAGTCGCCTTTATCCTTCCCTGCCATCTTCAGTGTTATGTCTCCTACCCCTACCCCACCCTCTATTAAAAGCACCTTGGCCTCTTGCATTCTAAAAAACTACACAGACAGTAAAATCCAAACTTATTGTCATAGACCTCAGATATTTAAATAGATATCCAAACTACACACATGTCTGTCTGAAGTTATCTCTTATAAGGCTGTTAGACATGTTAATCATTCTGTGGCCTTATCTCACACACCACACAGACACCAAGCTGGTAAAATTACCCTAGAGACACAATATATGGGGTTCCCCCTCATGACAAGTGGCCCTCATGTTTCCTACAACAGACGTGTCTTTGCTCTCTCAAGACTCACAGAAATTTTGTGCTCCTCCATTTCCATCCTTCATGCCCAATTTTTATAAAATGAGATACAACCATTCAACCAACTTAAAGGTGATAGCACACTATACTGTTGCTCCACAACAGAATTTCACATTTCTCTACTTTTTTCCTTCCAATACCTTCAAACCTAGAGCCATGTGGAAACACTCTCATATCTCCTGCCTTCTCCCATATAATACCAATCATCCCCCCACATACCTGGGCAGATGTCACCAATGTCCCATAACTGTTACAACGTTCCTCATTGCTGCCGGGAGACATGACAGAATGGCCACAGCAACCATTGCTCAAACCCAACACTAAAAGCCATCAGTGCTAACCTACAAGTTCCCCCAAACTCCACTATTTCAATTTTCTAAAGCAAGACACATATTAGACCTGCTTTGTGAAGGTCAGAAAACTCAACAAATATTGTTCTGACAATAAATTTGTCATCAAATCTCTATTAGCTAGTTCAGCTGGTATATGTAACATTCATTATTCTTGTTTTTGGAATAACACTTCCAACCAAGGCTTCACTCTAACAAAACTTGAACCAAACTAGCATCATTAGTCATACTCTATAATTCTAAGCAAAAATCTGCAATGTAGACAAATTACTGGTGAAGTCTCACTTGATTTGCTTGCCTGCTTAATACCAAGCAAATACTAACACCACCTGCCTGTTAAACTTCAATCACTTCATGTTTTTACTTAGTTTTCTTATACTATTATAATAGTATACTCTCTGGACTCATCTACTCAATCCTTATAAAAGTGACTCTCTTTCCTCCTTCTAGAAACTCCAAATTCTCTAGGAGTCTCTTCCATTCAAACCATTCAACTATCACTCAAGTAGTTGAGTTTGAAACTGATAACTAGATATTCACAACTCAACAATAACATAAGGCTATGTGTGTTTTTATTTTTCTTTTTTCTTTTTCCTATACTGTCTTGAAGTGGTTTTTGAGACCCTGTCAGTGGCTGGCCAGTTTCCTTTCTTGAACGGTTGATTAAGTCCACACCCCAACTACTTCCCTTATCAGGGTCTCATGTTCTGGGGCCCATTATGAATCTACCCTAATCATCCTAAGGTCAGGCAACAGACAATTTGGGTCAGTCCCTGAGCCCTACAGCACACTAGATTTATTCAAATCAGCCAACCTGGGCTCATAGCTAACCTTACCCTGCCTACTGTATATAAATTGTTTCCTATCCCTCCGCATAGCTGTACCCATCCTCAGGAAGGATCCACTGTGTGACCTGACCAGCAGTCTTCTCTGCAGCTGTAAGTAACATGGGGGGAACTATCTTTCACCTAGACACATATTCTTATGAACCTAACCATTAAAAAGATCTTATAAACAGAGTGCTACCTGTTTCTCAATATATTAAAGTTACAAAGTTTAAACTCAAGCCTTTCCAAAGCTTTATGTTTAACAAGTAAGTCTTAATAAATATTGAAATTTGGGGTAGGGATATGATTGATTAGTTACACCAATTCTTGGATTATTTCAACATTCATTTCCCTAATCTATGTTATAAATAGGTTTGATTGTTTCTTTAAATACTATATCCTACAAAAATTACAAACTTAGTCTATCATAATCTTTTAAGCATCCCAAATGTTTTGCAAGTTAATATTTCACAACCTTGAAATAGGCAAAGGAATAACAGTTAAGGCAATGTTGGTAAAAATAGACCAATTTCAGATGACGAAGCACTTACATGATTCTAACATTCAGGAAGCTGAGGCAGAAGTTCAAGTTCAAAGCTAGCCTAGAATACAGAGTGAGGCCTTGTGTCAAAAAGTCAAAAGAAAACAAGATCAGTATGTTCCTTATCCTAGAGTCTCCAGGCCAAAAAAATATTGCTTCTTAAAACCTAAAATTATATAGTTTGTGAATCTATTTTTTTTCAAATTGCTTTTATTTTTATATTATGTATACAAAGAGTGGAGCCATGGCACATATGTGGAGGTCAAAGGATAACTTAAAGGTATTATGTGATGAGGGTCCTCCTGTGTATTATCAAAATCAGGTCCTCAGAGCTTATAGGCAAGTTCCTTAACCTGTTAAGCCAACTCACTGGCTCTCATTCATCTAATTTTCTAACATGTTAAGTTCTTTTATTATATGCCAGGCTTTCAAAAACTGAAATAGCTTACTTTAATGATTATAAACATTAAATTCTTGAGTTTAACACTAACACAAATTCTATGAATTTAACACTTTTTAGGCATCTATTCCTTCTTCTAGGATTGTAAAGTCACTTACTCAAATGAAGGGAAGGGACTTATGACCCTAAAGTTGAGGTTACTGTACTGAGAATCATGACTCAGGATGAAGTGTCAATAAAACATCTTAGAGAGGATCAGAGACCTAGCTGAGACCATGAATGTACAAGGTGACTGGCCTGAGACAAAGATCAGCATGTGGTAACAACTTTACACATCTTGTAGACATTTACCCAATTTTTAAGTCACACTCTGACCTGGTCAATGCAAATCTATTTACATTCTAATACACTTAAATTTGACTAATTTATTTTTTTATTACTGGACTCTATAAGCTTTTTATATCTTTCAAACAGGTATAGCAATCATATTTTATTGACCATTTCCTGCATAATAAACACTATCCTATGGATGTTTTATTTTACAGTATTATGTAAATGTACATTCAGTTCACCAAGTTCACTGCTCTGCAGCTAACTGCCTGCTACCATCCTGCTTTGAAGTTTGGTTTTGTATGTGCCTGCACAATAGTTCTGCAAAGACTCCACAGGGCCTCTCAGTCAATCTTAGAACCTGCATCTTGCCTGAGCATTCTTCCTACTCTTTCAGAGAGAACATGGGTGCTCATTTAGAGCATGTAAGATTTCCATGAAAATATTTTGACCTCTTTTGATATTTTAGATTTATTTTATATATGTGAAGATTTGCCTGTATGTATGTATATATGTTTGTATATATGCCTGATCCTCATAGAGGACCTTAGATCACCTGAAACTGAATTATGGACAGTTATAAGCCAACTTGTGGGTACTGGGAATCAAACCTTGGTCCTCTGTAAAAATAAGTGTTATTAACCACTGAGCCATCTCTCTAACATCCTATTTTATTTTCAGGTCTATCCCTGACAATGTCTAGTTTAATTTTTCTATTTGCTCAGAACATTTGTTGCAAATATTCTCTTCAGAAGAAAAAAGTAAGAAAGAAGGAAAAAAGAAAAAAGAAGAAAGTAAAGAAGGGAGGACAAGAAAAGGAGGAAGGAATGGAGGGAGATAGAAATAAATCTTTTGTGGCAGCACTGGTCAGTGTAGGCAGATGGGCCAGGCACAGAAGTTCCTGTGCTGGGAGGCAGAGGAGACTGTGTTAACTTTCTGAAAGTGGTAATAAAAGCATCAAACAAGACTATGCCTTTCAATGAAGCTCAGAGTGAGCAAGATGAGTGCTAACTTTCCAGCCTCTTCGGCACAGCTGCCTGTGTTCCTTTCTGTCTAATTACTGTTCCTCCTTGCCTTACCTCAATTTTTCATGATTATTTAAGGTAGAACAATGGCATGCCAAAAGCAAACAGACTTCTGCAGGATGCTGTTATTTTGAATACACTGTTTAAGCATGAGGACTGTTTAATTGGTCTACAAACGTAGTCCTAGAGGGCCCTACACATGCATTTATAGTCGTATATGCTTCTATCAAATTTATAAAATATACCCAGAGACAGTCAAAGTTATTATCATTCCAGATTGTCTACCATCTACCAACTGTTGTATTTTCTGTGTCAGATGGAATTCTACAAACATTGCCAAGATCCTGATAAAAGAAGCCTAGTTAAGAATGATATTTATCTAGCTTTAATTTATATGGTTCACAGATACTGATTTTTATTTTGGTTTTGATACTTGTGAAACATATCCAGCTAAACATTTTTGTGTCATGAAGGACAACCACATTACTGTGTGACAGTCACCATGATTCTTCTTCACTTTGCCAACAGAAACTTTCTACCCAGAAAATCACTTTCCCCAGACTCTGGTGATGACTCTCTGCTTCTGTTTCTGTGGATGTGATTATTCTTACTCTTCATGTGAGCAGTGTCAGTGTTTGTCCTTTGGGGTCTGGCTTATTTTACTTAGCCTATGCTAAAGTAATTTTACTCTTTTAAATGCCTTCACTCACCCATGTATGTGACAACAGTCACGCCATTGTTTCACTGTGCTATGGGTGTGGGTGCACCAATATCTCAAGTCTCCACTCTCACTTATTTTAGGTACATTTCCAAAAGTAGAATGGCAACTACAAGGTGATAATATTGTATTAAAATTTTGTAAGGAATTGCCTTTCAATTTACATTATGGCTATACCATTTTATCCCTGCTTGAATGAATGGGATTTTTTGTTTCCACATCATAGACAACATCTTTTATTTTCCAGAATGCATTTGTTTGTTTGCTTAATAACTATAATTGCAGGCAGATGTACTTTAAAGATAACCACTCAAAATAATCCTCTTCATTCATTGGATTCCCGTGGACACTGAAGTTCTACTGTGGGAAAAAAAAGTCAATCACAATTAACTCTACTTCCTGTGTTCTTTTTTGGTCTTTTAAAACAAGGAAAATAGCAGATGTGTCTTTAGGCTTCTCTTGAAGGTCTTTTGAAAGAGTGCTTGCAAAGCTGTTAGTCCATGCTTAGAAAGATATGCTGTAGACAGAGGCCACTTCTTCATTCCCAGCAGCTCATACATTAATTAATCACACAGAACTGTGTTAATTACAACACTGATTGACCAACCAATCATTTAGGCATATTGATAGCTAACTATTATATCTTAAATTAACCCATTTATACTATTTAATATTTTACTGGTAAGGTTTCAGGGTATCTTCCTCCTTCAGCAACTACATGGTGTCTCCCTGACTCTGTCTTCTTTCTCCCAGAATTCATTTTAGTTTTCCTGCCTAGCCCCATTCTGCACTGCCACAGGTCCAAAGCCACTTTTGTATTAACCAATGGTAATAAAACATACAGCATACAGAGTGGAATCACACCTCAACCTGCCTTTCACTTTTACTTGTTTTCACATCTCTTTCTTGCATGATTTTCTAATCAATAACTCATCGTCTAACATACAGTCAGTATTTTTTTTCTGCTTTGGTACACAAAATAATCTCTGAAACCCTGGGCAAACTGTTTTGACCATAGTGATCCCTGAGGCACTTCTCATTAAGAGGAACCAAAGGTCAATATAAGAGCCTTACTGCTCCATAACCCACTGAATGCAATGAGATCTGTATCAATGTTAAAACCTTTATTGTTCTCATTCCTTAAAACAGCTTCACTGTGCTCAGAAAATGATTTTATTTTTCTCATAAAGTTATAAATTGCAGTATCTCTGTGGGTGTGGCTCTAGACAAATATTTGCAGTGGGCAAAATCTACCTGAGCAGTGCCACAGAGTCTGGTGACTTGGGATGCTAGTACAGGTGACATGGAAGCCTTCAATGTCTCAAAACTGCTTTCATTCTAGATGGATCTAGATCCAGGCATGCAAAGATGATAGAACTATGACCTCAAATGAAAGTTCCCAAAGTACCTCAATTAATAAGGAAAACATAAATTTAACAATCGTAGATCTACATGAACACAACAGAGGTTTTTATTTGTATTTCATTTATACTTTAATCTGTCTTTGTGTTTTTATATGATAATAAAAGTTTGAAATTATATATTTTCCATGTAGGTCAGGTTAAAATCATTTAAGAAAATAATAAAAACAAATATTAGCTGAGAAAAGTAAGAAAGCAAATGAGTGACAATGTATTCTTATATATAGTAGTGAAAACTATCATTCATTTATATTTTTGCATGTATTTATTTTCTGTGTGTTTGTGTGGGGTGTACACATGAGGAATCAAACTCAGGTTGTCAAGGCTTGGTGGCAGCTACGTTTACCCACTAAGCCATCTCACCAGCCCAGTTGTCATAAATGTTGACAGTAATTGTCATTTCCTGGAAATTGAGGTTACTTTCCAGTTAGTCTATATGAATAAAAATCTCTCCTACTTTCCTAGGTCAAGACAGAAAGGTAAACTGGACAGTTGTAATTGAGTTCTTTGCTTCTATAAGTGAGTCAGAATATTTTACTTCCTGTCTGAAGCAGCTGCCAAAGGTGATGGAAGGGGCTCCAGATCCTTTCATTTACAAAGCTGAAATAGAACACTGCCTTGAAATCGTATTTTCAAGAATGTGAAAGTTTTAGTCCTACTAAAGATAATTTCTGAGTCTAGAGTCTTGGTGTGACTTCCCCTGACTTACTGTCCCCTGATGGTCATGGTCACTTCTATTCTTATCCCCAAATAGCTCATGCAGTCTGAACAAAGCTAATAGCCATGATTTTCATTACCAAATTAAGATGGTCTTGGATTTTCCAAAGTCAAGAGAATCAATATAAACATTTTTATGTATATATTTTTATTATTTTTGTCTTCTACATCATGCATTTTGATCCATTCATTTCACCATCCCTTCGTAGCCACCCTCTGCCCCTGTACCCCCAGAAACAAAACAAAATTTCAGAGAAAAAACGAAAAGAATAAATTTAAAATATCATAATGAAAGCAGTAGTATGACGCAGTAAGTCTTGCATACTTTATCCATACATCTTTACTTGCAAGTGTTCATTGCAAAGAGTCATTGGTTTAGTTCGAGGCCTCTGATTTCTATTGCACCATCGATGTGGGGCTTTCACTAGGGTAATTCTTGGATATCCTGTTGTTGCCCTGTGTTGTAGATATCCTTCAGCTTTGGTTCTGCAGGTCAGATTCCTTCACGTGCTCCAGCACATCATAGAAAGGAAGCATATTGGGGCAGGCCAAGACATAATCCTGGTTCTGGGTCTGGGTGCTGTAGAGTTGGTCCACCAACCAGCTCTCTTCTGTCTTCACCACCAGAGTGAGCTCTCCAGCATTGCCCCAGCTAATTCACCTCTTACAACAATGAGCAAGAAGTGGAGCAGATTCTTTTTTCTCACCCTCATATTCAGCTCTCCCACACCTACACCTTTAGGGTCAGCTCTGTTGTGTAGTCCAGGTGAGGTACAGGTGCCACAATTCGAAGTGCTACAGCTGGTGAGGGATAGGGACAGCCCTCCTTCTCTTATGACCCCAGGACCAGCTCTCCACCTGTTTCTAGTGTTGATGGGTGGGAGGTTGGGGAGAGGGCACCTCTCCTCTGTTCATACTACCACGTGTCTGATGAGTAATGGGGGTGCAGCTCTCCTTTGCTTGTAACTTTATGACTGGGTGATGCTTACCTCAGACCACTGGGCATGTCTGCTGTGCTGGCTAGGTGAGGGGTAGGGCCTGTTTCCTGAGTGCTGCAGCTGGTCTGGGGGTAGCCTCTCATCTCTTACAGGTGGTAAGGGCGAGGGGTAAGGGGGGTTATTTCTCATCTTCCCAAACTGCCACATGACAGACATTTCTATAAGAAATATAAGAAAAACAAAACCTGATTGGCTTATGAATTATAGCCTGTATAGATAAGATAGCTTGTTTTATAAAAAAACATAACAAATTCAGGCAGCTAGTACGTCATCCATCCCCCACACTGTCACTTCAAGTCCTGATTATAAATGAGTGGTACCCTGTTATTTCTCTGTAAGAACTGGTCTGCTAGACTCCTACCCCTGATCTAGCCACAGAGCCCCAGAACTTAACTTTCCCATACTATACTTGGCAATTTGTTGAACTTTTATTCTGCTCTCTACTTACAGAGCTAGAACCAAAGGATTTCTTAGCCATAATTAAATGTTACTACTAGTCTGTAGAAAATAGGTTAGCATGGGTCCAGCTCTTGGGGCAACAATGTAAGGATGCATTTTACAGTGTAAGATCACATTCACCTCCTTCTTAGGGATTTCTTGGGGTCTTTCAAAGGAGAACATTGCTTGCATCCTCACAAACACAATCTTCACCTCATCTTAAGCTGATGTGCTGTGATGTGAGAGACACTGGGGAACTGCTCCAATTCTCTCTCTCTCTCTCTCTCTCTCTCTCTCTCTCTCTCTCTCTCTCTCTCTCTCTCTCTTCCTGGACTGTAAATGATTGAGACAGCCCACTGAGGAAAATGTATTCCCCTACGTAATTGTTTTTGAACTTAAAATTTTCATGTAAATCACTGATTAAATTGGAAGAATTTTTTTAGCTATGTTCCCTTTAACAACCGCTGTAAATTTGTATCAAGATGGTTAAATATTCAAATTCAGGAAGGTTTAGTTTGGGAACAAGACTCAGATACATCCAAGGCAAGCTAGATACTCCCCAGAGTAGAACTGCCCAGCGATGGCATAGAAAACAGTGAGCTCGGAACAAGCAAGAGGAAATCTGATACAAGGAAGGAGCAATGAGAGCAAAGCCTCATTTTCTTAGATCTGTCACCCAACTGCAATTCTGACCTCTGGTTTTCCTAAAGCAATCACTTTTACAAAGTAAACATACAGTTTGAAAGTATATCTACAGTGGCCATGCAATTATGTTGTACAATATAATGAGATGGAAAAAGCTCAAAGACTAGGGTTTGAGGCCATGGGGGTGGCGTGGGGGAGGTTACTTTGCTTAGAAATATTCTTAGGTTAGTAACAAACCCAAACTGAAAGAAAAACTTTGCTGAGCCTTCTTGTAGACACCTTAAGACCCAAAAGATCCTTTCTATGAAGCTCACTCCAGGGGATGGTAGTGGTCCACATAGAAGGGCAGATTTAGTTTCTGAGAGAGAAGCCCTGTGGGCAGATGATAGTGACAAACCTGGAGCCTCATGTCTTGAACACTTATCTTTGGGATCATATTTACAATAGAAAACTGTCTGTCAATGAGACTCACTTCTAGAAATTTCAGCCATTTTTGAGAAAAGGAATAAAAAAAATAAAGCAATGGTTATGTAAGTACAGTCCTTATGCCAACATCACCAACTTCACTTGGATACTAAGAACGAGTATACCATCCCAGCTTTCACCCAGACCTATTTACAATGGTGGTAAAGTAGGGCAGTAACCTTTCACAACATTGCAGATGGTTCTAATGCATACTGCTGTCTCGGAAGCAGTGGTTGAAAGGCATGTGGTAAAGAGTATCATTCCCCAAAGATTACCCTGAGATTTTCTTTCCCAATCACTTAATTTCTTATGCCATGGAGTTCAGTTTACTGATCCCTTGGTTTCTCCAAACCTCAGATTTTTCTCCAAACAAGTACTCATTCATCTCCCAAGAATATCATAATCATGCAAAAACAATAAAATAAAATGTCTTCTCCGTGTGTTTACCTGGTTAGGAGAATTTTTTGCTTCTATGAGACAGCAAAATAGTATTTTAAAATTGCATAGCATCTGAACTGTCAGTAGGTTAAAAAAAACTATAGAAACCTATTTTTCTCTTATGTTTTTAAATATGACTTTTGAGAAAAATAAATATTTTAAGTCTGTGTTCATTATAATCACCAAATAAATCAGATATGAATGAAATAAATGAACTCTCATGTCACTGAGTGCATAAGCTTGTATGTGCATAAAACTTCATATACAAAATCAGGATCGTTGTATGTCACTGTTCAGAAACTAACCCTTAACAGATAAAGTAGCAGAAACGCAGTTACCTTATATCATCCACTCCCTATTAGATTTTTGAACGCCTGCTTTTCAGTTAGCATTCTGACATATTTATCTCTATTTACTCCTTTTAAGTTCTTAGTGGGTTTGTAAAAATGAAGTGTAAGGTCCTACTCTATGTCAATTCATAATTTATAAATAGTCTATAAAGTAACTGTTTGTGCGCTTTATAGTTCTACATAAAAACGTATCAATTTCCTTGTTTCTCCATCTCTGTGTCTCCCAGGGTTTCATTTTGCATTTTCTGACACACTGTTCCTTCAGGTCATCTTTTCTCCCGTTATTACCATTGAAAAATTTCACCAAAGAGTCAAAAGACCTCCATGAGTCTGTGGGAAAGAGACTAATACCCTGATGTTACTGATAAGGAAGGATATAGTGGGCTCTTCCAGTTCTCAAGTATGTGGTCAAACAGCAGTTCAACTCAGAGTCACAGTTCCTCTCCAGGGTGTTCTCACTAGAAACTGAGAGGTGAATTTTCCCAGACTGAAGGATAGTCTTGGTTTAAGTGTTTGGACCCACTCAGGAAATTGGGGCTTAGAGTTGCAACCAAAACTAATAGATTAGCTCTACACCGATCGAGGAGCTCCTGCCTTCTTCCTGAGTCTCAAACAATGAGGTGCACACCTGTTTGGTATTGAGACTGTATCTCAGAGGTTCACTGATTTTGTTATTCTACTGTCTGAATCTTTTGAGTGTAATACTGACCAGGAGAAGTCAGTGGGTGTAGAATTAAGCTGCCATCTTTCCCAATATCTTAGTCATTCTCAACTGTATGGTTTTAGTTCTTCACCCTCTGTTTAGAAACAAATTAATAATATGATACTAAAATCAAAGAGATGATGAATTTAAAATAATGCTTAAAATACGTCAACTTTCTACAAATTTATCTATAATAAAATACAAGCAAAATACACAAAGCAATCTCCCAGTTCTCTAAAGGAGTCTTTGGAAGCCCTGTGTAAGATGTACAGGATGATGCTGCGTGAAGACCATATTTGGTTTCCCCTGCCTGCAATGTGAGAAATTCCTTTTCCCATAATAAAGCTAGTGAGGCTCAGTGCAGTCAGACAAGGTTCTCTTTCTTAAATCTCAGAGGTTTATCAGGTCAGGCAACATTTCAGCATCATGTAATCTCACCTTTCATCATCTCTTATGTGAGCTCAACCTAGCTCCTTGTAGATTTATGTGCCTATAATTTGTTCATAGTTCTCTGAAATGTAGCACCTGAAAATTTACCTTTTATGAAGACCTCCCCTTTTTTCATAAAGATGCAATATCATCTCTCTATTCAATATTATAATTTGATCTGAAATTTCCTGGCCTATTTATAGACCTTGCTCTATACCCTTTCAACATTATTTCCAGAGGAGAGTGGAGTCCTCTTCTGATGCCCTACCCAGATGACTGCCCACCTCCCCAGTTCATCTGATAGCTCTTAGCGTGTCACATCCCTCTCTTGTCTGACTGGGGAGAGCAAGAGCTGCCTTCAGAGACATGAACAGTTGTTGCTGCCAATATCATGATTGGAGAGCAAGTACTAGTCCCAAGCACAGCACCTCTCTCCACATGCCTCTTTGCTGGCTCTTGAGAGTGGCTAATGTTTGGGCTAATTTGATACCCTCAGCTCTGTGACAGTTTAAAAACTGAAACTTATTTATTCTCCAGAGAGGAGGTTTCAGATTTCTGGTTCTAAGATTAGACTGAGTCTTAGGCTGTGAGATGCTATGTTTTTCCTGAAAATGGAGTATTAAGATGCTGTTTTCCAGAGATGAGTTTTTTCTTGGCTTGCTGTATTCACGTACCATCTTATTCACCTGAATAATCCACTATTCTAGAATTCTTATTCTTGAGTGGGCTTAAATGATTTGTTCTTATTTCACTAATTTCCCATGAAATAAATGAAAAAAAATTATTGTTTCATTCATGCTAACACAGCGTATAAATGAAGAATAATGAAAAATATGTAAGAGTGATAAGAGTCACCTTCTAACCTCAAAAACCTTGCTATGAGTAGGAGAGAGAAGTGCATGCATGGATGTAATTATGGTTTCAATGAGAAAAGTGTCAAAAAGATATAAAACAAATCCAGTGACAATGTGGCAACGTCTTTCAGTTCAAGACAGTATAAATTTCATGAACACCTTCACTAAGCAAATACCGTATGGTTCCCTCATCAGCTCTTCCTCTAACTGTTTCAGTTACCTGTGGCCAATTGCAGTCCCAGAGTATTAAATAGAAATTTGCAGAAATTAATAGTTGATAAGTTTTAAGTCACACGTTCTTTTCAGTGTTGTAATAAACAAAAACTCTTGTTTTTTTTTGTAAAAAACAAAAACTCTTGTCATTCTTTCTGGAATGGGACTCACCCTGTGGTCTGTGTGTATCCATGTTTACATAATCCATTTAGTAGGCTTCTTGGTATCAAATTGGCTATTTGGAATTGCAAGACTTGTCCTCAAGTATTTCTAGCGTAGTGACCTAAGCTCACAGAACAGCACATCACATAGATACTGTATCATATATATCACCTCAAGGAGGAAAATTAATGAGGAAAGTACAGTAAGTATCTGCATAATTTTATGAAAACTTGAAATTTTAGTTTGTTATTAGATTTTTACTAACTTCATGCCTAGTGTAACTTCATGTTTCGTGTAAGCTGTAAATATATCATAAATGCACATATTATAGGAGGAAACAGTATTTACAGATTTTTGTGCCATTCATGTGTTTTTGGGCATGTGTTTTTAGAGGATCGTGGAAGTACCTCATAGATAATAGGGCACTACTGTACCTGCTATGTCAGAGGTTCTTGGGTTTTCCTATGTGAATATGTGTTTAAAATGGAAGTTTACACAAGAGTAAAATGTGTAGCAAAGCCTGAAGGTGGCAGGAAGCATGCAGACTAGATTTAGAGATGACAGAAAGTCATGTTTTACTAAAAATTAAAGCATAGAAAGGAACTCCCAAAGTATTCTATAAGAATGGATTTAAGGCCTAGATATTTAATGGATTTAAGCATCAGAGATGCTGTTTTCCATTTTTGCAAGAAAACCGCTAATGTGGTAATTAGAATTGAGATTCGGGATGACTATTCTCAGTAGGACTTGAACCTGTTAAGAAAGAACAAAGGCTCAGCAGGCAGCATGGCCAGTTAGGTTGTGAATTTAACACTTAACATCAGGTAAGTGGCAATGTCAACAGTGAAAAGTGAAGGGAGCACTTTTCCAGAGGGCCTGTGAAGATAAAGTTGACAGTCTTCACGTTTGGGAGCCAAAAAAGAGGAAGAAGACAGGGAACACCAAGACAGTGAGTCAGGATCTAGATCTCCATCACGGTGATCCCATTCATAGAGAAGACAAAGGCTGAAGGGAAGAATCACATATCCCCTTGGAGATAGGAGGACTGAGTACAGACAAGTCACTTCTCTCATGCTGACCTTTACACAGAAAGACCGAGTAGACCTTAAAGACATTTTTACAGATGCCCTTTGAATGTGATTCTGCGTGTTTTATAATGATTGGCTGGTGGTGCTCTTGGCATCACTCTTAAGCCATGTGAACAGATATTTACTCTGCTCCTCTGCAGTTCATGATTCCCCAGGACTTAGAAGGACAGACAAAGGTTTATGTTGAAATTAACCTTGAAAACTCGAGTTTTTCTCATTAGTAGTGAATCTCTGCCCTGAATGAAACAAGTGTTTAGGGGAGTGGGGCGTTTCCTTTTTTGTATCTGCAAATTGTAGTGATGGATTTGTGACAGAATAGTGACCCTGGTGACTAAGCAAATCTCTGCAGTCATAATAGCCCCTATAAAATAAAACTCGAAACAAAATCAAACTGACTCACCTCTGTGCTATTGTGTTGCAGAGGGATTAAGGTGGATAGTCCACATGAATGGTTTTATTGGCAATGATTTTGACAAAACAAACATTTTCAGTTCTTAGTCATTTCTTAGGCTTCAGTTGCTGACATTAGCACTGATATTTTCCTCAAGTAGTATGACATATTAGCTGCCTTAAATATATTATAAAGTAATGAATAGACATGTTACACCAACTATAATCACTTGAAAAGTATCAGAATCCTATTCATGGTGGAAATAAAATTGTTTGGTCATCATTTTATCCCAATTCTCAATTACTTCTCACAATTATACTCACATTACATTTAACCATTAAGGTAGTCAAGTGGTTGGTTGACAGGGTTGAACCCAGGGCCTTTCATATTCTAGAACATACTACTGTTGAATCAAGCCCTCAGTCTTATCTCCATGTATTAGAGTAAAATATCTAGGCCTTTTTCATACAAAATTCAGCTAATTCCTTTGAGTATCATATCCTAAATATACTATCCAAACATTTTAAACTCTTGTCCCCTCTTTGGTTTATTTTCAAAAGGATATCCTATCTATTCCCACCTCCAATCTCTATCATAGTTTTATATATCCTTCAAAATCTTTGCTCCTTAGTGGCCCCAAAGATGTCCTCAGGGGAATTCCCAGAACCTTCAAATATGATAACTCTCATGGAAGATGGAACTTTATAATGTAGTTAAATTTAAGGTCACCAAGGTAAGAAGATTCTTTATAAGAAGGTAAAGAGTAGAGAGAGAGAGAAGATTCTATGCTGCTGGATTTGAATCTGGAGTAGTAAAATGCAGACAACTTCTAAAAGCTGAAAAAGCATTCCTGTCTAGGGCCTTTGAAATAATACAGCCCTACCATCATATGAAGCTGGGCCTGTTAGGGTGCATTTCAGATCTGAGATTTCCAGAAATGTCAAGAGAAAGATTTTGTGTTCTTTTAACACTGCTGAAATTTTAGTAATATGTTACTCCCTTATTTCTGTATGATTTGCCAAGAACTTCTGGCCACACAGCTGTAGATTTCCTACACAGGGAGAGGTACTGTGGGACCTACACAAACACCAAGGTGATGATAGCTGAAGAAGCAGCACGTTCAGCGTGGGTTACAGAAGAAAGGAACAAGTATAACCTGAATGGACGTTCACACAAAAGCCCCACGGAGTTTCACTGATCCTTCAACATGTTTTATATACTGTCTCTTATCTATTTTTTCCTTATTTTCTTTTGTTGTGAGATCATTGCTTGATGGTCACAAGTTACTCTAAATGCCCAGACTTGCCTTCTTTAATTCAGAGAGATCATCATCATTGGATGCCACTAACCATGAGCCATAACTAGTTTCTGTCATGATCTGTTCTCCATGGACAAAACTCACAAGTTCAGACCTTTCTCACCTTGGACCAAAATCACAGTGGTTATGAGCATCTACCTCACCTTGCACTTCCCTTGCACACAAGTCTTCTGTGGAAAGTTTTATCTTCCTTTGAGACAGACAAATGTCTCTTCTGAAGATTCCATTATCTTTTGCATGACACATATTCTTCCTGAACATCTACCCAGAGTCAGATGGATCTGCAGAAGGGATATGACAGAGGTAGAAGGTAATGAAAAGGAGATGGGTTTAAGCCACTGAGCTTGCTGGCTCTTAGATATGTAGGTTTTGTGAAACAAAATATTCAAAAAAAATGAGATTTCTTTTTCAAGAAAGAAGAATGCTATGAATGTCATTTACAAAAGTAAAATCGAGAGAAAACGTAGGGGGATGGGAGCCAGACCTTGCATTTTACACTTTGTTGAAGCAACTTGCCTGTTTTCTACTTTTATTGCTTTGAAGTGCAATGCTGAGTGATCAGAACAATTTTGATTACTTTGTAGATTAATAAATAAAGATCAGTACTGTCTTTATTTCATATTCGCATATGCTTATTATTTTATCACCTTATGAACAAAGTATATCTGAGCTTGATTTTCTATTAAATAGGAAAAGTTAGTGAATATGTCAAATAAGTAGGACTAATGGAAGTAAAAGGGTGAAAATCTCATGATTTATCTTTCAGGAAGGATTTAGAGAACTGGAGAAGACTGACAAGTATTTATTAGGACTCAAGTGATGCTTCCTGTACCTTTGTACTTTCTGTTTGCTTACTTAATTTCTTTCCACCAAATGATATGAGGAAACACAATCTGCATAAAATACCAGCATTCGTTCTCCATGTTCCTCCAAAGACTTTGGTCTCCTCATTAGTGTATCATGTCCAAGACCAACAAAAAGGTTGTAACCAGATAGAACTCAGTTTTCAAAGTATATGTGTGCCCAGACTACCCCAAGGAGTTCAGATGATGAACAGACTATGTGCCTCTGAAAAGACCTTGCTGTCCATCAGGCTGTCCACAAGCGTGCGACATTCCATTGTACCTGCTTCTCTCAGATTCTTAAACACATAAAGAAAATAAGATGACTAGATAACGTCAGTCTCTTTCTTCAGCTTCCTTTCCTTCTTCTATCCTAGCTCCATGACAACACTCTTTGATGTTTAGACTTGGCATCTTCTTTTTCTCAATTTTCTCCACCATGTAAAATAAGAAAGGTCCTGCTAATGATCATTTGCATTTCATGGAATCTTATGTTTAGTATGAGTTAACTGACCTAAACTGTTCAATTTTTAAATGTTCCTTGAATTCCCTAGGCCTTGTCTACCCAGTGAAGTCATTGATTGATAGCATCAGCCTGTAAACCAGATTATCCTCACACCCTGTCCCACAGGTCTTCACTCAGCTGGCTCAGAAAATCATTCAGAATGTTCATGCACTCAGAAAGAACTCTGGACATGTTCTCTCCACTGATGTTCTTGTTAGGCCTTTGAAATATTTCTCTTCCATGTGGACTTTCTTTCAGTTGTGGCCTATAATTGTCATGGGAGGGTGTCATTTCCAGCTAGGGTAAAGTCTGTGAGAGTCTTCCATATTCTTTCTATTTTTTGCATATAGAGGGAGTCATTGCAGTCTTTACTTGGTGGCTAATTGCTCAAGTGCATTGTTTGTGTGGTTGCTGCACAATAAGGATGTATAAGCTGTCTGTTTATTGCTAAGATTTTTTAAACTTCATGCAATTAGTATTATAGAATATACATTTATCCAGTGTAATTTTCTTTGCTTATTTAATACATTTTGTGGATTTTCTATGTTGATACAGATGATTCTGTTCATACTCAACAATACAACTATGCCACAATATATTTCTTCATTTTGCTACTGGTTGATACTTAAAACACATAAAGAGCCATAAACTACAATATAAAATAAATTAAGTTTTTTTCGTTAAAGTAAATCAAGAAACAGTAAGTATAGAAAGTAGACTAGGGAGGTCTCATTTTTCGGATGTACATTTGGTTATGATTATCACAGAAGGTAACATTTCTTGGGGTAGGATATAGCACAGAAGTGGCTGAGGTGCATTCTAATAGTAGACATTTCTTTCCTCTCATTTGCTTTTTTGACTCTAATATCATATTTGATATCATGTATGTCCCATAATCACGAACATTCTCACATATTTTCAATCCAGAGCTGTCCAGTCTCTTACATTGATCATATTCTGTTCCCCAATTAGGCAGTCTAAATTAGTCTGTCACCCTTTTCTTTGTTAGTCCTTGAATATATGTCAGTGGTTCATCTTGAGTTCACTTTTCTGATCTGTAAAGGGACATGTATAATTGTACTGTATTACTTATTCAGAGATTATATCTGGGGCCCTAGGTGACAATTCGGTCTCTTTCCATAGTGAGATGAATGTGCCTCCTATTCTAAAATTGTGTGGGATCTGCTGTTCTACCTCTCCTTATGTTCTCCCGAGCATAGTGTCCAGTTTTCTAAATGAAGCTTTGATGACTGGAGATGTATACCAGTGGTAGAGCACTTATCTAACATGTACAGACATGGGTTAAATCACCAGAAGCCATTAAAATTTAAAATGGAGGCTTAGGCTCCCGAAAGAATGTTTCTAGAAAGGACATTGGAGATTCTCTAAAGTCATTAAAGTCCTGATCCTAGAGCTTGGTGCTGGGATCTTCTCTCATATTCCATTAGTCCAGTAGCAACAGGTGGTTAAAATAGTCTCCTAACTGGCTTCTTTGATCCTGATCATTTTCCCTTTAAATCTGCTAATCGTTTCCCATCATGTGTAGTATAAAATGAGTTTGCATGGGCAAGATTCCGATTGACTTCTCTGAACCCTGAACTCTCTTCTTTCCCCTCTTCCCTGTCTTAGCCCCTTTCCAGTTCTTCTGCAAGAACTACATCACCTGAAACCTCATCATCTTACGTGGCAACAAATGTTTTCATCATATTTTTGTAAGGTGAGGGGATCACTCCCCTGGTTTTAACTGGGCTTACTTACGTAGCTAAACTTTAGTAGAAGATCTTGGAGGAAGGGAAAATTCTAAGCTTTTCGTACATGTCTGGGATGCTTGATCTCCTAGCAGTATTTCATATTGAGAAGAGATGGAACTAGGACAGGTTCCCTCACATGTTTCCTTTGTTCTAAGCAAGTACTTACCAAGCCTGCACTGCGTGGTTTGCTGCTGTCCCATTAGCCAACTCCAGAGTCAACATTAGAAGTAGTTGGTATAGTAAAGCCCAGGGGACAGGATTCAGGAGGAGCCACTGCAAATCACAGCACCTCACAATGCTTAATATTCAATGTTCTTTTCATCCTACAGATCTTTACATCGTTTCATTTCTTTATTTTTAAAGCCATGTAAGTGGATAAAATACATAAAAGTTTAATCTTCTTTTCCAAAAGAAAAAACACAAAATAAAGAAGTTGCAAAAAGAAATCTAGATTATTTTAACAATCATAAGATGGTCTGATGGAACAAATTGAAGTAACAGATAGGGAATAACTGGAAAAAAATGGAGAGACAATGAGGTCAATAAGATTTTTGGAGGAATGTCATCGGACCTAAAATCTGAAAGATGAGAGGAGCTAGCCATGGGGTGTTATAAAGAAGGAGGGTCCAAGGTAGGAGAAACCTCTCCTCTGCCAGGTCACTGGCACCAGCCCCACCTCCTCCCACGTTTGTTTCCGTAAGTTGCCTCTTTGTTCTGCCCCTATAGTTGTTGGCCTTCTTCAGCCTTGCTATTCCCTTCAGAGAAGTGGCCACAATGTTCAGCAAGCTGCTTTTGTTTTCTTCTGTAAGTGTACAGTAAAGTGTAATGCCCATGGAGACAGTGTCTACACACTTCTTAAACATCTCCAGAAAACTAACTGATCAGCACTCAAAAGAATTCTCACCAAGTCCTTTTACTCCATCACAATCCCTCCAAGTAATGAAACTGAGGTCCAATTAGGTTAAAATATTTATTTCTATTCGCACAATTAAGGTGTTAGGAATCTTTCTGTAGGCCCACACATCCTGTGGATTAACTCAGGAAGAGCTTTTATTCTTACAAGTGTAGCATGGAAAAGTTCAATGTGGTTTTAAAATTCCTAACTGTGGTGAAAGACACAGTTGGACTTAGTCCCTTTTTATGGAATCAAATTTTATCTCTCTCATCCTGAAATGTAATATCAGGTATTCTTGCCCACCCTCAGAAGTGATTGTCACTATAGTGGGTTCACATGTTGTCATGAGAATTGTGTCAAATGCTGGAAGCACCATGCATTACAAGAAGCCACTGCATGCCAACACTCTTGATCCTTCTTACCAGAAAAGGAAATTTATCACAATTGCCATTGATAAAAATGCCTAGATTCATACTGTATGCTTAGTTTTAAGCTACAATGAAAAATAAGGTGTGTTTTATTATTGCTTAAATTGAAAACGTACTTTTGATTTTTGTTTTAAAATTGAATGTGTGTGTGTGTTTGTGTTTGTGTACACAAATGTACACAATTTGTGTACAATTGAATAGATTCAAACTTGAATCTATTCCCAATGACTTAAAACTGCCTCTCTCTTCTTCTACTTGCAATTAGCTCTTTTTTATTCTGTGCATGTCGAAGGAAGCAGGTGTTTTTAAAGAATGAAAGACTGTCTCAACATTTCCATTTTAGCACCTTTTCTGGAAATTAGAACGGATTTTTTCACTAAAAAGTGAAATTTAGGT
Source organism: Myodes glareolus (assembly GCF_982192425.1). Classification (NCBI taxonomy): domain Eukaryota; kingdom Metazoa; phylum Chordata; class Mammalia; order Rodentia; family Cricetidae; genus Myodes; species Myodes glareolus. The sequence goes on along the minus strand of NC_142041.1, from coordinate 73,783,718 downwards.
GTGACTACAGAAGATGAGTTTCTGCCCAGTCTTGTCATTGAAAAAAGATACTGAATCACTTCCCCTTAAACATGGTTTTCCTGGAACACAAAAGGATCCCTCTGTCTCTCTTAGTTCCCTGTCAAGATTATTAGTGTAACCTGAGCAAGTGTAGGTGACCAAACAGAAAGCAAAGTTCCCCCTGGAAGCCATTTGTCTCTCAGATCTATTCCCCTTCTCTGACGCATGCCTTTTAAGAGCCAAAGATCAGAGATCCCTGAGGTTTTGTTGTTTTGTTTTTTTTTGTTTGTTTGCTTGCTTGCTTGTTTGGAGAACTCAATATGCCCTCTGTTCCTAGCACAAGTTGCCTTGCTTTCTTCCCCCTGTGGCTTAGATCCTTGTGCACAGTTTTCTTCCTTGGCATAAATTCAACATCATGTGCAAACAGTTGCCTAGGCTGTCTGAACTCAACTACAGTCAGTAACAGGTCCTGGAACACAAAGAATAAGGGGTCCTGGCCTCAGAGATGGGTTGACCTGGCAGGGTTTGAGCCATATAGCAGTAAGAGCTGTGACATAATCCAACAAAAGGCAAGGTCAGAGTCATGGCTGAAAGACCAGGGCTAAGGTTCAGAAATCTCTGGTGGTCCAAAACAAAAATGAGGCCAAGTGTAAGTGTGTGGGTTCAGTATTCAGGTTAACTTGAAGCCAGTTTCAAGAAAAGACATACCTATCCCTGAAATATGACCTACACTGGTTTAAGCATTTTTCCTGCTTATAATATGGCAATATGATTCTCTCCCTCTCTATTTTCACTAATATCTGTCCCAGGTTTTTACCCTAGGAAGATGTGGGCCATTGAGTTCCAAACAAGCTTTCTCCATCCTGTCCTAGGTGTTGTGTGGAGTGATTTGGGGACATCTCTGCAGACAGGCATCCTAGGTAGCATCAATAACAATATGTCACTGAATTATAAAATCAGCCCTAAGCGCTGCAGTGCTCGAGGCAGTGCCCACAGCCATGCTGCCGTCTGTTGCACTGCAAACATTGCTTGTCTGCTCACTGCAGTTCATGTCCGCTGTAGGAAGAAGCTGCAGCTTAGTCTTGTAACGTTTGATAGCAGTGCTGATAAATGCTCCAAGTTATATCAGCTTAGCAGAAGCATCAGGAATATCACAACTCTTGTCTCCAGGTTATCCACAGAAGTGGTAAAGAGAAGTAGATTTTCAAGCTTAATTTGGAAGAGGCAAGCAGGAAAGAGTCTAAAAGCTGACTATAAATCAGTTACTTTGGGATTCACACCTGCCCTGTCAGTCTCAGCTACATCCAAATGGAAAAATGAGTGATCTAGGATTACACCAGTGCCATGCCAGAAGCCACGGTACTGAAAGGTCACATCTATTATGTTTGGCATGTAGCCTCGGGACTGTACTTTGAGAGGATGTCATAGTCATCTCATGCAGAAGGCACGTCCATCATGCCAGAATGTTGCCGTCAGTATTTGATCTAATAAAAGACACACTATCACCCTTTCCTTCAAATTCAGTCTATTTAGCTACTGCTAAATAATAATCACTTCTTTTTCTTGCTACTTTACTCTTACATTTTAAGCCCTGGATAATTCATTGAAATTGTGTTGTTTGCCTCTGGCTATAAAATTATGATGATTCTTTTAAAAACATTCTATTAACTAGATAGAATAAATCATTCAGTCAGCCTGTATCTAGGGGTGCCTTGGGGGAAACAACTGGTCTCTGCTGATAATACCATGTGCATCAGCAGCTGGAAACTGAGTGAAAACTACAAAGAAAATTTTTAAAACAAAAAATAAAATAGAAAAGAGCAGCTACAGCTGGTGCCATCTGTGAGGAACCACGCATTCAAATCTTACCCTGCTCTGCAGAGGAATTTATGAGAATTCTCAGAGCTCGGCACAGGAACAACAAAAGACCTCATTGTAAGAATGTCCATGTGAGCACTGGCTCTGCAGCTGCCCTGGGGATTACCAACGGGAGGCATGGAGATCATAGCCAGGAATCTATCTTGCATATCAAATCACTCCACTATATAAAACCAGCCCTTTGTGTCCCAAGAGATCCACAGTTATAGGGTTCACCTTAACTGGAACATGGCTTTTAGCAACTTGGGCTCTTGGGATTCTTTTGGGTTCTATGGGTGCCCATTTTAAAAATGTTGACATGAACCTGAGAAGTGTTTTTCCTGGAGTTCTTTCTCACCAAACAGGTCCTGGCTTCCTCCTGGGTGATGATGGGAAATGAAAGCACTGGCCAGCATCCGTCCCTGCTTTTGTAAATCTTGGGAAGTTGCACAAAGCTTCTGTGGAAGTTTGCCAACTATTTAGAGGCAAAGTTGAGAGCAGTCTTAAAGATATTACTGCAATTTCAAAGTACTTCACATTAAAGAACTCTGGGACAGGCCAAATACTGTTCCCAGGGGATGCAGCAGGGATCTTGTCCTTTGATACATTTCCCAGAACCTTGGAGTCCAGAAAGTCAGTGCCTGTAAGTCACATTTGAGAACTCTTGCCTACATGACCTACTCAGAACACTTGACTCAGGAAAAAAGAGAAGGAAACACTGTATGTACTCTGCACTGAGGAGTCACATACATAAGAAAGCTCCAAGAGCTATGGCATTCCTTAAACCAATATTTAAATATCTTTTCAAGCAAAATATTTATGTAATGTATGTTCCTTTGCCTGAAACAACTTGCAAAAAATAATAGAAAGAAAAATGGAAAGTTCAAAACAAGAGATAACCATTATCAACTAAATTATTTTTTTCAAATAAACTTTTACCTAATGAAGACAGGCTAAAAAAGTATGTTCATTTAAACTTGTTTACTTCACCCTTTGCTAGGAGAACAGAAGTCTTTCCTGATGTCTTTTGTAGTGATTCAAATATAAATCTAATGGTGTTTTGCCTACCTGATTAAGAAACAGAAGGGAAAGTATCTATCCTTCACCTCTAGACCTGGAAGAGGTAGAGAAAATGTTTGTGAAAATGTAGAGAAATGTCCTCGCAAGCTACACTGGGATCTGGTGGTGTAAGCCTTGCATTGCTTGGTTTCTACACAAAAGCATAGGATTTGTGAGCACTTAGGGAACCTCGGTAGAAAAGTAAGCAATTGCTCAGCTCTCTGGGTCTGTGTACACTGGCTATTGACGTGTGCAGAATTACAGTCTATGCTCCTTTGGGGAACATAGTGACTCACAATCACAGACAGCATCATGAAGGACACCAAGCTCCAAGCAGGAGTCAAAAGAATGTGTCAACTCTGTCACCTATACTCCAGGGAAGTACAGTGACCATTGTAAGGTAGCTCCTTGTTTAAATGAACTCCATGGTGATAATGAAGTAAATGTAATGGGAGAAAGGCTGTTGTTGGGTAATTTTTTTCAGTTAACTCATAATAGTGAAGAATTCTTGACATAGTTTGAAGATGAGATTCTAAGTCTGATGTGTATCACCAATTTTGACAAGTAGGACAAGCCCCTAAACCATGAAGGGCTCTTCCTTCATTTTGAAATGAAAATACAGATATTTGTTCTTTCACCACACAGAATACTGAAAATAAGGTCATACAAGTAAAGCTACAGTGACTCAAAGTATCTTTTCATGGGACTGCATAAAAGAAAATATTTCTTCTTTGAAAGGCACCTGTAATAATTCCATTCGTGTTCTTTTTAAAGGGAAGAATGTGTTTTTCTGGATTAGTGCTCAAGAATAAATTGTGTCACAACAGGAAAGTGGAGAAAGCAGTAACTCTAAGCAGCTTGTCACTTTGCATTCACTTTCAAAATATTTTTAAGTAATGTAATATAATTAAATTTTTCCTGCTTCCCTTTCCTCATTCAATCTCTTCTATGCATCCTCCCCT